>NC_063180.1:14179643-14490893 GCF_023159225.1 Perognathus longimembris pacificus
AGCAGCCTACAATAAATATACCTTAACCCCCACCCCCTTTTTGGAAGGGTCATCGGGCTTGAACATGGGTCCTGGGTGCGGTCCCTGAGGTTTTGTGCTCAAAGCTAGCACTCTACCACTTGAGCCATAGTTCTACTTTCAGTGGTGATTAATTGGAGATAAGAGTCTTGCAGACTTTCCTGCTCAGTCTGCCGAGCTGGCTTTGAGATCTTCAGATCTCAGCCTCCAGAGTAGTTAGGACTACAGGTGTGGGCCACCAGCACCTGGCTTGAACACCCATTTTTTCAGGTAGTAGTCACAATAGCCAAGATATGAAATTGGTCTAGATACCCATCAATGGGCAGATGGACAAATACCTTGTCGTGTAGTGAGCTATGCACAATGGAATATTACTCTGCTGCAAAGAAGATAAAAATCAGGTTATTTGCCAGAAAATAGAGGGAACTGGAGTTCATCGTGAGAAGCAAAATCAGGCAGTCTCAAAAAGACAAATAGCTCTTGTTTGTGCTCATGTGTGGAAAAAGTAGAAGGGTAATGTGAAGAAGAGAAATGAAACCAGAAATGGAGGATGAATCAGAGTAATGGTAGTGCATGTGATGATGATCAAATGTTATATGCATGTATGAACATGTCACCATGAAAATGCTTTATTTTGTACAATTAGTATGCATTGATTGAAAAAAAAAAAGAGCCAAGTGCTGTTGGCTCTCATCTTTAATCCTAGCTGCTCAGGTGGTTGAGATGTGAGGATCAAAGTTTGAGGTCAGACCAGATAGAAAAGTCCACAAGAAGGTCGGTCTCCAAAATGAATAGCCAAAAACTGCCTGGAGTCGTGGTTCACATGGTAGATCATCTGCCTAGCAAGTACCAGATCCTGAGTTCAAACAACAGTGTCCTATACACACACACACACACACACACACACACACAGCCCAACCCCACTCCACTGCAGGATTCCTCCAACCACAGCAGCCACTGGGCTGGACACTCCCCTCCCCCCTCCCGATGTTCTCTCTGCCTTCCTCCCTCTCCCATCTCCCCTCCTGGCTCCCTCCTCCCACCCCTTGGTTCTGCTTTCAGCTGGCGCAGCTGAAATTCCCTGTTTGACCAGTAGATGGCGGCATCCCCACGACAATGGGACTTCAGGTGGCAGGAGGATCAGCTCCCCGGGGCTCTGCTCCCTCTGGGGCCTCAGGGGTGCTGCAGGAAAAGCAGCGCTGCCGCCTGGGTACCCCAAATCCCACAAGCTCACACCTGGGTGAGAAGGGGCACTGAGGGGCCGGATGGCTCTGCTCTCCTCCAGGCTGGAACCTGGAGACAGGTCTTCTTTAGAGAGAGAAGGGGAGGATGGGGAAGGGGTGGGGAGGATGGGGGAAGGGTGGGAAGGGAGGAGAAGGGTGGGAAGGGAGGAGAAGGGAACCCTGTTACACCTGTAATCCCAGCCACCTAGGAGGGCTGAGATCTGAGGATCACAGTTCAAAGCCAGCCCAATAGAAAAGTCCAGGAGACTCTTCAACCAGCAACAAGTTGGAAGTGGAGCTGTGGATCAAGTGATAAATAACATGCCAGTCTTGAGCAGCAAGGCTAAATGCGAGCCCGAGGCCCTGAGTTTAAAAAGCCCTAGTACCAGCATTAAAATAAATAAATAAAATAGGTAAAGAGGGACTTGCAGAAAGGCAGAGCAAAGCACAGGAAGCCAGTATTTCTGCACATTCTTCAGCCATCTTTAGGGTTTGGGCATGAGAGTTTGCTTTAAATAGAGAAAGGACTGGAGTCATGGATAATTAGTCATTATGACTAATTCCTCAATAAACAGTCCTGTTCAAAAAATAGGGCCTGAGCCAAGCATTGGTAGCTCACATTTGTCATCCTAACTACTCAGAAGGCTGAGATCTGAGGATCGCAGTTCAAAGCCAGCCCAGGCTGAAGAGTCCATGAGACTCTGATCTCCAATTAACCACCAGAAAACCAGAATTGGTGCTGTGGCTCAAAGTGGTAAAACACTAGCCTTGAGTGAAAAAGCTCAGGGACAGCACCCAGGCCCTGAGTTCAAACCCCAGGACTGACAAAAAAAAAAAAAAAAACCAAGTAGGTAGTGAATTGAGGGGATGGGTGGTTTGGGAGAGATGGAAGGATGACAAGGATCAAGATGCAGTATGCTCACTGACATGTGGAATGGAACCTTTATACAACTACCTAAAGATAAGTAATAAGTATGGCCGAGACAATTTCAGACCCAGTTTGGGGAGTGTCTGGCTGAGTTCTGCAGGCCTGGCCATCTTCGCCTGCCAGTGATCTGTCCTGAGGATGCACTGTGGTTCTTATGGGACTGAGACTGGAACTCAGGGCCCTTTGCCATTCCTTAGCTTTTCCCACTCAAGGTTGGCGCCTATCCCTCGAGCCACAGCTCTACTTCTGGCTCATTTGGTGGTTCATTGAAGATAAGAAGAGTCTCATGGACTTGGCTGCCTGGCTGGCTTCAAACCCTGATCCTCAGATCACAGCTTCCTGAAGAGCCAGGATTTGGGGCATGAGCTACCAGTGTCTGGCAAAGGGGTTGGCTTTTTTTTTTTTCTTTTTTGGTCCAAAAGTAGGACTTGAACTCAGTCTTGATGCTTTTGCTCATTGGCTGGCATTCTGCCACCAGAGCCATGCCTCTAACCCCTTTCTGTTTCTTCAGAAAATATATTTTTGCAAAACTAGGATATTGTACTGATTATTCTTGGTTGGGGAGGGGGTTGCTGGCCTAGGTAAGGAGTGGGCAGGTCAGCTCTTTTAGGGATGGCTTCTGTACCCCTGTTTAGTCAGAAGTTTCTTCTGAGTCCATGTCTTTGTCTCAGGCCAGGAGGGGCTCATGGCAACATTGTGAGGCGGTGCCCAGTCCTCTAACACCTCTGCTAGGTCGTGTCAGTGGAGATGGAGGTGATCGCATTCCTGGCAGAGGCTGGGCCTCCCTCCCAGTCCTCTAACACCTCTGCTAGGTCCTGTCAGTGGAGATGGAGGTGATCGCACTCCTGGCACAGGCTGGGCCTCCCTGCCTCTCGCATCCGCCGTGCTCACAGAGGACAGTTGCGTCCCTCTCTGTCTGTTGATCAGCATGACCACAGCCATCCTGGCCACAGGAAAAGGCCGGCTGGCAGGGGCAGGTTCCCGGGTGCTAGCTCGAGGGCAGTTCTCCCGATTTCCCTCAGCCCTCCTTTTCCAGCCCATGTTCAGTGTCTCCTGAAGCCCCGTGGTTGCTTTGCTGGGCAGTACAGATGCTGAAGCCCATTCCATCGGGTTGCCTTTGGTGAGGTCTCCTGCTTGGAGGCTGAGCTCCTGGGCAGAGGGCTGCACAGCTGTGTCCCTGTGGGCAGCAGGAGCCCATCGTTTTGGGGTGGCTTCTGCCCACTTGTTATCACCATGGAGCATGTGTCTCACACAGAGGCTGCTCTTGGGCTGGCAGCTCACGCTGTCTCTTTTGTGTTTGTTATTTTTTGTTGACCTGAGAGGCTTGAACTTTGAGCCTGGGTGCTGTCCCTGAGCTCCCTTTTCATTCAAGGCTTGTGCTCTCTCACTGGAGCCACAATGCCACTTCTGGCTTTTTCTGTGATATATTGGAGCAAAGAGTCTCATGGACTTTCCTGCCCGGGCTGGTTCTGTATTGCGATCCCCAGCCTCCTGAGTAGCTAGGATGACAGGCGTGAGCCACTGGCACCTGGCTCTGCTTCTTGTCTTGGATATGAAATGGCATGGTCTGTGTTTGTGGGAGATGCCCCTTGGCTGTCTGGGGTCCACGTTTTTATTCCTCTCCTGTTACCCCAAACTGGATACTGGCTGGCTGGCTGGTTGTGTATGAGTATTCTAAGCCAGAGGCAGGCTGTTCCTCCATGATTTTCTCCTGGAGACTCAGCCTCAGGGTTCTGCTCAGCTGCTGAGCTAAGGGGACAGGCTGGGAGGGGGTGTGTGGGCTGGGTGGGTGGGTGACTTTTCAGAATCCTCTTGAGTTAAGGATGCTGGAGCCAGAGGGAAAAACCACAATGGTCACTAGAGGGCGCCAGACACTTACAGAAAGACAGCCATCCTTGCTTTATATTTTATTTTACATTTTAGTTTATCTTGTTTTGGTTGTGTGTGTGTGTGTGTGTGTGTGTGTGTGTGTGTGTGTGTGTGTGTGTGTTGTAGGGATTGAACTCAGGGGCTGGGCGCTGTCCCTGAGCCTCTTTGTGCTCAAGGCTAGCACTCTACCATTTGAGCCACAAGCGGGAGATAAGAGTCTCACAGGGACTTTTCTGGCCAGACTGGCTTTGAACCGTGATGCTCAGATCTCAGCCTCCTGAGTAGCTAGGTTGACAGGCCTGAGTCATCAGAACCAGGCTCTTATCTCTAAGGAGTTGTAGAAGGTTGCTATGTACCAGTGGCTCACACCTGTCACCCTAGCTACTCAGGAAGCTGAGAACTGAGAACAGCAGTTCAAAGCCAGCCTCGGCAGGAAAGCCCATGAGACAGAGACAGAGAGAAAGAGTGGAAGAGAGAGACACACAGAGTCACAAAAGGTACCAAGAGACACACACAGGGAAAGACATAGACAAAAAGACACATACAGAGAGACAGGCACAGATACACACACACAAACACACACACACACACACACACACACACACACACACACACAGAGCAGGAGAGAGAGTGCCCAGGTCATGGTGGCCCTGTTAAACCACAGAGTGTAATGATGATCTTATTGAAGAAACTCAGGGTGGCAAAGAAAAGGCCAGGGGTCCTAAAAGTTGGGGCACTTATGGAGCAGAGTAGCCTGGGTATGGGGGCCACAGTCCCCAGTGCCTGTGACATACAGCAATCCAGCCTTTCTGAGCTTCGGTTTCCCCAGTCCCTGGCTGTCCAGCTGTCCCCTGGGTTGGGGGGTGGCTGACATAAATGAATTTCCTGACTCCTGACCTGCAACAGAGCAGCCTCCCCAACCAACAGCCCAGCCCAGCCCTGTGCTGCAGACGCTGCTGGAAAACCTTACTTTGTGTGTCCTTACCTTTCCTTGTCATCCTCTTGCCACACCCAAGAACAAATCTGTTCCAGTTCACCTTCCAGTCTCACTGTGCTCCTTTCTGGGGTCCATTTGTGGATGCCACCTCATGGGGTCCTGAATGTGCGCGGGCTGACGTGTCTAGGGGTGGCTCAGCTGGTAGAGTGCCAGCCCCTGAGCGAAAGCATTGGTCCGTGTTCCAGGCCCAGTCTCAGACCATGAAGAAGGAGAGATCTGAGTCCTGGAGCCAGCCGGAGGTGGCACAGCTCTACCGGCGGCAGCTCCTCTTGCTTGGCAGTGGCTGGGGGCAGAAGCTGTAAATACAGAGGCCGCTGCTCAGCTTCCCAGCCAACTTGGCCCAGGTCTCCGATGAATCATCCTTTCCTGGAGACCAGTGCAGCCGAGGTCCCTGCTGCTTGCCCTAGAGGGATGGCTAACCACCCACAGGACTCAGTTTCCCCATCTGGCCTCATGTGTATGGCTGTATTGGTGTTGGGGAGTCCTTTGGTTCCCTGTAAGGTGCTGGGCAGGCCTCATTTTGGCTCTGTTGTCTTGCCACAGGTTTGGGGAGAGGCACAGAAGGTTGATCTTGAACTGTGTCTGGGAGCTGGCATTGTGGATCTCAGTATGGAACATTCTAGGCCCTGTGAGTCCATAGACCTGCAGCCCCAGTGGCCCTGTGGTGGATGAGAGAGAACAGGGGGCCAGAGGGGGTGGGGAGGCCAAATTCAAGAATTATTGGCAGAACTGCGCTCTGCCTGGAAGTCTTGCTTTCTTTTATTCAGAGGTGAAAGTAGTTTGTATCCTGCACTGATTTCTCTGTCTCCCACCACTTAGAAGAAAAGAGGAGACAAGTTCTTTTAACTTTCTGGTTTACCCGTGGTGTGTACAGTTTAACCCAGAGGATGTCCACGAGAACTGAAAAGCTCCCCCCCCCCCCGCCCCCGCCCAGCTCTGCTCCACAAGCAAGTGGACAGAAGTTCTCAGCAGTGGGTACTGAGTCGTGAGCACTCTCAGAAATGTACCTGGTACTGAGTCCCAATCCATGAATTCACAGCGCAAATGATGCAGAGTGCTGGTGGGTGGCTCACAACTGTCATCCTTGCTGCTCAGGAGGCTGAGATCTAGAGGACCACAGTTCTAAGCGAACCTGGGAAGGAAAAGTCTGTGGAACTCTTATCTCCAATGAAACACCAAAAACCCAGAAATGGAGCTGTGGCTCGAGTGGTAGAGAATCAGCTTTGAGTGAAAAGCTCAGTGAAAGCACTCAGTCTTTGAGTTCAAGTCCTACTAGTAGCACACACACACACACATACACACACATGCACACACACAAGCACACATGCACACACCCACACACACAAAGACCCAATGAATGGAGGAGGTAACTTGTTAGAGCAAGAAAAAAATGCCATCCATAAGCCAACAAAACCAAACATGGCAGACTCTTATGCTGAAAGATCGCTTGACAATGGTATTAAGCCTCATTTACCTGAGGAAGAACTGAAGCTGAAAGCGCATCAATTATGGAATCTTCTGAGGGGAGGAAAGAGACGGGGAAGTTACAGGCAAACAAACGCTGCTTCTAATTGAAATGAGGGCCAAACATTGAATTCTCATGGAGCCAGGGATTCTTTTTTTGCTGTTTTTTTTTTCCCCTGTGCCATTACTGGGGCTTGAACTCAGGGCCTGGGCACTATCTTTTAGCTTTTTCACCCAAGGTTGGCCTTCTACCACTTGAACTACACCTCCACTTCCAGCTTGTTGGTGGGTCACTGAGGATTAAGAGTCCTGTTGGGCTTTCCTAACTGGGCTGGCTTTGAATTGCGATCCTCCCGTCTCAGCCTCCTGAGTAGTTAGGATTACAGGTGTGAGCCACCAGTGCCCAGCTGGGAGCCACAGATTCTTTTTTTTTTTTTTTTTTTCGCCAGTCCTGGGCCTTGGACTCCGGGCCTGAGCACTGTCCCTGGCTTCTTTTTTTTTGCTCAAGGCTAGCACTCTGCCACTTGAGTCACAGCGCCACTTCTGGCCATTTTCTGTATATGTGGTGCTGGGGAATCGAACCCAGGGCTTCATGTATACGAGACAAGCGCTCTTGCCACTAGGCTATATCTTGCCACTAGGCTATATCCCCAGCCCCCACAGATTCTTTTTAGCCAAGTCTAACCCTGAACGTGGCTGCAGATAGCTACTTTTAAACTCCAACACTTGGAGAAATTTCCTAACATTTAGAGTCTTTTCATGAGGTCTCTATGCTAGGTGCTCAAAGAAAGAGGCTCCCTTGCTTCTATCCTGTGCAGTATGATTCCTCATTCTCTCGGAGGTCTCACTAACCCTGTCTTAAATGTGGATTGTGACTCCATGACAAAGTATGATAGATAAATAATGTGCCTTTCGCTCTTCTGGTCCATCCCCTTACCCCATGGTGGGAGGGTCCAAGACCCAGGAGACGGGAACCTTGTGTGGACATCATTATTTGGAAAATATCTCCATTTGAGAGGGGGTTAAAAATCTATTACTGCCTCTTTGTTGTTGGAGATGCAGTTAATGAATGAAGGTAGCACAAAATATGATTTCCAATCAGTTTAATACAATTATTCCTGTAGATTTTAAAATCTTTTTTTTCAACAGTTGATTTAACATCAGTGACTGGTTTATAGATGAGGAAATAAGAGGGCATTTTGCATCCTTGCAATTTTATTCCAATTTAGAAACAGTACAAATATTAATTTTTTGCCTCCATAATGGAGCCTTTGAGAATTCAACTTGTTCTTTCCTCAACACACATTTTATCAAAATGATTTTAATAAATTTTTGAGGAATTTCATGCAGAGAAGCCCTGCAAAATCAGGATTTTAATGGAAGCCTCAAGGCGGCCTCCTCCTCCTCCTCCTCCTCCTCCTCCTCCTCCTCTTTGTTTTTGTTGTGTCAGTACTGGGGATTGAACTCAGGACATGGGCTCTGTTCCTTAGCTTTTTCATTCAAGACAGATGCTCTACCACTTGAGCCATAGCTCCACTTCTGGTTTTTCAGTCATTAATTGGAGATAAGAGTGCCACAGACTTTCCTGCTCAAACAGGCTTCAAACCATGATCCTTGACCTCAGCCTCCTGAGTAGCTGGGATTACAGTGTGAGCCATTGGGGTCTGATTCAAAAGTTTCTTTGACGGTAAAGGTGAACCGTGCTGAAGAAGCAGGGCTGGTTTGCAGGACAGAAATCATCTGCTGTCTTTTTGACAGCTGAAGACACTTCTGATGTTTCTGGAACTGGATTCGCAAGGGTTGGCGAGTCCACCTCACAGAAAGTGTTGGCAGGACCCAGGAGGCTGGGCAATGGTGCTGTGCTGGGTCAGGGTGGATCTAGATGGGGCCCAGGGGAGTGGCTGGCTCAGGGTGAGGACTCACATTCAGTCCCGGGATCCCAGAGGTTTTGGAGGCTATTTTATAGATATTTATAGATAAGACCTGTGTTAGTCAAGTTTTGGTTACTGTGGTAAGATGCCTGAGAGAATCAAGTTGTAAGAGAGGAAAGGTTTCTTTTGGCCCGTGGTTTCAATCCTTGGTCTCTTGGTATCCTCGTTTCTAGGCCTCTGGTGTAGCAGAACATCATGATAGAAAGCATGTGGTAGAGTAGAGGTGCTCACCTCATGCTGGCCATGCTGGCCAGAGACAGAGAATAAGGGGCCAGGAGAAGACAGTCCCTTCAAAGGTATAGCCCAGTGACCCACTTCCTGATAGATCACACCCCCAGTGACCAATTCCTCCAACCAGGACCCGCCTCCTGATAGGCCACACCCCCAGTGACCCACTTCCTCCAACCAGGCCCCACCCTCTGATAGACCACACCCCCAGTGACACACTTCCTAATAGATCATACTCTTAATGACCACTTGCCCCAACCAGGCCCTACTTCCTGATAGACCACACTCCCAGTGCCTACTTCCTTCAAGCAGGATCATCTCCTAATAGATCACAACCCCAGTGAACCACTTCCTCCAGCCAGACCCCACCTCCTGATAGCCCACCCACCTATGACCTCATCACAGACTAACTCATTGATGAAGTCAGTGTCCCTAATGATACAGTTGCCTCTCATTAGTTCCACTGTCTGACAGTGAAGAAGACCAGACCTTCTTCACACGATCTTTATTGAGGGGCACTTCATAGCCAAGCCTGGGCATGGTCTTACCAGCTAGGTGTCCAGTGTGCTGGATTATAGTTGGACCCCTTTTTCTGCCCCCCTGAAAGGTCCTGTGTTAGTGCCCAGGGTTTTAGGGGGAATGCATCCTAGGTTCAATGGACAGCCATTGCCTCTCACCTCCTTGGCCAAGCGTGGCCATGCTTGTTTGTTTGTCCATCTGTAGAGGGCCGTAGCCACAACCTTGTTCTCTTCATCCATCTGAGCAAAGCTTGCTTTGGTGAGAAACCCCTCGCCTTCCATGTGGGACAAGTTTTCCATGAGGGGCAAGAAAAGCTGGCAGCCTGCCTACTGGATGGGGTCTGGGAACAGTGGCTCAGGTCCCATACCTATGATGTTCTGGGTAGAGAACCATAGATTCCAGAACGGAGATGCACCCAGCTAATGGCTCTGATAATGTGTGTATTTCATCTACCACCCTCTTCAAAGCACCCTAAGAATTTAGGTGTAGAACCAAGACCTAAGTCTAGAATCAGCTAGAATGCAGGCGATTCCTCCCTTTTCTCTCAGCTTGGGGCTCCCAGGCACAGTGACCCCAACCCATCCCCCAGAATAAATACATTTTCCTCACTGAGTGCAGAAGAATCGGCATTGGAGAGGCCATCACCCTTCTGTGGTTGGGGATGTCAAAAGCTTGTGTGTTCAAGGAATTTATGTTTAAAATATACAGACTAGCCAGGCATCTGTGGCTCACAGCCATAATCCTAGCTACTCAGGAGGCTGAGAACTGAGGATTTAGATTCAGTCACCCTAGTCTGGAAAGTCCATGAGATTCTTTTTTGGGGTTATAGTGGGTCAATGTTGGGGCTTGAACTCAAGGCCTAGGTGCTGTCACTGAGCTTTTGTGTTCAAGGATAGCACTCTACCACTTTGAGCCATAGCTCCACTTCTGGTTTTCTGGAGGTTTAGTGGGTATAAGAGTCTCAAGGACTTTCCTGCTTGGGTTGGCCTCCAACAGAGATCCTGAGATCTCAGCCTCCTGAGTAGCTAGGATTACAAATGTGAGCCACCAGTGCCCAGCCTCCATGAGATTCTTATCTCCAATGAAGCACCAAGAAAACAAAAAGGCCAGAAGTGGAGCTGTGGCTCAAGTGATAGAAAACCGACTGGTCTTGAGCAAATAAATAAATGAAAAATCTCAAGACAGCACCCATTCCCTGAGTTCAATTCACAGGACTGGCACACGCACATACACAAAAGCAAACTATTGGAAGTGGAGCTGTGGCTCAAGTGATAGAGCACCAACCCTGAATGGAAAAGCCAGACAAGAGAGTCTCAAGAATCATCATGCTTAACTCACCAGCTTCCCATAAAGAGATTCAGAAGGGGTCAGAGCCCGCCTTTCTCTCTTGTGTGTGCCATCTTTCCCTCTGTAGAACAGTTCAGAACAGCTCTCATTGAAATGGGATTTCTCTGTGGAATTCAGGCTGGCCTACTTATGATCCTCCTATACTTGCCTCCGGAGTGCTGGGATTACAGCAATCTGTTACCAGACCCTTCCTTGGATTACATTCTGAAATTTCCTCTGGAGTCTAGGGTTCTATGATGTCTTCCACAATCCACTTCCCATCTGGTCCTACACTTCCATTCTGGCTTCCTACTTGCTGGGAATGTGACCACTGACTCCTCTCTCTAAGGCATGATGACTGGTCCCCAGAATTCGTCGTGGGATTCTTGCAGCCCCTGCTGTACTGACCTACCCCTGGGGGGGTGATTTATTCTCCCACACAGAGAAGAAGGATGGAGGAACTGCCAGTCCTTCGGTGGTGCTGCCATAGAGCTGTGTAGGGGCTGGCTCAATAAAGACTCAAGCTTTCCTTTCAGCCAGGCGCCAGCCTGATTGTTTACTTCTGAAAGCTAATCCATCCACGGTGGATTATCAATGCCTCCCCCGCCCCCCCCTCCCAACCACGGTTCCACAGCCATCTCTGAACACAGAGTGATTTCAGGGCAGGCAGCCAGAGGACAGAGGCGAGGCCCCGGTCAGCTCAGGAGGGGGACGAGGATGGAGGCAGAGAAACACATTGTGCTGAGACTGGGGCTCCCTGGACCCCAGGGCTAGGAGACCCCAGCAGCCAGGCTCAAGAGCACGTGTCCAGGCTTACCTGGAGCATCCTTCCTGGTACCCAGGAGGCCAGGCCTTTGAGAGGTGTGGCCAGGAGCCACCCGCAGATGGAGGAAGTACTAGAAGGTCACAGGCAGGTGTAGCTTGGCTCCGAACAGTCTGCAGAATGGATTGGTGTGGCCTCCGTGGAGCCTCTGCAAGTCTGGAATTGGTAGTTAACCTTTAGAATGCAAGGGATTTCCCAGGAAGATCTGTGCTCCTGGCTACTCTGGGGAATGTAGAGGACTCTGCAGCCATTCGGGGCACACTGGTCAGTTGGATGAACTCTCAGGGGAGGGGGAGGGTTCTCTTGGTCACGCTGGCAGAAAGGGAGTGGATAGAGACCATTCAGCCGATCCTGTCCTGCTACTTGTCCCCCCTGAAGTTGTCCTATATGCACAATGGAAGCCCTGGCAGGTGTATTCTTTATGTTACCCACCTCCCCACATTCTAGGGGAAGCTTAGCAGCTCTGGGACACTGAGTGTGTCTCCTAAGGAGATGGAACAGCTATTGTAGGAATGGAGTCTGTGTGAATGCCTGTTGTTGGGGTGGGGAGGCTGGCAAGGGGAGGACAATGGAGAGAGGAAGAGTGGAGGATGCGGTCATCATATTCAACAGACAGATGTGAGCATGGGACCAATAACTCAAGGGGATGGTGGGGCTGGCAGAAACGGGGGAGGGGGAGAACGATGAATGGGGTGACACTGATCGCTCATAAGCTGATCTGGTGAATTGAAACCTCCTTGGTACAGACACTTGACAATAATTTAAAAAAAATTAAAATTGAGAAAGAAAGAAATGAAGTCTATGGCAAGTCAGAGCAGTCACTATTCAGGCAAAGGCAGCCAATGGCTTGGTTTTTCTTTTTCAGTTTATTTGTTTTGTTATTGAGACAGAACCTCACCATGTTGCCCAGGTTGGCCTTGAACTTGAAGCTCTTCCTGCCTCTGTCTCCTGGGTGCTGGGGTTATAGGTATCTGCTAACACACATGTGCCTCTTGGAAGTGTCTTGATTGGCCAGGCCTCTCGTTCAGACCTGTGTGCCAGGCATGTGCAAGCTGCTTTGGCGGATGTGCTGTGTAAAACACCAGAGAAGGGGCCTTGGGGTGCCGCCAGCCTGAGGCGGGGAGAGTCAGAAAGAGCATCGTGGAAGCTGAGTAGGGTGGCTCATGCTTGTAATCCTGGCTCCTTGCAAGGCAAGAGATTGATGCAACTATGGTTTGACACCAGTCCTGGTATTTAAAAAGAAAAAGCTTGCAAGACTCCTTTTTTATTGGTCAGTCATGAGGCTTGAGCTTGGGCTCTCATACTCTCCTTGAGCTTCCCCCCCACCCCCACAAAAGGCTAACTGCTCTACTTTGAGCCATAGCACCACTTCTGGGTTTTCAGTGGTTACCTGGAGTCTCCTGCCTGGGCTGGCTTTGATCCTTGATCCTCAGATCTCAGCCTCCTAAGTAGCTAGGATGACAGGCGTGAGCCACCGGCGCCTGGCAGGACACCATGTGGATCAAGGGCTGCCCTCAGTGGTGCCTGACTGGTCTTCTAGTGATGTGGGAGAGAAAAAAAGGAGGATTGCAGTTCAGATCAACTCAGGCATCAATTATAAGTCTATTCTGGAAAGTAACCAGGGTGGCTTGTGTGCTAGAACACCTGCCTAGCAAGAGGAGGCTGGGATCAAAACCTAGAACCACAGAAGAAGAAGGAGCAGGTGGAGGAGGAAGAGGAGGAGGAGGAATGAATGAATGAAGGAAGGAAGGAAGGAAGGAAGGAAGGAAGGAAGGAAGGGAGGGAGGGAGATAAAAAGGAAGGGAGGGGAGGACTTGCTGAAGGAAGGGCGCAGGGCTTTCAGGAGGACATTTCCAGAAAACAATAGCCCTAATGTGCAAACAGAGCTAGTTTTAAATCTAAAGCATTGGAATGCTTCCTGGGGATGCTTGTCTGGCATCTGTTGTGATTCCAGCCGGGGAAGCTCCATGGCGGGGTAGAGTGGGCTCCTTAGGAGCTTCCTGCCAGCCTTCAGGGCAGCACCCCTGATCCCCAGATATTCTTCAGAGCTGACTCCAGGCTCTGATTGTTTCTGTCCTATCGTCGGCCTTCAGCTTCCAAACAGCCAGACAGCCCCAATTTTCAAGGCAAGAGAGGGTAGGAAGCAGCCTGCTCTGATGGGTTCCTAATTATTCGGAGCAGAAGTAGCCAGAGTCCCCGAATCCGTGAGCAGCTCCTGGTGTGGATGGCACCTCTGGAACGCCAGCCGAGTCAGCCCGGTCCACGTGGGCCGCCCACAGACGTTAATTGTGTCCCCGAGGAGGCTCTGCTGCCGTCAGGGTCACTCCAGTGCATCCTCCAGAAATGATTTGTACGTAATGGACGCACACCAGGAATGCGCCGGGGAAGGGAGAAGAAAGGCAGGGCAGCCCCATTCCAGCAGGGTGGGAGGATAAAGCAAAGGAAAAGAGAACAGGGATGCCCAAGCCCCCTGGACCACTCTCCTCTCCCTCCCCCAAGCCTGTGGGGGCTCAGGTCCCAGTCTGTTAGACCAGGATAGCAGATTCTTTTGCAACTCTTGACTCCCCTCCCCACTGGAAGTTTGGACTTTCTGCATAGAGCCTGTCTCTGGTTGTCCGGCGTGTGCTCAGGACTCCAGCATGTGTTTCTCAGGAAAGAGGGATCTATTTAGGATAAGATCCTGAGTTATATGATTTTCACTGGCTTTTCTTTCTAATGGAATTGGCTCTGTGTGTGTGTGTGTGTGTGTGTGTGTGTGTGTGTGTGTGTACATGCAGAGACCACAGTTATAAACACAGACACACGCACACACACAGGAGCCCCCCATCTAGATTCCGGGTGAACAGTTTGTTCTTGGGTGAGCCTGGCTGATGGATGTAACGCAATACGACATCCATTTCAGGTGACCCATCTTCCCTCCTGGGCTGCCCTCTTTCATTATGAAGCCACGGAGCCATTTCCTCCCTCTTCTCTCTCCATTTCTCCTCAGGCTCAGATAAGCAGGAGGCAGAATGAGCCCTGGTCCTTCCTCCCCCACACCAGGCCCCCCACCATCCAGCCCATCCAAGATATCCAGCCCCCACCCTCCAGGGTGCTCACATCCAGGAATCTAATCACCTCTCTCTCTTTCTCAGCCCCCCCCCCTCTTTTGGCACTAACATGCTCCTGAATGCCATAAGAATCTGGTGACCTTCACTCTGGTCTCCATGACGACAAGATGGTATATGTTTAATTAGTTGGGGCTTATTTTAGGACCGATTTCTCTTCTCTCTTTAGGGCAATGCAAGCGATGATCAGTGTAAGCATGTTTACAAGGCGCGGGAGAGGCTCAGCTGAAATGTGCCAACAATGCTAGTCAAACAGATGATGACCCCTGATTCAACTTGCCCTCTCATTTCAATTATTCAAGCTGTATTTAATTTTCTTTCCCTGTGATTCGCATGTCAAACCACTATCTCTCCTCTAGATGGCAGGCGAGACCATCTTTAGGGCGGCCATAAAACGCTTATAGCCTTGAAGGCCAGAATCTGTATTTGAACAATAGTTTCTGTATGATATAGCAAGTGACAGGAAGGGTACAAAAGAATTGGGTCAAATTGTATGTGATTTGGTCATGAGCTCTAAGTAAATATTCATTTTAATAAGGAATGTAGGTTGCATCTTCTGTCCAATGATTTGTGTGTAGTTCAAAGGAGATGGTCAAATAGCTGGTTTGATGATTGGGGAAAGGGTCTGTTTTCCTTCTGAAAGTCTTCTCCATTTAATTAATTAATTTTATTTTTGGTGGTGATCCTGGGGTTTGAACTCAGGGCCTGGACACTACCCCTGAACTTCTTGGCTCAAGGCTAGTGAATCACAGCTCCATTTTCAGCTTTTTTTTGGTGGTTCATTGGAGAAAAGAGGTTTATGGACTTTCCTGCTTGGGCTGGCTGAAAACTATGATCCTCAGATCTCTGCCTCCTGAGTAGCTAAGATTATAGGTGTGAGTTAAATTTTAATATAATTTTATTGCTGTTATTAAGGTGCTGTACAGAGGGGCTACCATTTCCTAAGTCAGGTGATGAATAATACACTTGTTTTTGCACACTGTCTCTCATTCCTTCACTTTCCCTCCATTTGCCCTTCTTCTAGTTTATTTTGTAGTAGCTAATAGCCCACAAGCTGGAGACAGGGAAGCTGATCTCTGTCTTTGCCACTTTTCTTCTCTGGTGCCTTCCACACTGTTCATGCTCCCAGAAAGATTCGCAAATAGGCAGCCCCATGACAAAGGTCTGGAACAGCTCAGCAAGTGACTTGTCAATGAAACATAAAGATTTCCTTGCGTGTAGGTGTGCAGAGATGCTGGGACTTGAACTCAAGACTTTGCACTTTTGCTTAGCCTTTTCACTTAAGTCGAACACCCTACCACTTGAGCCACAGCTCCATGTCCAGCTATTTGGTGAGTAATTGGAGATACAAGGTCACGGGGGCTCTCCTGCTCAGGCTGGCTTCCCACTGCGATCCTCAGATCTCAACCTCTGGAGGAGCTGGGATTACAGGGATGAGCCACTGGCACCAGACAAGACATGAAGTGCATAGGCCCGGCACGGAAGGAGCAAGTGGTTAGATCCAATATCATCATCAGCTGGATTCATTAGAACCTTGGTAATAGTAACTCCCTCTACTCCTCAGCTACCCCCGGCATCTTATTATCTGACTCCTCAGCCAGAGAAGGTGGGCTGTCCTCCTTTGTCTTGCTGAGTGACATAGCTCACTTAGCTAGACCCACATAGGGACTTTTAATTGTATTCATATCCCCTTCAACTTAAGAGTCCATGCCTTTAATGTAGCTTTAATTGGGGGTATATTAAGAATATACACACATACACACATGTGTGTATAAATATATATAGTCCCCTATTATATATGCCATACATATGTATTTCCCTAAGCATACTTTGTTTTAGTGATTCCTCTAGGAACCTTTGTGCAGCACCCCCATCCTGCATTTTGTCAGGCCCCATAGGAAAGAACTGTGTGAGCCAAGCACAGGTGGCTCACACCTGTAACCCCTCTCAGGAGGCTGAGATCTGGAGGATCATGGCTCAACACCACTTCCCAGAGTAAAAGAAAACGACCTCAAGACTCAGTCACCACTTAATCAGCCAAAAGGCAAGGCTAGAGACACGGTTCCACTGGTAAAGCACCAAGAGCAACCAAACCGAGTGAGCTTGAGGCCCTGAGTTCAAATCTCTGTGCTAGCCCTCCAAAAAAGAAAAGAAAAGAGAGTAAAGAAAAGAATGATGTATCCAGTGAGCAACAGGCCCTCAGTTAGCCACACGGCCTCCAAAGACAAGAGATTGGATTTCCATGGACGGATAGTAGCATTTTTAGTAAATATGTTCGCCCTACCTGACTATTCTTAGTTTTCATTTCATTTCTGCTTCAGGGCACAATTGTGAGAAGGGAGATTTTAAAAGCACGGGCATAGACTGTATTCCTGGAACTTCATTTTGAAAAGTCTTGGCTTCCGTCTTGCTTTCATCCTTTATCTCACATGGCTGTGGTTTGGTTCCTGCCTTTTCCATTGAAAGGATGGGAGTCTCCAGTCCTGGAGAGGCCTGAGGGTGCTGTGCCACCCCAGGGGGATAGATTGTAAGAGAGGCCTTCAGCATGGGGACCTGGCCCAGGCTGACCACCAGGCAGCTTTGAGTAAGCCTCTGAGGGAAGATTCAATGTGCATCACCTTTTATGCCTGAGAAACCCAAACTTAGGCTCCTGGGGGTCCCTTTCACTGAGGATTCTGGGCATAGCGGGGTGTTTCAATTATATCAAGTTTGGCTAGGCCTAACTGATTAGCTACTGGAGTGGACTTAGTACCTCTCTGGGATATCCAGAGGGTGTGTGTGTGTGTGTATACTGGGAGTTGAATTCAAGACTTGGGTGCGGTCTCTTAACTGTCATGTTTTTTGCTCAAGGCTGGTGCTCTACCACTTGGGCCACATCTTCACTTCTGGCTTTTTACTGGTTCATTGGAAAAATGAGTCTCACAGACTTTCCTGTCCCAGTCTGGCTTAGAACTGTGATCTTCAGGTCTCAGCTTCCAGAGTAGCTAGGATGACAGGCATGAGCCACTGCTGTCCAGCTCTTCCCAGAAGCCTTTTATCCTTGGCACCTCTATTTGTTTTTGGTTTCTTTTTGTGCCAGTCCTGGGGCATGAACTCAGGGCTTAGACAAGGACCCTGAGATTCTTTTGCTCAAGGCTAGCACTCTACCACTTGAACCACAGCTTCACTTCCAGCATTTTGGTAGTTAATTGGAAATAAGAGTCTTACAGACTTTCTTACCCTGGCTGGTTTCAAACCACGATCCTCAGATCTCAGCCTCCTGAGTAGCTAGGATGGCAGGCGTGAGCCCCCAGTCCCTGGCTACCATCTGTATCTTTAGAAAGGAATCAGGGGGCAGGGGAACAAATGTGCTGTAATACTGAGAGCCACATGCATGGTGGTGCCAGCCAGAGCAAGGGCCTTCTGCATGTGAGCCACGGCTTTCTGGGGTCACCAAGATCCATCACGCTTCTTTCCCTGAGTTCCAGGGCTTTACTGGGGCTACCTATTTTCCTTCTTGGTCATCTGTATTTCTACAGTTTTAGTTTCATATTTATTGTTTTGATTATCTGTACATAGTGCCACAAAGGGGTTTCCATCCAATATGCCAGTGTAGCATTCAAATGCATCTGGATCAATGCCACCCCTCCCCACTCATTTTTTCCTCCTCCTCCTCCTCCTCTTCTTCTTCTTCCTCTTCCTCTTCCTCCTCCTCTTCTCTTCCTCTTCCTCCTCCTTCCTCCTCCTCCCTCTTCCTCTTCCTCTTCCTCCTCCTTTTCCTCCTCCTTCCTCCTCCTCCTCCTCCTCCTCCTCCTCCTCCTCCTCTTTCTCTTCTTCTTCTTCTTCTTCTTCTTCTTCTTCTTCTTCTTCTTCTTCTTCTTCTTCTTCTTCTTCTTCTTCTTCTTCTTCTTCTTCTTCTTCTTCTTCTTCCTCTTCCTCTTCCTCTTCCTCTTCTCTTCCTCTTCCTCCTCCTCTTCCTCCTTCTCCTCTTCTTCCTCCTCCTCTTCCCCCTCCTCCTCCTCCCCCCTTCCCCCTCTCTTTTCAAAAGGCCAGTTCTTTTATTTTAATTTTTTTCCTGAAGATGGCACTAAAAGAAAAAAAATCGGTCCTCTTGCATGGCTCGGGTGTGATTAGCGCGGCGGGCGCGATGGAGCCGGGGCCGTCCCTCGAGCGAGGAGCGAGGTGCCGGCCTCGTGCGCCGGGATCGGTGGCGCTCACCCTCGCCCCGGAGCAAGGCTCCCGCAGCCCGGGCTCAGTGACCGCCAGCTCCGCGGCCGCCTCTGCCCGTGCGCCCTCCCTTAGTCCCTCACCGAGATAATTGCGGATCATAATGTTGCTGGAAGGCGAGCCGGCTCCGCGGGCTGTCAGGTACCTCGTCATCCGTCAGCGCTGAGCCGCTCTGTCATCTCCCCTCCGCCCGGGCCCCGCGCACCCCCCGCACCCTCCCCCCCGAGTTCATCACCCCGATCCGGGCCCCGCGGGCCCCCCCCCCCGCATTCATTACCACGGCCCGGGTCCCGCGCGCGCCCCGCGTTCATTACCCGGCCGGGGCCCCGCGCGCCCCTCGCGCGCCCCTCCCCAGCAAGCGCGTCGCCCCGCAGCTCGCAGTCTCTGATTATGAATCGATGATCACGCCGAATAAGAGAGATAGATAGCTTTTAGTTCCTCCTTGTCTCCCCTAATTGTAAAATATTAGTTACATTACACTGTGTCTTTTGATTAATGGAACTTATTTGGAATCGCCTCTCCCGACCCTCCCCCTCTGCCAGAGTCCTCGCTGACTTTTGAGAATTGAGTGATTTCACTTAAAGCAGACGAATAAGCCCTTCAGCCAGGAGCCTGCGGGGCCCGGGGGTGCGGCGCGGCAGACAGGCGGGCAGGACGCGCTTCCCAGCCCCGGAGGAAAGGCTCCAGTGCCCAGGCCTGGAACTTTCTTCTCGGTTCCCATGTCATTGCCTTCCTTCCTTCCTTCCTTCCTTCTTTCCTTCCTTCCTTCCTTCCTTCCTTCCTTCCTTCCTTCCTTCCTTCCTTCCTTCCTTCCTTCCTTCCTTCCTTCCTTCCTTCCTTCCTTCCTTCCTTCCTTCCGTCCTCCTTTTCCTCTTCTTGTTTTCTTCTTCTGCTGACTTGCAAAAAAAAGGAGAATGTGCAACAAAATTTAATTAAAAATGAAATAACCCGCAGCTTTCCACCCTCCCCGGGTGTCCATCGAGTCTGAAGTGTGTGTGTGTGTGTGTGTGTGTGTGTGTGTGTGTGAGAGAGAGAGAGAGAGAGAGAGAGAGAGAGAGAGAGAGAACACGTGAGAGCGCTGAACTCTGGCCGTGGGGTAAACCCGGCTTTAGAGGAGTCTTGTGTCGCCCACACCCGACTTGGGGAGATTTGGTGCTGTAGCTCAGGACTCCTTTGGCACGATGCACTGCAGTCGGCCTCTGGATAATGTCTCTGCTGTACAGAAAGGGTTGGGAGCTAGAGCTTCGGTTAGACATTTACTCTGAAGTCCAAAGGCCAGGAAAAGTGATACATGCCGTGTATTATAAATCATCTGTGTCTATCATTCGGTGTAAACTCAAGTGCACACTTACTTCTCACCTATCAGCAGGGTGGAAGAGCTCTAATGCCTAGAGAGAAGCACAGAATCTGAATCCTGGGGAAACTGACTTCAAATAAAATTAAAACAGTAAAAAACCCCAGAGAACAGAAATGTTGTCATGGCTTTTGACATTTTGGACATGGTTTTTCATTTTTCAGAGCCCATCCTGTATAAAACAATGTGATTATTTGTATCTACTTTCTATATGATGTACTTAGTATTTTACTCAGAGCTTTGATTATCGATCGATTTGATTATGTCTATATAAATATATTTTTTTAATTACATGTTTCATTATATACATTTAATTATGTACTTAAATACATACTTGAATATATATTCTATACCTCTATTTGATTATATATTTATTTGATTATATAGCTACTTGAATTATATATCTATTGGACTATATCTATTGGGTTTTATATATGCATAAGTAGAGATAAATATTCAAATATATATTCACATTTATCATCTCTACCTCTATGTATCATCTATATACTTAATTATATATATTTGATTCAAATATAAATTTATATATATTTGCCTTTTTATTTGCATGATTATATATAATGAATAGAAATATTACATATACAAATATATATTCATCTAGCTAGTATCTCTACCTCTATGCATCTTGTAAATATTTGATTGCAGATATATTTGGTTACATATATGCTTTTGATATATACATGTATATGCATATACATATGTTTATAGGTATACATATTTGCTTTATTATTTGCATGCTTGCAGACACTGATGACTGTATTTTTTCCTGGGGTCCTGCTATCTCTTTGAAACATAGTAAAAGGCAAGGAATTGATTTTACTATATGTATAGGAAGCTAGTAATGTGTGACTTTATGATTATGATTATCATTTTTAAGAGCCGAACCATGTGTTGATGGGAGGCAGGCAAGGTGAAGGCATCCTGGGTTTCGGCTGGGTTTCTGGGCAGGGATGCGATGTCCTGCAATGCAAACCTGCATGGGTTGGGTTTGCAGTCCACACGCCAGCTCTTTCCTCCCCCCCCCCCCCCCCGGGGGGCTGCCTTGACAGGGAGCTCCCACCCACAGTTCCCAAATCATGTGCCCCGGTTTCTCCCGCCTGCCCGACAAGCCTCGATTTTGGAAGGTATGCATTTTATTTTTATATGTGTGGGCTTTTTAAAAAATCCTTACTTGGAGAAAAGTGTATGCTCGAGGACTCTTTGTTCTAAGTGTCAGGGGACATATTTTAAATGTCAGCTGCGTCTGTTAAACTTCCTTGGGGGCTTAAGATGCAGCCCCCCCCACCCCCAAATCTTCATCCACAGCTCGGGCACATCCATCCTATTTTAAGAGCCTGTTACAAGAGATTCTTAATGCAGCCTGTGAATGCGTATTGACAATCCCCGGGCACTTTTATATATTCCACGGTACACATTTATCTGTTATGGATGCATAATACTAAATGTGCAGTAAAGGGAATAGATCAAAAAGGCGGTTATGTGGCCTGCGTCAGACGCGTGCGGGGCAGAATGCATGCCCCAAAATGCGTGCGCAAAATGCGTGCGTAAAATAGGCTCTTGCTGGCTTTCATTTTCTTACTTGCAGTCTCTGAAAAACCCACTTTATCATCTTGGACTTCAGCATTGCATCCCAGTTTTACCTGGTACTATGGCTAAAGCTAAAAACAAAAAACCAACAAAAACCCCAAACCCAAACAACAACAAACAGCTCTGGCTCCTGGAGTGAAGTCACTAGCTGCCACAGCCCCCTCCCCTCCCTTTGGCCCCCCACCTTGTGCTTTTCTCCCCAGTGGAGAAGAAGTTCAGGCATGATAGACAGAACCTTCTAGGGACCTTATCTCTGCGGATGGCGTTTATGCTAGTTACACAGGAGGTTGCCACTGTTTTCCAGCCTCTTCTGCTAAATTCATGTATATATACATATATGTATATATTAATATATAAATTCATTTATATTTATAAATTCTTATCTCTATATTCATATAGATGCACAAAAAGAGAAAAAGCTGCTTTTACTGCATGTACATATATTCATATATAAATTCATATATATATATATATTCACTGTTAGGATTAGAACTCAGGATCTCACATTAGGTAGCTAGGTAGGAATGGTAGGTGCTTTTTTTTTGTTGGTGATGGTGCTGGTGGTGGTCATGGGGCTTGAACTCAGGGCCTGGGCACTGTCCTTGACCTCTTTTGCTCAAGGCTAGTTAGTACTCTACAACCTTGAGCCACAGCTCTTATTTTCTGGTGGTTCAGTGGAGATAGGAATCTTATGGATTTTCCTGCTTGGGTAGCTTTGAACTGTGATCCTCAGAACTCAGATTCTTGAGTAGCTGGGGTGACAGATATGGGCCACCAGTGTCTGGCCAGTGCTTGTAATTCCTGAACCACATCCTCAGTCCTCTAATACTTGCAGGATGTATGTTCTCCCACTGGGCCTGGCCACTCTCTCTGAGAAAGGTGCTAACCTTAGTTCTGCTGATAGACGGAGAAGAAAAGGAATCTTTCCAGAGAGAACTGGAGAGGTCCAGTTGAGCTATGCCACTGGAGTGACGAGGCTGAAACGTGTTTTTATGGAGAATTGCTGCTGTTTTGTGGATGAGACCCATGCTCAAAAGCAAAGACATGCCTGCATGTGAAAGAAGAAAAACCAGCCCTCTCATGCAGAACTCCCCCAGGCCTTCCATAGGATGTCCATTTCTCCTTTCCTTTTCCAGTTGTTTCCCATCACTTTGGGACGGAAAGGAGTTTAAGATGCTCAGTCATTTGGGGTTAGATTTCTGATTGCTAGTGGTGATTGTTTTCACAACACAGTTGTTGGAAAGGGCATAAACACCAGATTTTTCTCCCAAAAAGAAGTTTGCCAGCTGGGTGCTGGCGGGCAACTATACCTAATATCCCAGCTAACTCAGGAGGCTGAGATTCAGAGAACTGAGGTTCCCGGCCAGCCCCGGAAGAAAACACCAGGAGATTCTATCTCCAAAATAACCAGCAGAAAGCAAGCCTGGTAGTGCAGCTGAAGTGGTAGAGCACCAGCAGAAGGAGCAAGCTGACTGAGAGTGAGAGACACCCTGCCTCTCTGTTCAAACCTTGGTCCAAGCAAAACAAATAACAGCAAGAAAAAAAAAAGGAAAGACTAGCCCAGAGTTTGGGAAGTGGCCAGGAGAGACTGGGGCCAACTGTGGCCAATGACTTCCTGAAGTTACTTCTCCATCCATCTGGGCATCATTGGTAACAGAGCGTACAGAAGTTCTTAGCGGATTATGATGCTCTGTGCAGGCCACCTACTGGGTGTACAGCTTTGTGCTCCATGGTGATTGAGAACAAACGCCGCTGAGGTCAGGCTGCCTCTCTAGTGAGACCAACAGTCCAGCCAAGAGGGCCCCCGGGCAGAGGCGCAATCCATCCTGCAGGGGAGGAAAAGAAGAGATGCAGGTTAGAGGGCTCCTGGGAGGAAGAGGCCAGGAAAGGCTTAGAGTCTGGATAATTAAGCGGGCATTGACCATGGACATGAAGCTTCTTATCGTTTACATTCCGGTCTCGTCTCTCTCTGTGTATTCATAAGGATGTGTCTGTTTTGAGACTCAGGGTTTTCTGAGGGTTAAATGAGAGGACACAGAAAAGCCTGGGTACTCCATCAGCCATTTGATCCTTAAAACAAGGCTAGGAAGTATCTGCTGAAACTATATGCACAGCAACATCTGTCATCCTAGCTGCTCAGGAGGCTGAGATCTGAGGATCCTGGTTTGAAGCCAGCCCAGGCAGAAAAGTCTGTGAGACTCTTATCTCCAAGGAACCAGCAGAAAAGCCAGAAGTGGACCTGTGGCTCAAGTGGAAGAGCTCCAATCTAGAGCAAAAAAGCTCCAGGACAGAAGCCAGGCCCTGAGTTCAAGCCCCAGGACCAGCACATACTCAAACAACACTGACAATAACAAGAAATCCACCACCAGTACCAATGGTGTGCCCTCACCCTGCCTCCTTTGGTGATGTTTGTTTCTTTTTCTCTTCCATTTTAAACAACTCTTGCAGGTTGACTACAGAAGCTGGCTAGCATAGTTTGTGGCGTGCAGGTCAGCGAGGTTGCTTCTGAAAATCCGAACAACGATAGACACTTGAGTATGTTTCTAGAGAGAAGGGGCTGGAGGTGGAAAGGAAGCCAAATCTCCTGAACCAAAATTCCAGAATCTTCTTTCAAATGCAAAGCAGCTAGCTGACCAATTCATACGCAGACCGAGACTAGCAGAATTCTTTTTTTATTTTATTTTTATTTTTGGATGAAGAGTGGGGAATCTGTTCACAAGATCACCTCCTCCTTTGAGCCCATGCACAACGTGGAAAAAGATACAGACTTGGCATGCAGGCAAATTGTCCCCAAAAGATCCATGGCCTGGGGGTGGAGGGGTGGGAGGAGGGCTGGGGGTGTATGGAGGGGGGGCTCGCCTTCTCAGATCCGATTGCAGGGCCAAATGTAATAGGAAGAAGCAGATAATAAAATCTACTTGTCACCTAGACATTCCTCAACTGTTAGCAATCAATTTAGAGGTGAGGGTGAGGGGGTACAAAATACCAGCGGACATCAAAGGAGGAGGGGGGAGGGAGGGGGGCATTGGTTCTGCTATCCCCAGCCCCGGCTCTCAAGGCTCTGCAATTTGGGGAAGGTTGTGTGTACTAAATAATTTGTGAGCCTCTAAGCACGCAGGTTATTGTTAGTGGGCAGATGGTGCGTTTCATTTTATTGCTTTTCCTTCTGTGGGTCCTTACACTCAGGACTGATGTGTTTTCTGAAGTCTTTGTCTCCTTGCTAAAAAATCTCTAATCTAAACCAGGCAATGAAACACAAGAGGCCAGGCTTCAGAGCACAATCGGAGTTTGTTTCTGCGTGTTTGTATTTGGTTTTTTATATCTGCTTTTTTCTTTTTATACATTTTATTGTTTTTATTTTAAAATTATCTTTATGTGGTTTCTGAGTTTCTTTGGTTTTGTTTCCATATACGTATATATACACATATATATGCACACACACATATATATATATATATATAATTTGTTTTTCTATCTGATTCTATCATCTCTGAGGATTTTATTTTGTTAACCTTTAAAGGAGTCAGTTTTCAAAGCCAAAAGAAATGTTTTTTTTTTGTTGTTGTTGTTGTTCATTTTTGGATTTATTTAATGTAGGGTGTTATTACCTTTACTCAGTTCATCAGAGTTTGCAAAGCAAAAACAACAACAAAACAAAACATTTTTTAAAAGGGAAATTATTTAGTTACACGCAACCTACACATAACCTTCCCAAATTACAGAGCCTTAAAATACAGCCTAGAGGAGTCAGAATCCAACTGCAGCCTCCCGGCAGATGTACTGGGGAGGTAATTAGGGTGTTAAAAGTGGACAATGGAAAGGGGTTTTGAAAGACAAGAAGAGAGAGGAAAGAGCCACCCCTGGGTGTAGGCACCTGGGGCTCTGCCACCAAGGAGGTGGCCTTTTCCGGCTCTACATTTAGAAAGCAGGGAGTGGGCAAGTGGGGGGGAGGGTCTTTGTTTTAGCAGGCAATGGTGGCCAGGTCTGAGAAAGAAGGGGCTCCCACCCCTTAAAATTATATTACTCCAACTGGAAGAAAATAAAATAAACCAGCTCACTCCCCCCTCCATCTCTTCCTATTTCTTTTTCTTTTCTTTTCTTTTTTTTTTAAATTCTGAAGATAGAATTACTGTTTGTAAGCATCTGATAGTCATTAGAGTTTCTGCAGTCTGTCAGGTGTCGGAGGAAAAAAACTGCTGAAACCAAACGGGTGCTTGCACTCAGGGCTGGGAATTTGTCATGTGCTGATGAGGAGCTATAATAATATATGAGCAAATCACAACCGTTCTGCAAATTAATCAAATTTTCCCCTCCCTCCCTCCCTTCTTCTCTCCCTCCTCCCCCCTTTCCCCTCCCTCCCCGTTTTCTCTCCCTTGTCTCTGGGAGAGTGGCGAAGGTAAAGCAGGCACAGCTCACAGATGGTCGCTTTGGCATCAGATGGAATTTATAAAAGCGACTCTGACTCTTTGCCAAAGCAACAGCGAACACACCAAGGGAGATTGCAGAGGGCGGGCGAGTCATGTGGTTTTGCTGAGGTGATTGTAGGAAGTTAAAGGGGAGGAAATCTCCAATTTTCCTTTTTTTTTCTTTTACTGGTACACACACACACACACACACACACACACACACACACACACACACACACACACACTTGCCCAAAGGGCCAGAAACAAGAATGCCATTCTGCCACAGGCAAAATCTGTCACCTCTCTCCTAGTGACTTAACATTCAAAGAGTGCTTTTGCAGATGTTAGAGCAAGATGCCAGCTACACAGAGCCCCGAGACTCCTGATCCCCAATCGCTCCTTACAAGATTGCAAGACAATTGAGTTCAAGAGGTGGCCACCTTACACGCTTAAAACAAAAAACAAAACAAAAATAAATAAAGAAGGCAAGAAAGAAAGAGAAGAAGGCAGGGCTGTCTCTTTTTCCTGTCAACTCACTCTTAGCTCCTGTGGGCAGCCCTAAACCAAGGAGGGCTTTTCAAGTGTTTGAGCAAGAGTCTCACAAGCCCTCTAGGAATGACCATGGGCTCTGCATCTAATTCCTTTGGATTTATTCAAGCAGGTAAAGATGATGGGTGGTGAGGATTCATGGATTGTTTTTGAGTTTCGCAGCTGCGAATAAAACCTGGTTTGTGTTGCTGTGGAAGAAAGCTGTCATGAGCCATTCGTACATTGCCAGTACTTGGGGTTGGCTTGGGGGGCCAGGGTTCTGAGGCCTCCCTGGGCTTTGAGAATTTTCCCCCTCCACCCCACTACATTCCCCTGCAGGCTGCCCAAATGCCCTTTCCCCTTGGGAAACTTTGGGCTGGCACCAAGGGGCACAGGTGCGACGTGTGAGTCTGGTTGTCACTGCAAAGATGCCTTTTCCTTTGCAGACATAGAATAGACCAAGATGGTGCGCGTGAACAGAATTGTGCCCTGAAGTCCCATGGTTCCTCTGTGCGTGTGTGTGTGCGCGCACACGTGTATTTTCCTAATGGAAAATCCTGCCCATTTGTTTTGGTTTACGTGACTACAGAGAAATAAGTAGATTAGACAGAAACTTTAGCATGCTTCGTTGCAGCTGGGGGCCGACATCTGTCATTCCTCACTATTTTCTGGATCATGCCAGCGAGAGAAAGCAAAGTCTGACACCTTTGAGTTTTAGACAGAGCCTTTTAAAGGGGGAGGAAAAATAAAATAAAATAAGAAAGAAAAAGAAGAAGAAGAAGAAGAAGTAGAAGAAGAAGGAGGAGGAGGAGGAGGACAGAGAGAGAAAAAGAAGGAAAATTCCACAGCTCTTCAAGGTTCTTATGTATTTATAGCATGTGATAACATTGTTAAGACTGAGTGTTGTAAACTTTATATTTTTCCATGTTTTTACTATTTATTTTATTATTTGTTTTTTACTATTTTATACTGTTTACACTTTTTACTATTTATTTACTTTTTATACCTTTTCCTATTGTTCCTAGGACCATATATATTTTGTGCCAGTCTGGGGCTTGAACTCAGGGTCTAGGCACTGTCTCTTAGCTCCTTTTACTCAAGACTTGTGCTCTAACACTTTAGACACAGCTCCACTTCTGGCTTGTTGGTGGTTAACTGGAGATAAGAGTCTCACAAACTTTCCTACTCTGGTTGGCTTTGAACTGTGATCCTCAGAACTCTGTCTCCTGAGTAGCTAGGATGACAGGCATGAGCCACGGGCTCCAGGGTTGATGGGTTCATTTAAAGGGTCACAAATGCCAATTCAGGAGTCAGGGGAGCCAGCATGTACCACCCATGTGCTTATTAACAATGCCAGGAAGCCAGAGGAGAAATCTTCCTGGTCCTTCCTTTCAGCCTCCTGCCCACTCCTAGGATGGGGGAAAGGCGAGGACCACACAAGCTCAGGCCAAAAATGCCAGCGCTACCGGTGTCAGGCTGCTATGTGCAAGAGCCCTGGGGGCAAGAGCCAGCACAGGGTGCCAGGCAGCTCGCTGTCGGGGGCTGGCCCCCGGAAGTCACCACCTCTGGGGGAGGTCTAGCCGGACCTTGCCAGAGGAACCATGACTCATTTTATTTTTAAACACTGCAGCATGTTATGATTTAAAAGCTATCTATCTATCTATCTATCTAGTCTTGGTGTTCTGGGGGAGGGCAGTACAAGGCCGGCCATGAGTGGAGGAAAGTTGGGATAGAGTCATTCTATTCAATGTACATCATGTAAAAATTGAGCTTGAGGGTAGGGACGGGAGGGGGGAAGATGGGGGAGAACGAGGAGAGGGGTGGCATTGACCAAGATGCATTGCACTCACAGTCTGACTTGTGGAATTGAAACCCCTTTGGATAATTATTTACTAAAAATAAGTAAGTACCCAGGCGCCCATGGTTCACGCCTAGAATCCTAGCTACTCTGGGAGCCTGAGATCTGAGGATCCCAAGTTCAAAGCCAACACAGAAAGGGAAGTGCCTGAGACTCTTCTTTCCAATGAACCAGTGAAAAGCTGGAAATGACACTGGCTCCAAGTGGTCTAGTGTTAGCTTTCAGCAAAGAAGGTCAGGGACAGAGCCCAAGTCCTTGAGTTCAAGTCCTAGGACAGGCACCAAAATAAATAAATACACGAAGAATAAAATTAATGTATACAATATACAATTATATATAAATACATATGCATGCATGCATGCATGTATATATATGTCTATCTCCATCCATTTTTTTAGCTATCTATTTCTCTCTCTGTGTCTGTCTCTTTCTCTGTATCTATCTATAAAGGTGTGTTGAGACAAAATCAATGGTGAGTTTGCAGTGTGTCAGGGCCCCCAGTGTAGCCAAGGAGCCATTGTGTCCACTCGGGGAGCTCCCAGCTCCCGCACTGAGGGGAGGAATGAGGGTGAAGATGACTGGGCCAGCCAAGGTGAGTCTGGCGGTAGGCAGCACTTTGAGGCCCTGTCCTGACTATAAGAAAAACGAGAGAAGGAAATGAGGTCAGGATGGAGGGCGAGAGACAAAGGGAGTGGAGAAGGAGGAGGAGGAGGCAGTGGGAAAGGAGGGAGCGAGGGAGGGAAGGAGAGAGAAGGAGGAGAAGAAGGAAGAAGGGGGAGGAGGGAGAGGAGAGAGAATAATAAGAGGGAGGGCAGGAGAGGGGGCAGAGCTCAGCTCTGTGACTGACAGCTTGTGGGACACGTGGGTGGCGTGGCCTCCGTCAGGTTAAAGGGGTGGAGCTATCTGCAGGGCCAGCATCAAGTTCAGCTGTTGGACCTGCTGTTTGAGGAGACCACCGCCATCCTAGCTATCCTGTGGAAGGTGAGGCCGGGGCAGTGGAGTGGAAGTCATTTGCTCTAGGGAAACAGCTAGGAAACAAGTCAGCCAAGTCTTTCCTTCCTTATGCAGCTTTTGACTTTGGACTGTGTGCAGGGCTGAGTAATATTCCATTCTCTAGGAGGGACAGGAAGAGAGATCTACTGAGCTCCCTGCACAGGAAGTGGTGTGTAAAAAGTCATGGGCACATCATTAAGTTCCTAACTGCTTTGCTTGTGACTCTGGAACCCCGTGGGCTTCAGGGGAGCCTGAACTCGGTTGTCAGGACTTGTTGGAAGGAGATGGAAGTCAACACTGCCAGAGTGAATGAGGTGGCAAGGATTTGTAAGCTAGAAGACCAGATGGCAGAGTGAGGCATGAGGAGCCCAAGAAGGCCGACTGGGAGATAGATGTGGGCTCCCACAGTCTGGGCTCCCAGACCCCCAGGAGTCCTGGCTATGAGGTGGACCATTTCCCCTATCCAGTGATGGGTTTCTACAGAGCATATTTTGCTATTACTGCTCTTCCTAAATTCTCCCCTCATGACAGCGCTCGCCTTTGCTTTCTTTTTTGGTTCAGGTCAGCACTACATCTCTCTAGATCTCAGCTTCCTAGTATTGGGACTGTAGGCATGAGGCACCACCCCTGCCTGAGTTCAGGCTTTCTCTCATTTTTTGCCCCTGTGAGTGTGACCCTAATCATTTCTTAATACGTGGAAGTCAACTTAGGAAAATCTTACAAAAAAGCCAACAACAATGACTTCAGCTCTGTTTAGTAACTCAGTCCCCCCCCCCTTTTTTTTTACTGTGAACCTAAAACACAGGCGACTTGCTTCTGCTGATCATTCCCCCCCCCCCCAATGCTGATGCCAGAAAGAAGAAAAGTTTGGGGAGGAGGGGGGCAGAGCCAGCCAGCTTCACATAGCCTCTCTCTCTGCTCTTCTCCCGACATTTATTTCAGAATTAAATGCGCTGGCCTAGAGACAAACTCTGGGTATTATTACAGTATTATTATATTATGCATCTAAAAATCTTCAAAAAGAGGAAAGTAAAGTTCATCGACCCTTTGAAGGTTATTTAGTGATAAACATAAATGCTTTCATAAAATCCAGGGATGATTCCAGAGCCCAGATCAATAGTGGCAATGGAGTACAAATGCTGAGAATGCCACAGAAAACACAAAAAAGTGTGTAAGGGGATGGGATTGGGGGGATGGGGCTGGGCACGAAGAAGATGCTGCCAATGACCAGGGAGAGATCTGTGTTGAGACCAGGGGGGAAGGGAAGGGGGAGAGGGGGAGAGGGAAGGGAGAGGGAATGGGGAAATGGGGGAGAGAGAGGAAGAAGGAGGGGGAATGTGGAGGGAGGGAGGGAGGGAGAGAGGAAGAGAGGAAGGGAGGCAGGAGGAGGAAGAAAGAAAAGGGTGAGAGAACGGGGAAGAAGGAAGGGAGAGAGGGAGCAAAGGAGGGAGGGAGGGCGGGAGGAAAGGGTTTTTTGTTTTCTATGGTTATTTTTCACACTCTGCCTCCTCTGCCCCCTTGGGCCTTGAGCCCAGCAGGTTATTCAATGCCCTCCCCTACATCTGTCTGTCTGTCTGTCTGTGCATGAAGGTATTTATTTAGTGGTACTAGGGCTTGAACTCCAGGCCTAGTAGCTGTCCTTTGGCTTTTTCCACTCAAGGCTGGTATGCTACCACTTTGAGCCACAGCTCCACGTCTGTCTTTTTTGCTGATTCATTGCAGGGAAAATTCTCATGGACCTTTCTACCCAGGCTGGCTTTGAACCACAGTCCTAGATCTCAGTCTCTTGAGTAGCAAGGATGACAGGCATGAGCCATGGCAGCCGCCTCTTTTTCCTAAGCCTGGAGGAAGTCTCCACGTGAAGCCTCCACTGTGTGTGCGTGTGGAGGGGGGCTGTCCCCTGCCCCTCAGTGGAGTGTTCTGTCATCAGGATGCAGGATGAATGAGGTGTAAAGTCTCTGGGTGGATTTGTGTACCTTACCCATGTATTTACTGATTTAATCATTCATGTTAGTACCATGATGGATACTTATTTTCTACATTAGCTTCTAATCTGCTACTTTGTTATTTATCTTGTTATACTGGTAGTCTCAGCTGTGAGCAGTGGGGTTCAGGAGACTCCCTGTTACTTTGGACCCCATTCCATGGTGTGTGTGTGTGTGTGTAGGTGTATGTGAGCATGCACATGTTTTCTTGGTTTTGAGCAATTCCTTATTTCCTGGCATAGAATACCTCAGGATCATATTGTATATTTGCACCTGGGATTACCAGTCATTTCTCTAAGGTATCTTCTTACTTTACTCATTTTTTTCCTTTATTATTTTGTTCCAAGACTGGACACTTTGCAGATTGGCTGGTGCTCTACTATCTGAGCCATGCCTCCAAGCCCCCTGTGGTTTTCTTCTTTTAATTCAGTCTTGGGCCTTGAACTCAGGGCCTATACATTGTCCCTGAGCTGCTTTGGCTGAAAGTTACCCTTCTATTACTTTGAGCCACAGGGCCACTTCTGATTTTCTGGTGGTTCATTAGATGATAAGAGTCTCATGGACTTTCTACCCTTGCTGGCTTTGAACCGCAATCCTCAGGTCTCAGCCTCCTATTACAAGTATGAGGATTACAACCATTACAAGGATTATAAGCATGAGGCACCAGTGCCTGACAACTTTCTAAGAATGGTATTGAAGTTGGGTGCTGGTGGCTCCTGTCTGTGAATCCTAGCTACTCAGGTTGCTGAGATCTGAGCATCATAGTTCAAAGCTGGCCTGGGCAGGAAAGTCCATGTGACTCATCTCCAATAAACCACCACAAAGCTGAAAGTGGAGGCATGGCTCAAGAGGTAGAGCATTAGCCTTAGCAAAAAAGCTCAGAAACTGTGCCCAGGCCCTGAGATCAAGCCCCAGAACCACCCAAAAGAGTATAATTAAAAACAGGTCTTCCCAAGCATTGGTGGCTCACTTCTGTAATCCTAGTTACTCATGAAGATGAGAGCTAAGAATCCAAGTTCAAAGCCAGCCCCAGAATGAAATTCCTTGAGACTGTTCTCTCCAATTAATTATTATTTTTTTAAAGCTGGAAGCAGAGGTGTGGCTCAAGTGTTAGAGCATCAGCCTTGAGGGGAAAAAGGTAAGGGACAGTGCCTGAGCTCTGAGTTCAAGCTTCAGGAATCATACACACACACACACACACACACACACACACACACACACACACACACAAATAGGTCACACAATATGAGCTAAGCAAAGTGTCTCCAACTTGGATCAAATAGATCAAAATTCACCTTTGAAAATCAGTACCTCTTTCCTTTTTGTTTTTTTTTTTGAGCAGCCTTTTAAATTAAAACTGAAATCATAGGAAAAACTGAAGACTAAAATTACTTTTACTGAGAGTATTTGCAAAATGTGTTAGCATCTTTGATTAGATCAATGAATATTTCTTTCTTTAAAAAAAAGACTGAAAACACAAATTATATACCTGATTAGAACCATTTTCCCCCTATGTGGAATTAGGGAAATTTGTAAGGAAAACAAAATCTTGACTCTTTGCAACTGAGCAATCTCTCCCTTTCTGGAGCCTCGTCTGTATTTCTGTCGGAATTGACATTGGTGACTCTCCTTGCTGGCTTTGACCTTGGAGGACTGTGGGCCAGGGTCCCGACGAGTAGGAGGTGGTCTGGGAGCTGGCTCCTCCCTTGCCTTCAGCTCTGAGTGTAGGGGTGACCTCTGAGGTGTAAGACCCCCACTCTTACCACCTAGATCCTTCTAAAAGGCCACACCCTAAAGGACAGATGGAGTTCCTCCACCTGTATGGGGCATCTTAAGAGTTGGCTCTCTAGAGACGCTAAGTGTTCCAAATGGGGAAGGGGGGTCAATCTATCCTAAACCAAACATTCTAGAAAGTTCTAGAACTTTCCAGAAAACGAACTTCAATTCGCCATCACAATAGTGATGGTGGGCATAGGGCCTCCACCTTGTCACAGGTTCTTAGCCTCTGTCCAGCTCTGGATGAGCATTGTGGTATAGTAGTCAGAGTTTTGATGGCTAAGTCTGGACAGACTTTTTTTTCTCATATCATTGTTATCTAATCAAGACAGTGTAACACCGGATGACCAAAAGCTTTAATTGTATCACATGTTATGAACCATCTAGACATGATTTAAAGTATATGGAAAATCTGGGCACTGGTGGCTCACACCTGTAATCCTTGCAACTCAGGAAGCTGAGATATGAAGATCAAGGCTTGAATCCAGCCAGGTAGACAAATCTGAGAGACTCTTACCTCCAGTGAACCAGCAAAAAGTTGCAAGTGGAGGTGTGGCTCAAGGAATAGAGCACCAGCCTTGAGCAGATAAAGCCAAGGGAGAGGGAGAGGCCCTGAGTCCAAGCTGAGTACAGACAGACAGATGGATGACAGACAGACACCCTCCCATATTTGGAAGGTTGTGGGTAGTGTCCATGCAGGTATTCTACCCTCCTGTGTAAGGGCCCAGGGCCCCTCTGTTGCTGGTGTTTGTGGTGAGGTTCTGGTACCAGTTCTTGGCAGACACCGCAGGACCACTGCCCATCTGTCTCAGGGACTCAAGACCATGTCTGCTTCTACTGAGGTGGAGAGTATGACATTTCTATAACACTGCATACCATCATTTCCCCACTGGAAAAGAGATCCAAGCAGCGAGTTCTCCCACACGGGAGCCAATGAGAAAGCACCCACGGCTGGGTTCTGGGGGTAAGAGTCTCTCAGATTTGTCTGCCTGGGCTGGATTCAAACCTTGATCTTTAGATCTCAGCTTCCTGAGTCCTAACAGTTACAGGTATGAGCCACCAGTACCCAGCTTTTCCATATATACCTGCCTTCCCTCCCTCCCTCCCTTCCTCCTTCCTTTGTTTCTCCCTTCTTTCCCCTCCTCTTCCCTCCCCTCCTGTGTCCCTTTCTATTCCTTCTTTCTCCTTTATTTCTTTTCATACTTTCATACTTTTAAAACGTTTATTATACCTGCCTTCCCTCCCTCCCTCCCTCCCTCCCTCCCTCCCTCCCTCCCTCCCTCCTTCCTTTGTTTCTCCCTTCTTTCCCCTCCTCTTCCCTCCCCTCCTGTGTCCCTTTCTATTCCTTCTGTCTCCTTTATTTCTTTTCATACTTCCATACTTTTAAAACGTTTATTATCTTTAAGTAGTTGTACAAAGGAGGTGCCATTTAAAGGGTGATGTCTTCCTCTCTGCTGGTGGTTACAAACTCTGATGGAGGCGATCATGCCCTCCTGCTCTGAGCCCACTCAGCGCTGCAGGCCTGCACACCCTCCACCTGTGCCCTTCTTTCCCCACACCTGCGGACAGGCTGCCCCAACTCCCCCCTTTTTTTTTCTTCAGGTGAACCTTTTGCCCAGAGTTGCAGCAGGCTCATCTCTTTCCCAAAGCCAGCTTCCCACAGTGCTGGGCTGTAATTAATGGATAGTCTGGCCAAGGGCAGGCCCCTCCCCTCATCCCCACCCCCCTGTAGGTACAAGGAATAGAACCGCTATTTCCATCCCAGCAAGTAAGAAAAATCTCCCATTCTCCACTTTTGCTATAAACAATATACGACTTGCTTTCTCCTTACCCTTCTTGACCCTCTACACCGTATACATATTTATATATTATTCATAGTGGATTAAAAATGAATGTGTTCTTTACCCCAGCTCTACGGAGTCATGACAATACAAATTAACGGATGATGTACTTACTTTTCGCAGGGTGGGTGATGGAGGAGGTTGACGGCCTCAGAGTGAGAGATAGAGAAGAGGGATGGGGGCAGTTTGGGGGGGGGTGTCCCAGGTGACACTAGCAGAGCTCAGGACACAGGAGGATCAGAGTGTGCTATTCCTGGAGGGGTGAGAAAGGCCAGGTGCCAGCGGCTCACGCTTGTTATTCTAGATACTCAGGAGGCTGAGATCAGAGGATCATAGTTCGAATCCAGCCAGGGTAGGAAAGTCTGTAAGACCTAATATCCAATGAAGCACCAAAAGAAGGCAGAAATGGTACTATGGCTACAAAGGAGGAGCAAAGCTGGGCACTGGTGGCTCACACCTTTAATCTTAGCTATTCTGGAGATTGAGATCTGAGGATTATGAGTTGAAGCCAGCCTGGGCAGTAAAGTCTGTGAGACTCTTATCTCCAGTGAACCACCAGAAAACCAGAAGTGATGCAGTGGCTCAAAGCCAAAGCCTTGAGCAAAAGAACTTAGGGACAGCACCCAGGCCCTGAGCTCAAGCCCAAGACCCATAAAAAAAAAAAAAGGAAGCTAGAACAAAAGTGCTCAGGAACAATACCCAGGCTTTGAGTTCAAGCCCCAGGACTGGCACAAAAAGAGGGAAGGAAAGAAGAAGAAAGAAAGAGAATGGAAGGAAAGAAGGAAGGAAGGAAGGAAGGAAGGAAGGAAGGAAGGCAGGCAGGCTTTGACACTGTTTCTTCTGCCTGGCTTCCAGAAGGTTCTGTGAACTTTGCACCTGCCACTCCCCATACAGAGCTGCTTTACCCTGCTGACCTGTACCTCCGGGTGGAAAGAACCCTTTGTTGTTGATGACAGTGTTAGAATCTACTCTGACTCTGCTGTAATGTGTCTTCCAGCCACAGCGGTGGGTTTGGAATAAATGGAGACTGGCTTCCAGAGGCTGACTGATTGAGACAGTAGTTGTGAAATGAGGAAGAATTCCATGTTAAAGGGAGGTAGCAAGTCGTGGGACAGGAAGGAGTGCGGAGCATTTGCGGGGCATGGAGAGAAGCCCTGTGTAGACAGGGGGAGCAAACGACACAGGAGGACACTTGTGGGTTCCTATTCCCCCCATCTAGACTCGTGGGCTCCCTCACATCTGTCTGGCACATTTGCACACTGTTGTCCGTGTGGGCTGCCACTGGAGCCCGGCTTCTCTGTGGTCTCACAGGAGTTACTTCCTCCAAGGGGCCTGACCCGCCACCATGCCTGGCTTGAGAACTGTAGAGCTCTGTCTCAAGGACACGCACCTGCTAACAACTTCTTCCTTTCACTCTGACACTTCTCAGAGTCCAGAAGCTAGGCCTTCTGGAAAAGCAACTCCGAGAGAGTGAATCAAAGCACTTGGGGCGGGGGGGGGGCACCACCAGCACCCCACAACAGCCTTGCATGCACTACCAAGGGAAGCCCAGCCTCCCCTTAGCTGTCCACAAGGATGGCAAGCCAATGTGACACAGGAGGAGGTCAGGGGTCAGAGGTCAGCTGCAGACCTTTAAGGCTAGGAGTGAGTCCTATGGTCGCATGCTATTCTCTGCCCAGAAGGACTTCCTCATTTTCAGGGTGGTAGAAGTCAGACAGACAGGAAGCCTGAATTTCAGCTTCCGAAGAAGTAAGATGATGATTTTTTCTCCAGACCAGACAGTGTCTACCACAAAGGAGAAAGCGAGCGACTTGGAAGAAAGGCTGGAGGCCGGAACCCAGCCGTGGGTGCTTTTTCAGTGGCTCATGGGAGAACTTGCTGCTTGGATCTCTTTTCCAAAGGGGAAATGATAGGGCTGGACCCACAGTCTTTTACGGTCGAGACTGGTGGCCTCTGATTTTGCCTCATCTGTTTTGGGGTGTTGTTTTTTATTCCAGTCCTGGGGCTTGAACGCAGGACCTGGGTGCCCTCCCTGAGTTCTTGTGCTATAGGTTAGTGCTCGACCACTTGATCCAGAGCACCACTTCCAGCTTTCTGAGCATTTTATTGGTGATAAGAGTCTCTTGGACTTTCCTGCCCAGGATGGCTTTGAACTGCGGCCCTCAGACTTCAGCCTCCCCAAGTAGCTCAGATGACAGGTGTGAGCCGCTGGCATCCAGTCAGATCTAACTTCTTTAAAGTTCATGCTGACCTCGGTGACTTGGTTTACCTAGTCTCTGCTCTGACTTTTTCTGATATCTTTTCCCAAACAGCCCTGCTTCCAGAAATCCTTTCCAATTCAGCCTGAGAGCAAGGAAGGCTTGCTTGGCATCCCTGTGCTCCTGTCCCTTCTAGATGTCCCTTCCCCCCACTTGTTTTGCTCATCAATAAAACAGTTCATGGGAGGATAAGTAAGCGAACTGGCTTGGTACTGAGACTGGAGTCAGATATGCAGATGGAGGGATTTGTGTTTTTTTTTGTGTGTGTAGCATTAGAGTCAGGAAAGTATGGTTTGTGAACCAAATCCATCTATCTGCTTTTTTCTTTCTTTCTTTCTTTTTTTTTTTTTTACAGCCGGTGTGCTAAATATAACTTGCACAATTGTGAAAATGGTTGGGGGGAAAAAACCCTCCCTCTAAATGAGAATATTTTATCACACCTGAAAACTATACAGAATTGAAATTGTGGTGTCCATAAATAAAGTTTTGAATTTCATCAGTTTTGAAAAAAATCCAGATAATGTGTTTTCTTTCTGATTTCTCAAAGCACATATATAATATCTCACATTTCTTAAAAATTTGAAACCACTTCCTATTTACCTCTTTATAGAAAGATTTTCAGAGGTGTCCAGAATTCTTTCTTTTCAATTTTCTTTTTTGTATTTATAGAGGTGATGTACAGAGGGAATATAGTTACATAGGTCAGGTAATGAGGACATTTCTTTTTGGGCAGTGTCACCCTTTCCCTCTCTCCCAGGTTTTTTTCTCCATCTCCACCCACAAGTTGTAGAGTTTGTTTTTGACATAGTGTCTAGTGAGTGCCACTGCTGCATTTGTTCACCTCTTGTCCTTCCATTTCTGTGTCCCCCTCTGCCCTCCCAAAGACAGAGAAATGAACAAACAGGACAAAAGGAAAACAAAAGCAGCAACCAAGAAAAATCCCTCGGTGCCCATCTTCTGGAGTTCGTTTTGATAAATATCGTTTTGCAGGATCATCTCTAGCATACTTCCCTTTCCTCTGGTAGGAAGCAGGGTGCCAGTGGCTTGCACCTTCTTACTGCTTTTAAGAGGCTGAGACTTGGAGCATCTTGGCTGGAAGCCAGCTGGGTCAGTAAAGTCTGCAAGAGTCCATCTTCAACGAACCAGCAAAAAGCAGGGCTGGAGACATGGCTCATGCGGGAGCACTCCAGCCATGTGTGAACCAAGGAGGCATGAGCTCAAGCCCAGATACTGGCAAAACGGACTAGATAGGGAAGACCTTTTAAATCCCAGTTTATCTGCCTCCATTCCAGCTGCTTTTCTGATCTTTATTATTCTGGTTTTTAATTACGATTTCACAAAGCAGTAGGATCTTCTGTGGTGCCAATGGTCACGATCCATTGCCCATTGTGTGGGCCCGGGTGTGAGCAGAGTACTGACCAGAGTACTGTTTGTTTCTCTCTCCCATGCAGGTCACAGGCCTTTCCAGTGTCGCTACTGTCCTTACAGTGCCTCTCAGAAAGGGAACCTGAAGACCCACGTTCTCTGCGTGCACCGAATGCCTTTTGACAATAGCCAGTATCCTGACCGCAGGTTCAAGCGCTCCCGGGTGGACTCAGAGACCGCTGGGAGTTTCGAGGAGCCAGCGGCTGCCAAGGCCGGAAGCCTGGCGGAGCTGGCCGAGGAAGGTGGCAAGGGCCACGAAGAGAGCCACTGAACGGGGCGGGGCCTCCGCACACCGCAATAATAATGCTTTATCCACACTGAAGAGCGAGACATCTGCTCAACCAGTTTGTTCACTGTATTCCAAGGAGGGGGCGGGGGGAGTCTCCTGTAACCCTCCCTCTGCTTAGTGTATAGAACATTTAAAAAATTAAAAAAAATCTATCTGTATATATTTAAAAACAAAACAAAACAAAACAACCTTAAACCAATCCCCAGCCCTTGAATGTGGCTGTTAAATGGTTACTCAGCAACAAGAACTTCCAAATCTTACCGAAGAGAGAGCTAGAGAGAGCGAGCCTGGAAATGCACAGTGTCCTTCCAGCTGAAGATAATTGGGGAAGGGAAGGAGAGGGGAGGGGAAGGGGGGGGGGAATCTTGCAACTTGAGAGGCATCTTGGTCCCCAAATCATTCTCTGAGAAGAAAAGCCGGTGGATTCCTGCAGACTACCGAGATGGAGGGCTGTGTCTTCGTGGCTTGCAAACGCCTCTATCATCTGCCACCAACGCCTGCCGTCCACGCAGGGCCCCAGGAGCAGCGTGCAAGGCGGTGGCTCTGGTGCCAGGCAGGCTGGAGCGGCCACGCCACCGCAGGAAAATCGATGGGCATGGTGCAGCTCCTCTGTGCTCCGCAGAGAAACCCTAGTCGGCCCAGGCCTGGGAGCGCCAGGGCCCCAGCCTCTCAGCCAGGGCGGCCAGAAACGGGCTCTGAAAACAAAAGTTAAAACAAGACACATTGAAACCAATCAATGGCCAGGAAGTGGCTGCAGACAAGTGTCATGGCAGGTTGGATGAGCAATTTCTTTCTTTCTTTCTTTTTTTTTTTTCCCCCTAGGTCAAATTGCAGTATTGAGGGAGACTTTCTTTTTTTGCCTCTCTTAGTTATCTTTCTTTTAAAAACATGTCTTTGGATGGAGAAAGTTGATATTAAAAAAAGTTGTGGAGGGCATCATACAAAATATCCTTAGGAAAACCCAACCAATCCTATCACTAAGAGATGGATGGCTTTCAATCAGAATCCATATAAGAATAGCAACATTGTTTTCTATTGTGATTCTTCCTAGAGCCACCCCCCACCCCCCAACTTGGGCTGGTACTGGGGCTTGAACTCAGTGCCTTGGGTTTTTTTTTTTTTTTTAACTCAAGGCTGGTACTCTACCACTTAAGCTACATCTCCACTTTAGGCCTTATATTATGATGCTGAATTGAAGATAAGAGTCTCATGGACATTGCTACCCAGGCTGGGCTTGAACCATGATCTCCCAATCTCAGCCTCCTGAGTGGCTAGGATTATAGAAGTGAATCACTGGTGTCTGGCTCTATTATGATTTTTTTGGAAGACTCTTTGCTTGAATGAAAATTGCTCTATCCCCTACGATCAGACTTGGTTTTATATATAGTTTTTCTAAGTGCTACAGACAAAAAGTTAAGACTTTCTTCCTCCCAAGTTCTTAGGAAATACCTTGTATTAACGTTACATACTCGAACATCTGGCTGTCTTTCTTTAATGAAGAAAACGGAGTTAAAAATGTCTGGTTTTGTGAAAACAAATATGTTCTCTATTTTTGTAGATTTTGTTTTTCTCTACCGATTGGATGTTCCACCTTTATCAAGGTCTCCGCCACACCGATGGAGATTTTTTTTTTTTCCGTGTTGAGAGCTGGTCGTGGCACACAGAACTCATTTTTCCCACAGGTGCATTCACGCTGACGGAGCCCAGCTTGTTGTTGAATCTGCCTCAATGGTGTAAAATTCTGCCTCTCCACACACTTCCTTTGAAGGACAGCAAACTGGCATTGCTGCTGGTGATGTAGATGCATTTGGAAGTATTAACTTCCGGTAAAACAAAATCATTCCGATGACTTAAAAGAAAAATAAGAGTCATATTTCACTGCAGGCTGGTAGCACACATAATAATAATAATAATAATAATAATAATAAAACCCAGGGCCTTAAAAACGTTAGCTCTGCCTACAGCAGTTTACAAAAATAAATAAAAATACTAAACTGCAATCAATGTAAATAACATTCTTAGTGCTGTCCTGAGGCCAGAAAGAAGCTCAGGCTAATATGGGGTCCTGTTGGCATAGGCAGTAAAGGGGTAGAGGAGCCTAGAAGATGTCCAGGTATAAAGGAATGCCATGCGCAACTGGAACCCATCTGGCAGAGTGCAGGCTGCTTTCTTGTTCTTTCTAGATTAGTTCTCACTGCCTTACTGAAATCGAGTGGATAAACTTAATGCAACTTGTTTCTATGATCCGAGAGAGAGAGAGAGAGAGAGAGAGAGAGAGAGAGAGGAAAAATACATAAATGGAGTATTATTGAATCTTTTGAACTGTAGTAAGCTTTAGGGTTTTAACTGCACTGCTGTGTTTGGTGTCTGTGATGACCCCTTGCTTCCTGTGTGTGAATTCTTCTGCCTTTGGTATCTTAGCAAAGAGAAATTTAAAAAAAAAAAAAAAGAAAAGGAAAAAAAAAGAAGAGTAAAAAAATAAAAAAGGAAAATAAAGGAAAAACAAAAGAAAAAACATAAAACAAATAAAAAAGCAAAAAAAAAACACAACAAAAAACCAACAACAAAACAAACAACACCAGAGCCACATTCCATTTCTAGCACTTTGGAAGCTCTGCATATTCCTGTCTTCTGAGTACCATCCGAGGCTACAGGCAATAATTCTCTTGGTGACACTGGGACCAGCCCTTCGTCTGTGTGATGTGTGTGTATGTGTGTGTGAGTTTGAGCGTGTGTTACTTCCATTCTGTCCAGTGTGCCCCCCTTACACTCGCCCCTCCTGACACAGGCCTCCCTCCAGCACACTCACTTGTGACTTGTAATACATGCAAGAGACAGCACAGAGACTTAGTGTCCGTTTCTGAATGTCACCAGGTCCCTCATATCTAAACCTATCAAGTTCCCGTGTGATTCCTGTAGTCTGTGATGCTGGTCATAATACTGTCGACATTCCTGCGCAAAGAGAAGTCTTATCTTGGGACAACTCTGAGATTCATAGAGTTAGAAGGGTTTTGTTGCTATGCTTGTAACCAGTAGACAACTTTGTATTTAAAGTTTATTCTTGGTCATTATTTATTATTATAATACATCAGTTGACAGAACTTTATTCTGGTATAGAAAGTATTAAAAGTTTTTTTTTCTTCCAGCAATGACTGTTCTTTTTTATTTTATTTCTGCTGTTAGAATAAAATGTCTTTGAAGCAGTCCGGTTTTATCCAGTGTTTCCTGTGTTAACACTCAAGTTCTGGAAAAAGAAAAAAATGTTAAAACACACACATCTTCTATTCATTTATTTAATCCTAAGTAGGTAAATATATTTTTTCAGGACTTTGAGACTTTGTCAAGATGTGGTCAAAGTCCACTGTGATACTCTAAAAAGTAGATGGTCTTCTTAGCCCTGTGCCTTTCCAGGTTGATAAATATTTGTGCATATGTGATGTGTTAGCCTGTGCACACGTGTGCATGCATGTGTGCATGAATATTCAGAGTGCACACATGTGTGTGTCCAAGTTGCATGCAGGAGCTATGTTTTGTTAAAGTTTCAGTAAGGTAAAACTTACGGAATATCCATGATCCTCACATTATATCAATTATATAAAATACCTAGGGCATTGAAGTTTATTATTCTCCTCTACTGGTAAACCCCGTTAAAAATAATTGTTTATCCTTCACTTCAAATTATCATGGGAGGGCCTGGATTCTTTTTGTAGAAGAAAAGGAACAGAAGAAAGTGGAATGAAGTTTGGAATTTGGGACAATGGAAAAAGCAGATATTCTCTTGGAAAGATATTTGTTTGAGACCTGATTTCCCTTGGATTATAATTATTATTTATTATTACTATTATTTTTGGTGCTGGTCCTGGCTTGAACTCAGAGACTGAGCATTGTCTTTTTTTTGCGCTTTTTTTTTTTTTTTTTGGCTCGGGAGTCTAGTGCTTTACCACTGGAGCCACAGCTCCACTTCTGGTTTTTTAGTGGTTAATTAGAGATAAGACTCTCATGGACTTTCCTGCCCAGTCTGGCTTTGAACCACGATCCTCAGCTCTCAGCCTCCTGAGTAGTAAGGATGACAGGCGTGCGGGGCGGGGAGGGGGTTATTTTGTCCTCAAAGCCAAGGTCATCTAGGGCTGCTGCCTGAGTCCTGGGGTACAAAATGGGTCTGCATTTCCCCCACACTTGTGCCGGGGTTTTGTTGGCTGACTGTTTCTTGCAGGGTGACAATCAATTGTTACCCATTGCCAAGGGGCCTTGAAAGGGGACAGTGTGGGAAGGAAGTCATTAAGAAAGCTGAGCTGCTCAGTGAGTTCTTAGTTTGGTCCCATTGACAGACAGAATGGCTTTCAAAGCCACAGGATTCTGTGAAGACCCAGGAGAGGGTGGGGGAGGGTGGGAGAGAGATGATGGAGAAGCTAGTGAGGTGGGGGAGGGGTGTGGCACAAGTGTTGGCTGGCTCCAGAAGGTCTAGACACCTGAATTTTTTTTTTTTTTACTAGATCTTCTACCTTTTCCAAATTGACTTCAAACATAGCAAGGTTGCTATATCTATCAGAAGGAATGTTATTCTGTTGTAAGAGGGGGAACCAAACAACAGAAGAGGTTCTGAAATGGAGGACGAACTTTGAGTACCCCAAAAGAAGCCAGGCAAGGGTAAGGCAACACGTGACAGGATCTCCTTTCTAGGAAATTTCTAGAACAAGCAAAGTCAGAAAGAAAAGTGAGTCTGGTCATTGCTAAGTCCTGAAATAGAAGACTGAGAGGAGGGGGAGGAGAGCTTAAAGACAGCTAATGAGCAAGCAAGTTTCTTTCCTGAGGTGATAAAAATATTCTAAAGTTAGACAGCAGTGTTGTGTCCTACTTTGTGAGGATAGACTAGACCTAGACTAGAACATCTTAAAGGGCTATTTTTTTTTCTTTTTGTCAGTTGTAGGGCTTGAACTCAGGGGTCTGGGTGCTGTTCCTGAGTTCTTTCTACTCAAGGCTAGCACTGTATCACTTTAAGCCACAGCTCCACTTCCAGTTTGCAGGTGGTTAATTGGAGCTGAGTCTCACACACTTTTCTGTCCAGGCTGGCTTTGAACCACAATCCTCAGATATCAGCCTCCTGAGTAGCTAGGATGGCAGGTGTAAGCCACCAGCGCCCAGTTAAAGGGATGAACTTTACAGTGTAGGATCTACATCTCAATAAAGCTGTTATAATACAGGAAAAAAAAAGCTGGTGGAAAGAGCAGCATTGTTAAGAAGTCTCCATATATGTGTCCCATCGAGGTACTTGAGGAGTTGTGTAATGTCTTAGACAACAGGCAGATTTGGCACAGGATACGCAAGTTTGAGAATTATAAGCTTAAAGTCAACCACTTGCTGGGTATCCGATCTTGAATAGTTTGAACTATTTCTTGAGCTGATTGGTTACATCTAGAAAATCATAAGAACTGGCTTTCCTTCTGCTGAGGATGTTTTGTGTGTATTTGGTTAGTCTTGTAAATGCCTGGTTCTGCCAATTGTGATATAGTAAATTCTGTATCAACTGGGAAATTATTTTTATGCTTATCAGAAAATGGACACTAAGAATAACCCTGTGTGCTGGGAAACTTTCCTGTGGTTGTGGGAGGAAGATTCCTCTATACTCATTGTCTTCGCATAAAGATCCACGTGGATCAATGTCTTCAACTTTTATTTTCCAGTTCCTCACTTGAAAGAAAACAAACAAAAGTATTAACAACTCTTGCCATTTGTTTTTCTGTGTGTGCCAGTACTGAGGCTTGAACTTAAGAGCTTGGGCACCGTCTCTTAGCTTTATTTTGCTCAAAGCTGGTACTCTATTTTTTGAGCCACAGCTCCACTTCTGGCTTTTTTTGGTGGCTCACTGGAGGTAAGAGTCTCATGGACTTTTCTGCCTGGGCTGACTTTGAACCACGGTCCTCAGATCTCAGCCTCCTGAGTAGCTAGGATGACAGGCGCGAGTCACTAGCTCCCAGTGGCATTTTCATTTCCGGTGGGAAATGGCTCCAGTGCCATTTTCTCTTCCTTTCATCAGGAAGCAGCAGAGCTATGCCTGCTACTGTGTGTTAAGTGACTATTTTGTGTGGAGAAACTTTTATAAAAAGATGATCACCTTGTTGTCTCTTGTTCCCTGGGATTTGCACACATCCCCCTCTCTGGTGAACATCTGTAGTGTAACAGTATATTATAAGGAACCCACCTGGTGTCTTGTAAGCTCCATTCCCAGGAAACTAGCATTCAATATTGTGATCTTCATTTCAAGATACAAGGGCTGGGCACGTTGAACCAAAAGAAGAGGTATGTTTCCATGGGAAATAAGAAAAACAGAATAAAACCAACCTCATAATGTAATGCAATACTAAAAGTGATGCGTTGGTTGGGCACAAGTGGCTCATGTTTGTCACCCTAACTACTTAGGAGGCTGAGATCTGGGGACCGCAGTTCAAAGCCAGCCTGGGCAGACAAGTTTGTGTGGTATCCTATCTCCAATTAACCAGCAAAAAGCTGGAAGTGGACGTCTTGGTAGAGCACTAGCCTTGAGCAAATAAAAACTCAGGGACAGCGCCCAGGCCCTGAGTTCAAGCACTAGGAGTGACACATACATACTAAAAATGTCAGGCCAGGCATGCATTCCATGAAGGGAAACTCTATTTCAATCTCTTCACCTGTTGGTATTAAGAGAAAAGAGAGAGTTTTTTAAGAGGGAGGGAGAGACACAAGGAGGGAGAGGAAAGGCTTGTATGAACAGGGAATTCACAAACCAAGAAAGGGGGGGGGGATTTAAATGATCCCCGACCGAACTGTTTTGCTGTTAATACAGAAATACAGTGTAAGACACATTTAATGGGCTCTATTTTTTATTATACTATGCTGAATAATTAAGTTTGAGGCTAAGTGTCACATGGATTTATCTTTTAATTAAAAAAGCATGGTTCACGCATATTTGAGTGGTAGTCCAAATAAACGCAATATAGAAATTTATGTTTGTTTATCTAGGTGTTAATTACCTAGAGATTGTTCTGGATTACTTCTTTTTATAAAGTGTCATAGGCTGGTGTCAGAAGGAATAAAGCTTGTCCAGAGAACCTTAGCTTTCGCCAACTACAGGGTCGGCCTGACCCGATGGGAGGATAAAGATGTGGGGGTGGAGGAGGTGGGGAGACAAACCAACAACTTTGGGGACTCTTGGTGTATATTGACACCCCTTGTTCTACTCACATCAAATAAAACAGTCGTTTTAGAAAAAATATTCCTAAGACATAAAGGCACAAATAGATCTTCATTGTTTTATAGCCTGTTGTCCACAGCTATTTATAAAACATGTGATTATGTATGCCAGGGGTTATGAGGAGTTCGCTGGGAGAGGCTGGGATGAAGCTCCATTAACCCACTCACCTGGTGGTGGGGGGAAGGGGAAGGGGAAGGGTTACCCCTCTTTCTTCAGGCTGGGACAGGAAACTGGGCCACTGTGATTTGTCCAAAATATGTTAGTTTTGTGGTTAAAAAAAGAAAACTGATGGCTCATGTTTGTCATCCTAGCTACTCAGGAGACTGAGAGCTGAGGATGAAGGCTTGAAGCTGAACAGGGTAGGAAAATCCATGAGAATCTTATCTCCAATTAAGCATCAAAAGGCTGGAAGGGGAGCTCTGGCTCAAGTAGTAGAGCATGTGCTAGCCTTGAACACAAAAGCTTAGAACTAGCACCCAGGCCCTGAGTTCAAGCCCCAGTACTGAAAGAAAACAAAGCAAAAGCAAGCTAGGCAGTGGGAGAAAGAAGGTGAGCACAGGTTAAGTACCAGTGATCACGTGGGTTTGAAATCTAGGCTACACGTAGGTAGGTTTGAAACCTAGAGAAAGACAGCTCAAAATTCCTCTTTACCTTCCATGACCTCCAGGACAAAGGGGTTTCCTTTTGTTCCAGTGGCTTGTTTTCCTGGATTCCTGCTGCTTCTGTTTAGTAGCCAGAAAATCATTTCCAGAAGCCCCTCTTCTGGGGTGGAAAGAGAGAGAGAGAGAGACAGAGAGAGAGAGAGACAGAGAGAGAGAGAGAGAGAGAGAGAATATCCACACCTGCTCTCTCTCTTCTCTCTCTCTCTCTCTCTCTCTCTGTCTCTCTCTCTCTGTGTTGTGGGATGGAGGGTTCCTTTTAGAGCCAAGTGAGCCTGCTGGGAGACCATCCTCAATTCCTGGTTTGTTTTTAAAATTCTTTAAAAAATTTTATTTTTGCCAGTCCTGGGCCTTGGACTCAGGGCCTGAGCACTGTCCCTGGCTTCTTTTTGCTCAAGGCTAGCCCTCTACCACTTGAGCCACAGCACCACTTCCGGCTTTTTCTATATATGTGATGCTGAGGAATTGAACCCAGGGCTTCATGTATATGAGCCAGCACTTTGCCACTAGGCCATATTCCTAGCCCACCCTCCCCCCCCCCCCCCATCCTCAGTTCTGTAACCAGCCTTGGCTATGCACTTAGGAAGGTGCCCTGGGGACTTGAACTCAGGGCCTGTCTGCTGCCCTTGAGATTTATCACTCAAGGCTAGGGCTCTAGACCTTGAATCATGGCTCCACTTCCAGCCTATTTTTTTCGGGGGGGTGAGGGGGTTTGCTTTATGTTTGATGATTTGTGGGAGATACAAGTCTCATGGACTTTCCTGCCTGGGCTGGCTTTGAACCTCGATCCTCAGATCTCAGTCTCCAAAATAGCTAGGATGACAGGTGTGAGCCACTGGCCCTGGCCCCCTATGTCTTTTCAATTAGCAATTGTAAGTCAGTTTCCCTTCGGATCACTCTGGAGGCTTTGGGCAGTGACATGAACCTAGTAGCAGCAGGCTGCTGGACACTGCTGGCCTTGGCAGATGCTGCTTCTGCTCTCCTGGGGACACTGTGGGTGAAGAGGGCCCCTGTGGCCCCCCCTTTGTCCTACTTGCTCCCCACTGGCCCCACCAAGTGAGTGAGCACAGCACTGGAGAGTGAGTGCCGGGGACACAGTGGCTTTGGAGGCCAGGAGGAGAGCCAGGAGAAAGGGCAACGTGGGGAGGGGAGGTTGAGGGGTGGACAGAGGGGCGTGAAGCCCACCTGGCAGGCTGGGGAAAGGAGGTCATTGTCTGGAAATGACATGAAGAAGTCCCCCTGCTGTCCAAGAATAATGTACTATGTACAATATAATGTACAATTGACATATAATCTGATATCCATTATATATTACAATATATAATATAATAATATAATAACTAATGAAATAAATATATAAATACAATAATAAACACACATATTTACATATACTTATATATTATATGTATTATATACAAACATATATTTGTTTATATTTTATTAATATTCGCATATATTTATGTGTATAACATATGTTATATATAAATGTACAAACATATGCAAATATATATTTATATAAACATATAATATAAACACATGTAACATATAAAAATTACATATTATATATAAAACATATTTATATACTATGATATATGTTATAGATAAGTAATATTATATATGTGAAGCTCACATAAGATAATATAAAACTAACCATCTCAAACTGTGCAATTCAGTGGTGTTTAGAACATTTAAAATGTGATACAATTAGTGGTGGTTTCATGTTGTTTCAAAATGTCTTTTTTACCTCAAAGAAACTGAGGCCAAGTAGGTACCACTGCCTGGCCTCCTCCCCAGCTCGACTCCCAGTCATCTCCCCTCTGCGTGAAGACTTGCACAACATGTACCCGTCTGCTTCTTAGTGTGCTCACTCATCCTTCCATGAGGCCATGTGTTGGTGGCTCACACCTGTCATCCCAGCGACTCAGGAGGCTGAGATCTGAGGACAGTGGCTTGAAGCCAGCCTGGGCAGGAAGGTCCATGAAACTCTTTATCTCCAATTAACCATCCGCAAAAGCCAGAAGTGGAGCTGTGGTTCAAGTGGTAGAGCACCAGCCTTGAGTGAAAAAGCTCAGAGGTAGCACCTAGGACTGTCACACTCATACTCATGCACACTCACACACACTTGCACACACTTGTGCATTCACACATTCAGCCACGTGGCAGCATTCACTCTTGCCATGGATGCACTCCTTGATGTAGCCATCGCTTCCCCTTTTATCTGGGTGCTATCTATCAACTCACATGGAAAATGGATTTTGAACTTTGTACATTTGCAAAATCTGTTTCTGCCCCAGGACCTTTGTGTATGATGTTCCTTATTTTTTCCCAAGTTTGTTCCTTTCTCCTTAAGTTGAAGCTCAGATATCACCAGAGGATGTTTCTCATCTCATCACCCACGTCTGTCTTCTGACACCAGCAATCGTTTTGGAATTGCCTTCCTTCCCTTTTGTGATTCCGTATCTGTATTCTTCCCTAGCTAGGGGAAGAGCAGAGTCTTGTTTTCCACAAACACCCCCTGGCCAGATGAAGGACCTCAGTGCAGTACTGAATAAATAAAACTCTCCAGTCTTATGAGCTTGGACAAGAATCACGATGATGCTGTCAGTTTTGAGCTTCCTTTAAAAACACAAAGCAACTCCTGGGGTGGGGATGCAGCTCAGTGGTAGAACTTACCTAATGTGCATCTGCGCTCCAGGTTGGAGCCTCAGCACCACAAAAGGGAGGAGGAAGGAGAAGAAGAAGCAGAAAGAGGGGGAAGATGAGGAGGAGGGAAAGGAAGAGAAGGAAGAAGAGAAGGAAGGTGAGGAACAGAAGCAGGAGGAGAAGGAGGGGGAGGAAGAGGAAAAGGATGATAGAGAGGAGAAGGAGGGGGAAGAGGAAGGGCAGGAGGAGGAGAAAAGTAAGAGAAGGGAGGAGGAGGATAAGGAAGAAAAGAAAAAGGAAAAAGAAAGAGGAAGAGGAAGGGAGGAGGAGGGAGAGGAGGAAAAGGAGGAGGAGGGAGAGAAGGAGGAGGGGGAAATGGAGGAGGGCTTCTGAGGCCTGGACCAGGGCTGGAAGCTGCCATTGGGGTGAGCACACATCTATGTGTGTAAAACACACGCACACACACACACACATACACACACACACTGCCGGGTATGCTTGAAAACGTGACTTCCTGGGCCAGGACATGGCAGGTCCTCTACCCACCCATCCTCACCTCCCATTCCCGTTTCTGGGCTCTGTGTGTTGGCCTGTGCCAAGAGATGGGCTGGGAGAATGGATCCTGGCAGTCCTAGTCACAGTACCAGCCTTGTCCACCCTAGCTCCCATCTCCCTCTCCCTGTTGACCCCGGGGACCACACTCCTTGCCTGTGACCCTGGGGGTGGGGCTGGGGTCAATGTTTCTTTTTAATGCCTTTCCATTTCTCAGTTTGCTGACTGGGGTGATTTTCGGTGAGGTCCACATAAATACTTCAAAAATAATTCACTATGAAGAGGAACACTTCTGGAATGGATGATGGCAGGACGAATTAAACGCTTTATAGGGCTGGGCGTAAATTATTTTAATGCATGTCATAGATTCCCCCATGGAGAATCTGCACCCCCCGCTCCCCCCCCCAACTAAGGTCATGTCTTTTTAGCCTCAGGGCCCCAGAGGGTGCTGGGAGCAGGTGGCTGGGAGCCTGCTCTGGGTTAGGATGTAAATATTTCTCTCTCTCTCTCTCTCCCCCTGCCCCTCTCTCTGTCTCTCCTCCAGCACTGAGGTCCTAACCTGAGGAAGGGACAGGAATATGTCCAGGTCTGGCCAGGAGAGGCCATGAGACCGATGAGGCAGGAGGAGAACAACATTTGTTTCCCAAGATGACAGCCTGACCCACAGCCCTGCCTCTCCTCCATTGTCTGCCGCTCTCCGGGGAAGTGAGAAGCTCTGTGATGAGTGACACCAAGCACTGGGCATATTTCATTTCCCTTGAAAACGTTGGGGCCACGAGACTAATGTTCTAGCTCAGGCCCTCCACAAACAGTATTGGCTATTTTCTACTCAGTGTGTGTGTGTGTGTGTGTGTGTGTGTGTGTGTGTGTGTGTGTGTGTGTGTGTGTGAAACAAGACTCCAAGTGGATGGACATAGCTGAGCCCCATTCAAGACAAGATCTTGATGTAAATTTGATGCCTAGAAAATGTCCACCCATGGTCTGTGGAAGAGTTATCCATACAGTGTTTAGAGACCTAAAGATGGTTGTATGCTTTTTTTAATGCAGTAACTTGAGGTTTGAACAAAGGGACTACTGCTTGATTGACAGGTACTCTCCTACTAGGCCACACCTGTCCTGGGTCCTGGGGGTTGAACTTAGGGCCTGGGTGCTGTGGCTTTTTTTTTTTTTTTTTTGTCAAGACTAGCACTCTACAACTTGAGCCACAGCTCTACTTCTGGCTTTTTGGTGGGTTATTGGAGATAAGAGTCTCCAGGACATTTCTGCCTTAGGTTGGTGTAAAACCATGGTTCTCAAATCTCAGCCTCTTAAGTAGCTAGGATTACAGGTGTGAGCCATCAGTGCCTGACTGTAGTAGTTAGTTTGGAATGAGGGTCTCTCTTCTTATCTAGTTATGTTCCTGGACCAAGATCTACTTATGCCACACTTTTTGTTGTAGTTAGGATGAGAGGAATGTGCTACCATTCCAGGCTTCTTTCATTGAGTTGGGGTTTTTCTATCTTTTCTGCCTAGGCTGCCCGGAACTTTGATCTCCCTCATCTTGGTCTCCCGTGAAACTAGGAGAGTACTCCATGGGCCCAGAAGTAGACTGAGAGAGGGGGGAGGTCTTACAAACTCTTCAGCCCAAGCTGACCTCAAACCACGATCCTCCTGTTTTCAGTCTCTGAAGAAGTTAAGATTACAGATGTGAGCCCTCAGCCCCCAGCAGCATGTGTTTCCATGTGTTTCTAAGTCCTAAAGTAAGCTTTGGATCCATAAGGGAGGATTTTATGGTTCCAGAAGGTTGTCCTTTGACATCCCCCACTACACACACACACACACACACACACACACACACACACACACACACACACACACACACACACACCTTGTTCAGTGAGACATAATGACAGGACTTGCTACTGCCTAGTCATCTCATCTCTGGAGAGAAGCACTTGCTCACTTAAATTTAATCACCAGGCGATAAATGCATACCAGGAACTGCCCATACAATGACGAACAGTACATGGACCCCGATGTTTGGCAACTCAAGGCTCTGTAATAGCTGTGTTAGTCAGTGTACGCCACAGTGACAAAAGAAAAAAATACTCCATATAAACCATCTAAAAGAAGGAGATATTTGTTTGGGGTCATTCATGGTTTCAGCATGTGCTTGGCTGGTTCCCTTGCTTTTGGACTGTGGTAAGTCGAAGCATCTTGGTGGGAGGGAATGAAATGGCAGAGGAAAGTTATTCATCTCACAGTAGCCAGGAAACATAATGTGGGGATATATACTGTCCAGAGACATGCCTCCTTCTAGAAATGCATTGGTTGGAGTTGCAGTAGACTTGGCTTTTGGCAGGGCTGGATGTGTGAGGAGGCCGAATGGAAACTTTCTTTGCACGGGCTGTGTGCCTCTCTGGCCTCAGCACCTGATGGTGCATTGGTCTGCATCAAGGTGAACTGGGTTCCATCCATGGAATTCTGGAAGACAAAAGCATTTGGTCCATAGAAGAATCCAAAGGTGCTTCATTAGCTGATAAAGATGGTGGTCATCTTGGAGAGGGAAGATTATCATCCAGGCTCTGGTTCAATAAATAAATTAAATAAAATGATAGTCTAAATTGAGCACTGGTGGTTCACACCAGAAATCTTAGAAATGAAGGAGGCTGAGATCTGAAGATCAGGGTTTGAAGGCAGCCCAGGCAGACAAATCTGACAGATCCTTGTCTCCAGTTAACCAGCAGGAAGATGGAAGTGGAGCTGTGGCTCAAGTGGTAGAGAGCCAGCTTTGAGCACAATAGCTAAAGGTCAGCACCCAGGTGTTGAGTACAAGTCCCGGGACTGGCAGGCACACACACACACACACACACACACACACACACACACACACACAGAGTAATTTATATTTTGAGCCATGCTCTGTAAAACAAAAAACAAAAAGGCCCAGCTAACTGAGGTGGGAATGGAAAATAAGCAGGCGCGAGGCTGAATGAGGTGAGGGCTGGGTACTGCTTCCAGATGGTTTTTCCCCTCTCCTTTCCTCCCCACCTCCCATTTTGATACAAGGACAGGAACGACTCATGTACCTGAAGGCAGAAACAGAAGGCTCCACCAAAGATTGGACAGAGAAAGCCAGACTCTGCCGAACACTTAACAACAACCAGCCTTCTTCCCAGAACCGGCTGTGCGCGTGGCTAAGAATAGATGTGGGCGAGGATGGTGGGATCTTTCTCCATGAGAATTCTGCACAACATTTTTTGCTCCGTTGCACAGCCCAGGGAGCTCAGAGTGCTGTTAGTCATTTAGGGGTTCCATAACAAAGCACCCCAAACTGGGTGCCTTACACACAGCAGAGGGGGTTCTATCAGCCACGGTTCTAGAGGACAGAGAATGCAAAGCCAAGGTGCTGGTGGATGCAGCACCTGGTGCGGGCTCATGTCCCCTGGGTTGTAGCTGTATCTGTCTTTCCTTGGTTTTATAACAAGCTAAAGGAGAAGGAATGTATCCAGAGTTTCTTAAATAAGAGTACCGTGTTAGCTTTCTTTCGCTGTAAACATACCCAAGAACATTGGTTTAAGAGAAGGATCCATTTTAGGTCATGGTTTCAGAGGTTTCAGGCCCAGATCAGTTGGCTCTGTTGTTTCCAGGCCTACTGTGAGTTAGAGCATCGTGGCAGTGGGGAGGATATGGTAGAGAGAGAGAGATGTTCACCTAATGGAAGCCAGGAAGTTAAGAGAAAGGGAGGGAGGATGAGAGGGAGGGAAGCAAGACAGAGACAGAGAGAGATAGGAAAAGAGGGAGGGAAGGGGGAAGGAAGGCAGGGGAGAAGAGAAGGAGGGAGGGAGAGAAAGAAGGAGGGAGAGAATGTGAAAGAGTGACACAGAGAGACACATAGAAGAAGATAGTGACAGAGAGAGAAACAGAGATTCAGAGACAGAAGAGTCAGAGACAGTGAGAGACACAGAGAAAAAGACAGAGACAGAGATGGAAAGAAAGGTTCAGAGGGAGATGGAGAGTGAGGGAAAGAAAAAAACAGACAGGGAGATAGAGAAAGACACAGAGGGGGCAGTGAGAAAGAGAGAGGAGAGGAAGAGAGAGAGAGAAGGAGTGAGGGAAGGAAGGAGGGAGGGGAAAGAGAGGACAGCTTAGTCTAGACATAACTTCAATAGGTAGAACTCTACTGCTACTTCCTCTAATTAGGCCCCACCTCCTACCAGTCCCACCCTATGTCAAAGCTCACTAAACTCTACCCACCAATGGCCTCAGAGCCCTCAGGATCCAATCACCCGTCAGAGGTCCCACCTCTGTACCCACTGGAGTTTCCCATGCAAGGATTTGCTGGTACTCTGCCTTTTGAATCCTCTATTTTGCTGCTTCTGATCAACGCTGGTCAGTCATCTATCCCTTTTCATCTTTTAGAAATCTAATTTTACAAGCTGTTGGTCTTGAGTGTGGATGGTTGCATTTTATTAATTTGAAAATAATAAAATAATAATAAAAACTCCAAACAACTCCTCCATTGTTTTTCATGACTCCTGGTGGTCAGTCTCCCGCCTCATCTCAGCGGTGCTGTGAGCCTAGCAGAGCCTTTTGCTTTGTCTCCTCTTGGTTAGAGGGAGAGGCACCGCCTACCTGGGTGCAATGTGTAGCTGTGGTCACTAGCCATCATGGCATTTTCCTTTGTTGTCCATCTGAGCAGGGAATCCACTCAGCAATGGGTGGCACTTTTAATGATGTCCACATAACTCTCAGCATCTTCCACAAGACTGACCAGTCCCCTTGTCAGAGCTCACAAAGGCACAGTACCAAGATGGAGTCACTGGTCCCCCTCTCATGTTATCTCCTTCCTTCCTGAAGAAGGCTGGGAGTCTGCTGCAGGTGATGTCAACGCTCCTGTGGGGGGTCTGTGCTAGCCCCAGCCACGGCTCCTCAGTGTCTCCTGCAAGCACCTTGCCTTGCCCAGGGTACAGACACAGCTTTGTCTCTACCAGGATTCATGAGTGTTTCCAAATAGCCTTGAATGAGATTAACAAAACTCATTATGCATATTTCCCTTTCCTTCCCTTCTGGCCTCCCTCTTATCCCTTCCTTTCCCTCCTCTTCCTTTCCCTGTCCTTCCTTCCTTCCTTCCTTCCTTCCTTCCTTCCTTCCTTCCTTCCTTCCTTCCTTCCTTCCTTCTCCTTCCTTCTCCCCTCCCTTATTTGTTTTCATTTCTGTGTCTGAGACAGGGTCTCACTTTGTAATCCAGGCTGGCCTCAGACTCTAGATCCTCTTTCCTCAGCCTCCCGAGTGTTGAGATTCCAGGCAGGCACTACCACCATCACCAGGTGCCTAGTTCTTCATCTTAGCTCCTTCAAGGCTGATGAATCCAGAACGCCATTGTAATTCTAATGGCCCTCTCTTCTGAAGACAGCATCAGTAAACAGACCGTGTAAGTTAAAACAGGCTCCAGCTGTCCAATTCCTCCTTGTAAGGCAGTGGTCAGTGTGAAGTACTGGAGGGTTGAATGCCTCTACCACCCTTGCTTGTCCTGTGGAATGCCATGCAACCGTAGTAACCATTCAGATTCTTTTGTCTGTTGTCTCTTACACCCAGATTTGCATCTGTCTCCAAATAGGCAGGACCTTGGCTAGGTTATTTGTCCTATCTCCAAAGCCGGGTGGGTAGGTGTCTCTGAGGGCCTGTGGAGAAGAGAAATGTGGAGGCATGGGGGTCATGGGCTGACGGGTGCCAGCCTTTCTCATCAAGGATGGCCATCTTGCACGCATGCATGGGGTTGGGTGAGCCTGCTAATGGATGGACTCAGCCTTTCCATTCTCTGTAGTATTCTTCTAAAGTAGATCATTATTCTGTATAGAATAAATAGTGTTATCGGGCCGATATGCTTAAGGCTAATGAGCCCATGTCTAGCATCTGAGAAGCCAGATAACAAGACATGTTTTTCTCCATTGGCTTCTATTGATGTATTAATTAATGAAATCCAAGATTCCCCTTTGAGCCAGAGAAGTGTTTAAATCACTCTGGTGCTGTACATAACACCCCTCCTGCCCCTCCCCTCTCCTGCTACCAGGTGCTCAGCAGGGCTGGGGGTGGCAGCTGGGGTCTCCCGGTTGCCAGCTGGGCCCAGGTGGGAGCAGATTTAAGGCAAGCAAGAAGCCTGAGCAACACACCCAGGGGCCTCAGGGTCCCAGCCCTCCGCTGGCAGAGCCAGTGGTGATGCACATGCATGTATATACACATGAATATGCACACATATATGTGTCTATGCATGTGTTCACATGTACACACTATAACCACACCCAGACACACATACGTATATATACTCTGTCCATGTGTTTATACACATGTATAGGCATACAATATATGTACACATATGTGAGTATATACTACCACACACATGTGCATACCTGTATGTACACATGCACATATATATCACATATGCACGTATGTGTCTACACACATATACATGTGTACACACTATATCCACACCCATGTACATACGTGTGTATGTGCCACATCTTTCACTGCATACACACGCATGCATACGTTATATCCATGTGGTTAAACACACATACAGGTAGGTATATGAGATATCCATACCTATGTTTACACACATTACATAAGTACATGTATATACATATGCATATACATATTTAGACACATACACATACAGCATCTATGTTTCAATGTATAAGTACCTATGTATACATTATGTTCGCACATACACACATTCTATTCACAACTATATACCCACATATGCACATGGTGTCTTCATGTGTTTATACATATGTATAGGTGTGTGATATATATACAGGCATGAGTACACACATCTACACATGTCAATGTGTATACATGTATATATGCATGCATACACACATACATGCACTCACAGTGCACACATGCATGCACACACATGCCATATAATGTGCATGTGTACAAAAACATGCACACACATGCATGCAATACACTCATACACATGGACACACTCATGGGTATGCATACACATACATGTGCACATACACATACATGTGCACATACATATTTGAAGCCATGTTTTCCTACATTCCCCATGCATCACCTCACACCTCATAACCAAGCTGTCCCCACTTGTAACATTGTTTTCAGTGCCCTGTACTGACACATGTAGCCCCCAGGACTTATAAGGAAGGACCCAGGTATCCGGTACCCCACACTCTGTAGATGAGTCTGCATTCCTACACATCACCGGTTCCCCCTGTCAATCCCAATTCACAATGAAAGGAAGTGTCCTTTGCTACCCCTGCAGGCTCATACACGAACACTTCCACAACTGCATGTCGCCTTCCAGCCCAAAGGAGCAAGACACCTCAGGTCTCCTAACCCCTCTTCCACCTCCCCTGCTTCCCCTTGTGGTCTGCCAGAGCAAGCAGCCAGGGAGCCAGCAAGCATCCGCTCACAGGCCGGTATTCATAGAGCCGTAACCAAGTCTGTTACAATGGGAAACATGTGTCCTAGCCCCCATCTCTGCACAGCAAACCGTGTGCCACTGTGCATGGGGGATGGTGGACACTGGGGGCCTGGTGGGCTGCCTCCCCCACCCCACCTTCATGCTTCTGGGCTGTTATGATCCTTAGCATCCATCAGCACTATTAACCAGTGCCCCTCCAACCATCTTTTCATTCCCCTTTCATTTCTACTACACACCTACCTCATGTTTTGTGACTCTGATTCTTCTGTATTTAGAATCAATAACCACTTAGGATTAAAATTCGAGCTGAACTATAAACCATAAAAGCCCCTGATTATTTCATTAGTAATTAGCTAATTGGCATTAGATATTTAATTACACATTCCAAATATTTGATGAATTATTTTGGCTCTGCAGAGAAAGCTGATGGTGGAGATTACATTCCTCATTCTTTCTCTCCCTTCCTTCCTTCCTTCCTTCCTTCCTTCCTTCCTTCCTTCCTTCCTTCCTTCCTTCCTTCCTTCCTTCCTTCCTTCCTTCTTCCTCCCTCCCTCCCTCCCTCCCTCCCTCCCTCCCTCCCTCCCTCCCTCCCTCCCTCCCTCCCTCCCTTCCTCCCTCCCTCCCTTCTTTTGTTTTCCTCTTTTTTGTTTCTTTTTCTATTTTCTTCCTGTTGGAAAAACAGAAGGCCCACAGGGAGAGGTCACAGGAACCTTTTAATGTTTCTGTGGGTTGGGGCTGGTACTAGTCTGGGGCATTTGTTCTGTCTTTGGAGGACTCCATCTGCAGAGTCTATGAGTTCAGCTTGGCACCAGAGTCCTGAGCCTCTCTACCTCTTCCCAAGATAATCTGACTGCCCTCCAGAGTGCTTCTAAGTTTCCTTGGGAGGCATTATCTTTTGTTCTTTGCTCTGTTTCCTGCAATGTAAGGTGGACCCCGCTCCACATTTTGTGCTTCCAACGCTGCTGTTGGCATGAGTGGAAAGACAGCCTCTTACCACACAGCCTGTTCTCCTGCAGGTGAGCCTTGTCCTTCTTGTTCATCTCGTAGAAATCCCTGTCTGCCTCGGACACCAGGTGGCCCCCACAACCTTCTCACAACGCATTTGCATTAGATAACACTTGGTCTCTGGCTCCTCTTCCCTTAAGGTGGGAGCTGTTTCTCTAAAAATAAAAAATATAACCAAAATGAGAGAGAGAGAGAGAGAGAGAGAGAGAGAGAGAGAGAGAGAGAGAGAGAGAGAGAGAGAGAGAATTTCAAAACAAGGGGAGGAAAAAAAACAGCACAAGTATTCATTTCTATTCCTTCTGGTATTCTTCTGAGGATGGTGTGTACCAATCGCATATGAACTCCCAAGTGTCCCCAATGCTTCTTGACATCCCTAGACATCCCTAAAGACTCATGGGATGACTCACAAGATAGGAATAAGTCAGGTGTTGGTTCCCCACCTACCCAGCCCTCTGCAGACCTCAATTTGCCCTTCCGTTCTGCAGGTGGAATAAACAAAATGGCGAAGCTGCTGGGTCTTATGCTTACTCTGCCCTGGATTAGTAGTAGGAGAAATCAGAAGGTATTTCTCACATTGATCGCTCTGCTGTTCTCAGAACAGACTGTGATAGACCACAGCCAGGACCTCAGTGGCTATTCCAGAGAGGCTCAGGGAAGAGGCATGTGTCATCCAAGACACAAGATGCCATACAGCCAGCTACATATTCTGAAGTACAACCAGAAAGCCCAAGTTAACTGTTAAAGGGCCAGCCAGGAGGAATGTAGAGCCCATGGTGGACTGCAAGGATAGGCTGACTGCCTTCCCCTGCCGCCTTCTCCTGCCATCCCTCCAAGCCGCACAGAGAAGGGGTCCTTGGACAGATCCTCCAAGACCCTTGCACTCTTGTGAAAGACACAAATGCACATTTCCACAGACAGACTTCTTGCAGATGAGGGAAGCTGGGCTGTTAGAGCAGGAAGACATAGGCCCAGGCAGGAAACCATGTCCCACCTAGGTATCTCCAGAGGCCCTCTTGGAAGGACCCGAAGGAAGGTGCTGAGCCTTGCTCTGCTGTTAACAAAGCTCGCCACTGAACTCATTAGGTTACTCAACAGTAAAATGGAGGTCCCGTGCATCAGCCAACGTATCCATAGATAGAGCAGATGGGCCCTGTGCATAACAGTGTTCAGATAGCTACAAGCACCGAACCTTGAAGAGAGCAGGGAGCTGCTACTGGTCTTTTGCCTCCCTTTGCTCCTCCCCCACCTCATCCTTCTTCTCTTCTTCCTCCTCCTCCTCCTCCTCCTCCTCCTCCTCCTCCTCCTCCTCCTCCTCCTCCTCCTCCTCCTCCTCCTCCTCCTCCATCTCTTCTTCTTCTGCCTTCCCCTTCTCTCCTCTTCTTTCTTCTCTTCCTCCCCTTCTTTTCTTTCTTCTCCTCCTCTCTCCCTTCTCCCCCTTCTCCTTTTCCTCCTCCTTCTCATCCTCTTCCTCCTCTTCTTCATTCTCCTTTTCTTGCTTTTTTCCTTCCCCTCCTCCCTTTCTCCCATCCTCCCTTTCCTCTTACTTCTGGGATTTGGATTTAGGGTGTGGGCACTATTCCTTAGCCTTTTGTGTTCAAGATTGGTTCTCGACTCTAAGTCACAGTTCCACTTCTGGCTTTTTGGTGGTTAATTGGAGATAAAATTCTCATGGATATTTCCTGCCTTGGGTGGCATTGAACCAGGATCCTCAGATCTCAGCCTGCTGAGTATCTAGAACAACAAGCTAGAGCCACCAATGTCCACTTGCCACGCCTTTCCTGTTGGTATAAACAGATACACTGATTTTTATGACAAAGAAGCCTCAAATCCCTCTGGAAATAGGGTGGATATAAAATAGAAACCAACAAAGTAATACTTTTTTCTTCAAGGAAAAAAATCTAGCTTCCCTCATCAGCACTGGCAAATGTCTCTTTGTTCTCCACTGCACTCAGCACCACTCTGAGGTCATGTCCGGCAGAAGCAGGCACAGTGATCCACACTGAGCTCAGGCCAGCACCACTCCCTGTTCTCACCTCTGCCTACTCCCACATCAAACCCTCAGGGCCCCCTTTCCCCCGACAGCCTCCCCTGGACCTTCTCTCTGGAGAGACCTTCCATTTCTACCACTTCTATATCACTGGTTAAAAGAATAAAAACCCAACTCTTCAGCAGCTCAGTCAGATCAGTGTTTAGCCACTGAAAAGCAAAAAGAAAAATTTCTAGCTTTTCACTGGACACCAAGACCTCACTGTTGGAAGGTTTTGTTGTTGTTTCTTTTTTGTTCAGTGGTAGGGATTGAACTCAGGGACTGGGTGCTGTCCCTGAGGTGTTTTGCTCAAAGCTACTGTTCTACCACTTTGAGACACAGCTCAATTTCTGGTTCTCTGGTGGTTAATTGGAGATAAGAGTCTCACAGATTTTCCTGACTGGGCTGGCTTTGAACAGTGGTCCTTGGACCTCAGCCTCCTGAATACCCAGGATGGCAGGCATGAGTCACCAGTACCCAGCCTTTTAGGAAGATCTTTAACACCTGGGTAAATCTCAACATCCAGATATGATAGAGCTGATTAACCATTGATGCCACTGATTCACTTTGTGTGACTGGCTTGGGGATGTCCCCACCAATGAGTGGGGACATTTCCAACAGGATGCCTTTACTAGATCTCCAGCAGAATGCTATTCTCTGACCCAGGGCAGTTAGCACCCATCCTACAGAGTGTCACTATATCCTGTGTCCTTCAAGCTATCTGATCATGTATTCCTGGACCAACATCACTTCAACAAATGTGCCCCCACAGTGTAAGAAGTACTGTGTCCAGACCAGGTGTTTACTAGCTACCTCTAGAGTAAGAGGATAGATGAAGGAAATGGAGGTTTTTTTCTGGTGTGGACTAGAGAAGCAACACCTTGGAATTGCAGATGCCAAGAACTGCTCTGTATATAGCCTAGAGAATCTGTTCAGATGCCTAAGTTGCCACCTCTGGGCCAAGAAAGAGTATGAAACCAAATAATAGCACTGGAGACCAGAACAGATGCATTTCTCTTGGAAAGGATACGCCATCCATGGCACTAGGTTTGAGAAAATGGTGGCGACACAATGGCAACTGGCAAGACTCAGGTGATACCAAGAGTGGCCACTTTTGTCCAGTACAATCAAAACAGAAGCACATGCAGGTATCTGTATCATTAGTACCTTTGAGCTTGTGGTGTGTTTTCCTAGCTAGGAGAATTGTTCCTGGAGACTAGAGGGTGACATGGGAGGAGATCTTGGGTAAAGCAGAGAGGATAGGCATGGAAAAGAGTTCTGTCTTCCAGAAGCTCTGTCAACCATGCCTAGCAGACAAAATGCCTGGCTCCTGACCAGTGGGTAGAAAGCCAAACAAGGGTCATCTTGCCCATCCCAGTTCCTAATCATGCCAAGATCACCGTGCCTTGGAATTTTAAGAGGTAAGAGGTTATGCACTGCAGTACTTGAGCCAAGAAACATTTATACACTCTAGTATACACCTGTAGAGTCAGGGCTTCATGCAACATGAAAGGCTGCAATGTGATCTTGTCCCTAACCTACCTTGTTTTCTATCCCTCTCAGGCATGTGGACTATTAAGCAGTGGGCATCAGGCACTTGTTCAATGGGTCAACACAAAAGGGGGCTGGTTCCTGCCCCTCATGGAATCCAGAATCTAGTAGGAGATACTCAAGCTCAGTATACTAATTGGACACACAGCTTCATCACCACAAAACCTGCCACTTGCTAGGAAGGAAAGGAAAGGCATTGGGCTAAGAAACACAAACAATGGAAGGGCACCTAGCTCAGTTTTCAGAAGCTCAGAGCAAGCCATGTTACCATTGTGTGTGTGTGTGTGTGTGTGTGTGTGTGTGTGTGTGTGTGTGTGCTTGTGCTGGTCTTAGAACTTGAACTCAGGGTCTTTTTAATTTTTTTTTGCTTAAATCTAGTTAGTCTTTTACCACTTGGGCTTTTTTGCTGGTTAATTGGAGATAAGACTTTCATGACTTTCCTGTCCATGGCTGTCTTTGTACTATGATCCCCAGCTTCCAGCCTTGTGAATAGCTAGGAAAATAGGCAAGAACCACCAGTGTTCAGAAATTGTATTCTGATACAATAGGAAAGTTACTATGAATTCAAAATGGAGGAAACCTTTCCTTCCATTGGGGGTATTTTCATGAGAGAGAGTGACACGATTCACCTCAGTGCAGGAATGACCTTTGTCCTGAGATCTGAAATTTTGAGATTTAATCTGGTAAAACTACAAGGGGGAAGGGTGGGGAAAACAACAACAACATCCTTAACACCAAGGCATGAGGGGCATAATTTGCTTTTTTTTTTCCTTTGGGTGTGGAGCTTGAACTGGGGCCTCATGCTCTTCCAGAGCTCTTTTTGCTCAAGGCTAGTACTCTACCATTTTGAGTGGTAGGGGTTGAATTCAGGAACTGGGCTTTGTCTCTGAGGCATTTTGCTCAAGGCTATGTTCTATCACTTTGAGCCACAGTGCCACTTCTGGTTTTCTGGTGGTTCGTTCATTGGAGATGAGTCTCACAGCCTTTCCTGCCCAGGCTGGCTTTGTACTGCGATCCTCAGATCTCAGCCTCCTGAGTAGCTAGGATGGCAGGCGTGAGCCACCGGCACCCAGCTAACTTGCTTCTTGTAATAAAGGAGCAGAATGTGGCTGTGCATTCATTTATTTATTTGAGTTGTTGAAGGGACAGGAGTCCAAGGAAGAAAACTGAAGTGTGAGAGGCAGAGACATCCTTTCGGTTTTCATTATGGGCTGCATGCAGGGGCTCAGTGTTTCCTCCTCCTTCAGCCCAATTACCCCAGAAATTGCTGACAAATGTTCCGCACAAGCTGTTTTAGGTGGGAGGCAGAAGGGCTTGGCTCACAGTTGAAGCTAGGTAGAAAAAACAACAACAACAACAAAAACAGAAACATCCCAGCAGTCCTTGACTTTGGCCAGAACTGGGAAATTATGAGTCTCAGGTCCTAAGATTCTCTGGAAGGGTTTGGATTTGTCCCAGGTCATGGGGACAAGGCCAGAGTTGTGATCTTGATTTAACATCTGGATCCCATTAAAACTGGGGATGGAGGAAAAATCTCTCTCTCTCATATGTTTGGTACTTACATTAGTCTGATTTTAAGGATGGGAAGAATAAAAATTCTAGGGTCAAAACAAAGCCTCCCAAGCACCTGCCTGTGTGCAGTTACTTATTCTAATGGCTGTGGTGTTGATGAGGGGCTGTCTGGGTATCACATCTCTCCTGAAGAACTGGGTGCCATTGGTGCCTAGCATGGGAATGGCCAGTACTTAATAGCACACTGGAGATGCTGCAAAACTATCTGTAAATATTCATGCTGGTTGCTGGATTGTGACTGTAACTCGAGCTACTCAGGAGGATGAAAGTTGAGCATCACATTTCAAAACCAGCCTGGGCAGGAAAGTTCATGAGACTTTTATCTCCAATGGACCACTGAAAACACTGGGGGTGGCCCTATGGCTCAAGTGGTATGGCTAAACCAGCCTTGAGAAAAAAGCTCCTGGACAGTACCTAGGCCCTAAGTTTAATCTTCAGTTACGAGCACAGAATCAATAAATCAAGGCTCAAGGACTAACAAACACCCACCAAAAGTCTTACAGAGTCATACTCAGCAAATCTTTGTGCACAGAATAATCAAGGTATTGTTTTCCTGGTCTTTATCTATCTGAATTTCTACAAACAAAAAAAGCCTTATGGATTGGATTGGTAATCCCGTGGCCCTCAGGTAAACTTTGCTTACTTTATCACAGGCTAAAGGTGATGTAGCAAAAGTATCTATGGCCTTCCTGGGGTCCTGAAGTAGAGTCTGTTTTGGGACAGGTGGGCCTGGAAAGACTGAAAAATGATGCTTGTTACTGTTTGAACATGAAGTGTCTTCTACAGACTCAGATGATGAAGACTTGGTCTCTTAATAGTGGCCTAAGTTGAGAAGTTTTGGGGAGTTTGGGATGGGTGTGTATAAGTGGGGGGAAACACTAGCTGGAGGAAGTAGCCAGGTCCCTGGTCCCCTTCCTTCTCTGCATTTCCTGTCCTCCATGAGGTGAAAAACTCCTCCTGCCGCCATGATGTTTCGCTTCACCACGTGTTTCAGAATCAAGCACTATTGGCTGGAATTCTAAAAACTGTGAGCCCATTGGACCTTGAAGTTATTTCTGTTGGGTATTTTTGGTCCCAGAAACCCCCAAATAGCAAATACACAACCCTCAACAAGCTCAAGAGTGGTTGTGTGTGTGTGTGTGTGCGTGCGAGCGTGAGTGTGTGTATGTACGAGAGAGACAGAAACAGAGACAAAAAGAGAGAGAATGGATGTGATCAGAGTCAGGCAATTGGAGCAGAGACCTAAGGTGGAATGGGGGTGGGGGTGGGGAAAGAGAAAAGCCCCTTGTGTGGTCTGTTGGAACTATTCACATAATTTCAATTCTGGCAAGTCCTTTCTGCTTTCATCTTTTCAAAGAACTATATTTTCTGAGGTCCCAAGTGACACATTCGACTCATTAAGCTTTCTTAATTCCCACATGACTTATTGCTGGAAGGGTCTGAAGGCCCAGTATCTTGCCTTATTACACCTGTAGTTATGAGCATTAACCATAAGCTTTATTACAACATTCAGTACCAACCGTTAAATCTGATACATGAAAGTCATTACTTCACCCCCAGCCCCCCATACCCCCCAAATCCACTTACCACTGGCAGATTTCCATGAATATCCTCATACAAAACCTGGCCCCAGCAGCACCCCAGCAAGGAGGTTTCCTCCCAAATGTTGAAGACCCTGCGTGGTGAGGTCTGATTTGCTGTGATTGCCTGACACTCATTATTCAGATCTGTTGAAGGAGTTCGAGTTCAAGGTTTCCTTAGGAGCTGACATTCACCAATGTTTCTGTGCAGTCTAACAAAAGCCAGGACTGTCACCCACTTCCCCTTCCAACAAAGAATTGCTCTTCTCCTAATAGAAACCCGATAGTGCTAAATAAAACCTTCCTTGTTTTTAGCTGGGGGGTAAATACGCCCTCTAGAAAGCAGGAAGAGAAACAAAATCATCTAATTTTCTCAATGAACATCTGTGCCAATCAAAGACATTCTTGTGTCTTCACACTTTAGATGCATCAGAAGATCTACAAATATTAGTTGCTCAGCTTCACTGGGTATGTTGTAGTGTGCACAGTATTGAAAGGGACTCAGAATCAGAGAAAGTGCAACAGGGGCCTCTGAGAAAGAGAGCAAAGCACAGGTATAGCTTTGTTTCCGTGCATTCGCTTTTAGCCATCTTGTGGGAAATGGCCCTCTTTTCTATTTTTTGTGGATAGAGGGGCTGAAGGGTTGTAAAACTGGAATATGAACACAGCTCCGTTGTGCTTTTTAGAAATAAACGTGGGACAAACTTCCATTTTGGGGGTTCTCTGGTTAGAAAAATCCAAGGAGCACATGGAAAATTGCAATGGAATCCAGCAGATGCAAAAGATATCGTTTAGTGAAGGAAAGGGAAGAATGGCTTTTCTGGTAACCAACTGCTTCTCTCTGTCTCTCATGAAAGAGTTAACAGAAAGAAATAAAATCAGATATGTGTAGCCTCCAGACGTCCATTAAAGTACAGAATGCTGTTTTCAATCACAGATTATATGCCAGATGTTCAAACTATCTCTAATCATTGCAGATGTAATGGAGTAGAATCGTGCTGTTTGTGAGTTTACTGGCATTAATCCTACATACTGCACAAGGGAAAAAAAGATTTTAAATATATAATTATATCTCATTAATACCCAGGTTTTATTTCCTTTCAATGAAACAGGACTTATTAAAGCACCCATTTACTGCATATTTTCTTTCAGAATTTGCCCCTGCCAGAATCCTGTATGCATTCAACGTGTAAATATGTACTAACCTGGGTACAGAGAAAACATTCAGGGATGGTTAGAAAGCTGCTGAAACCCAAATTCACTTTTATATGCATGAGATGTTTTTATATTGTAAATTGATAAGAGAGACTACAAACGAGGACTTTCTGCATTGCTACTTGGCTTTGCTTTATGCCAGAAATATTTGTATTTCTTCACTTGAGAGGAAATTGCCTGTGCTCCGGCTCTTTTATGGCATGTTGGGAGAAGATGCAGTCTGCCTTCCAGAGGGGCGAGGAAGAAACCCTGCCTGCTATCCCTCCATCTCTCACCAGAGAATTAAAATGTATTGGTTTTCCTCAAAGAATCACCAAGATTGTTTAGTATAGGTCTCAGGGGTGACACTAGGTTGTTATATAGTATAATTGGTATACAGTTGGAACAGAGTAATCTTTTTTAATTTTTAATTTTTTTGTGCTAGCCCTAGGGTTTGACCTCAGGGGTCTGGGTCTGAGCTTTCATGCTCACGGCTAGCATTCTACCACTTTGAGTCATAGCTCTACTTCCAAGCCTGGGTTACTTTGAACCATGATGCTCAAATCTTAGCCTCTTGAGTAGCTAGGATTCCAGGCCTGAGTCACTGGTGCCCAGCCTAATAATGCTTTATTAATCACAGCCTCTTTCTCCTAAATAAAATAACAACTTTTCTATCCAGCCAACTGAATTGGTTCGAAATGGTTAGATGGTAACATAAAGCACCTATTGGAACAGCTCACTTCCTTCCTAGCTGGGAACACTCAACAGGAAATCTCCACTGCTTCGCGTGGAGAGCCACTGCCCTTTCCAGCCCCCTTCTTGAAGCTCAGAATCTGCACCACCCACCTGCCCCATGGGTAGTGGGCAAATGGGTAATGACCCATCGCACTTGAGGACTTCAGAAATTCTGGGACTCATGTCTCTCTGGAGTCTGACTTTTCAATCACCCTCTTCTTATTCTGAATGACCTTTTGGGTCCCTTGAGATGACCAATTTGATTATTCTAGTAATGGACTTCTAGCTAGGGCACAGGGACCCCATCCACCTTGGCCAAGGCCACTTTTGCACTGGTAACTAGTGCTGGATACGTAATTAGTTCTCTCTACCTAGCTATTCGTGTGAGAATAAATTAATGGATAGTGAAGGTCTTTGGGGAAAAAGCTGGGGTGGGGCTAACAATTTAGCACAATGTCCTTAGCTATCATTTTTTTTTTTTTTTTGGAGTGGAAGAGAGCTTGATGGATTCTGCAATAATGAGATTAACGAGACAGATGGTGACTGCCAGGAATTCTGCAGAGCCCAGGGTGATGGAGAGGCGACCACTCTATGTCAGACCCTGGAGGGGGAAGGGAGTGGGAGAGAGGGAGGTGTTGGTGGCTTCATTCCCCTTGGGAGGAGGCCATCTCCGGTCAGGTAGAGGGTAGGCAATGTAGGAGCAGGGGGCAGGGCACACAAATCAAAGGTACGGAGATATCTGTCTGGTGAACTGGGGGGCTGGAGACAGGCCTGAGGAACAAGCTGGGAGGAAGATGAGGTTGTGATAGTATAAGCGGCTGAGGGAAGACGGGGATGAAATGTCTGTTCTTAGACCTGGTCCAGCCCATTCGCATCTTCTTTTCATTGATATGCAAGTTATTTTTGGATACTGTTAACTAGCTAGTCATTCTCTCTCATTTCCTCTCCCCTTTCTTCTCTTTTCTCCCTTCTCCTCCTCCCCTTTTTCCTGTCCCCCTCTCCTCTCCTGTCTCCCTCTCTGTCTTTCCCTCTCCCCTCTCCCCCTTCTCTCTCTCTCTCTCTCTCTCTCTCTCTCTCTCTCTCTCTCTCTGTGTATCTCTCTCTTACTCACTTTCTGTCTGTAAACATCTAGGACTCAGGTTCATTTTCTCTGCTTAGTAAAGAATTAAAGGGCAGGAAAGTATTTAAAAACAGACAGAGCAGATTTATTTTAAATCAAAAGAAACAGAAAAGTGGACTCCTGTTACAAGTAGGGGTGGGATGGGATTCTAGGCTCCCGAGGCCTACAATATACCAGTGTGGCTTGCGCCTTGCACTCAGGGCACGCTCCTGGACGGATTGGTTGAGGGGTGGACATGTACTGTGGGAAGTCTTGTGACTGGTTCTCAACATGAGTCTTGCTGTAGCATGCCTCTATCCACAACCTGCCGTGGTGGAGCCATCCCTCCCACCAGCTTTCAGCTAGGCAGGAGGGCCTAGCTTCCTGTCCCCTCTCTCTCCTCCTCTCTCTTCCTCCTCCTCCTCTCTCTTCCTCCTCCTCTCTCTTCTTCTTCCTCCTCCTCCTCCTCCTCTTCCTCCTCCTCCTCCTTCTCCTCCTTTCTTGTTCTCCCTCCTCCTCTTGCTCCCCCTCCTCTCTGCTCTCCTCTCTTCCCTTCTGCTCCTCTCCCTCCCTCCCTCTCTTTTCTACTTTCATCCTCTCCTCTCTTTCTTTGTGGGACATGTTGACCAATAAGAAAAAAAAAAGCCTCAGCTTTTGCTTGCTGGAGAAGCAGCATTGTTAGTGTCCATGATAGAATTAAGGAATGTGGAAAACTAGCAGTGACTTCCATTTCCTGTTTCCTGTTGGGCTGCACATTTCTGAGGAGCCAGAACACAGAAAGCAGTCAGTGCCTGGGTGGAGGCAACGAAAGGTTCAACAGTGCCCCAAGGAAGACAGGGGGGGGGGGCTGAATGGGTACACTCAAAGGCCACAGTGCCACCCCCAAGATAGCCCCCTTCCTCTGGGGAAAGACTCTAGGGTCCTACTGGTTTCCCCAAGGGTCTGGGCCTCAGTCATCCTGAGAATGAGAGCCAATCATCCTGAGCATGAGAACTGTGCTGGAAGATGAGGACGTGCAGTTCAGAAGGGCTCCGTGTGCGATGGCTTACACCTAGAATCCTAGCTATTCAGGGGGCTGAGAACTGAGGATCACAATTCAAAGCCAGCCAGGCAGGAAAGTCCATGAGACTCCTATGTCCAGTTAATCACCAAAAGCCAGAAGTGGAGTTGTGTCTCAAGTGGTAGAGGACTAAACAGTGTTGAGTGAAAAAAGCTAATGGATCATGCCCAGGCCCTGAGTTCAAGCCCCAGTATAAGCCCAAAGGAGGAAAAATAAAGGGAAAAGCATTAGGAAGGCAAGACAGAGTACACTTACCTTCAGAACAACTAGACACCCCCACCAAGTAAGAATACAATTAGAACAGACATGGCAAGGACTGTGATGACTTGAACAGAGAGCTTGTGTGTTTTCAAGGCTGGTAACCCCCGTTCCTGCTCCCACAACAACCATCAGTGCTTCCTTTGTTTCATCTAATGCACTTGATTTAAAACTTTCACTGTTTCCACCTCTGCTGCCTCCCAAAACAGGATTGCTTGTTGCAGGAGGGGAACTCCTCAATATAAAGAGAAAGCATGGACATAAATGAATGGGTAATTCATCAAAATGGGTGCTTGTTCAGATTCATTCCATAGCAGTATACTAATGAAACAAATACACATTGAGATATTATGTCAGGTTGCTGAACAGTGGTAGGGAATGGGAATGGGAGACGCTATCCAAATATTTGTTTGTGGAGACATAGGTAGTCCTGAGGGATCCAAAGGCAAGTTGTGATTTATCTAGGCAGGGGTGGGGTGGGGTGGGTAATGGCATCGCAGGTATCTGGTGCCAGCCTCTGACTCTGCCATCTGTTACTCCTGTGGCTGTTCAGATTTATTTCACATGTATTCAGGGTGGATCTCCATTGGGGTTTACATAGGGTTCTCTCCTTGAGGGAACTTAGTAGAGGAAGGCTAGTGAGGTGATCTGGGTCCTCACTGGTATCATCTTCTTCCACTCTTCGTACTGGAGTTTTCTCAGCTTCAGCTTCTGCCAAGGTGGTCTCTATAGTTTTTTTAGAGTCACTGCCAGGATGCTAATCAATGCAAGGACTGACTGAATGAAGCACCAAATGAAGGCTTCTTCTGAATGTCAGCCCCTTTGCTTGAATCGTCCCTTCCCTTCCCTTTCTTCTATTTCTCTTCTTCTCCTCCTTCCTTCCTTTTATTTCCTCCTTCCCTCCCTTCCATCCTGTCTTCCTCCCTCCTTTCTTCCCTCCCTTCCTTCCATTCTCCCTCCAGCACTGGGGCTTGTACTCAGAGCCCAGGCCTGTCCCTTAGCATTTGCACTCAAGGCTGATGCTCTACCTCTTGAGCCACAGCTTCCCTTCCAGCTTTTTTGGTGGCTTAATTGGAGATCAGAGTCTCACAAACTTTCCTGCTTGAGCTGACTTTGAACCTCAATCCTCAGATCTTAGCCTCCTGAGTAACTAGGGTGACACTGGCTCCTTGGCTTCTTTGCTGTTTTCTTGCAATAACCTCATAGGATGGAAACACTTTTGCAAATATCTGAACAACCTCTCAAAAAGAAACAAATAAACAACATTATCTCCTTAGATCATCATATTGAAGATGAAGCTTCAGCACTGTAGGGTACACCAACACTCGACCTACAATGTAGCTTCCTTCACTGTGAAAATGCAACCTTTTTATTCTAACAGTCCTTCAAGTCGTAGCTTGTCCTAGCACCAACATTAACTTCCAAGTGCCAACTATCCCCTAAATATCATCTAAAACCAGACATGAATAAGACTGAGAACATGATTCATCTTGAGGCAAACTGTTCTCCAGAACCTGTGAAACCAACATGATTCTGTGTTTTCAAAATACACTGGGTGGGATCGGCATAGGGGAGGCATTTCCATGAAACAAAATAAAAAAGAGGGCAGGGTACCAGCAAGTCTAAAATCCACATGGTCAACCACTTGAGCATAATCTCTGACTTGGCTCTTGGCCTTCTGGATCTGCTGGGAATCTGGCCCCATCTCTCTGGCTCTCCTGGCTTAGAGTTGAGTCACTCTTAGTCACCCAGGCTAAAATCATACCTTGGTGGCTCTGAGTGTCTTCAGGTTGTCAGGTTACCCTACTGCTTTGGCTCTTCTGGGTTTTGTTTTACTTGGGGGTGGGGAGGGGTCCCAGGGATGACTCTGCCCCTACAACTTCTTGTCTTTCTTTTCTTATTTTTGTCAGTCATGGGACTTGAACTCAAGGCCTAGGTGCTGTCCCTGAGCTCTTTTGCTCAGGGCTAGCACTCTATTACTTTGAGCCATAGCATCACTTCCTGCTGGTTTTTTGATGGTTTACTGGAGATAAGAGTCTGATGGTCTTTTCTTCCCTAGGCTGGCTTTGAACCACGATCTTAAGATCTCAGCCTCCTAAGTAGCTAGGATGACAGGCATGAGCCATGGGTGCCCTGCTCTACAACTTCTTCCCCTTATGGGGGCAGGTCCCTTGCCACAAATGCACCTTGTATAGAGGCTTATGCCTATGGCTTTGTTGGGTATCCTTTGGATCTGGATGGATGTAGTCACACTCGCAGAGCTCATGTAGGACAATATAAATACCACCTCTGAGGGCTCTCCCTCCCTGACCACAGCATGTCCAATAACCTCTCAAAGCTTCCACTTCACATTGGAGAAGGGGGCAAGTACTAGTAGAATCTCAGTATAAGAGTTTGATGATGGAGGAGGCAGTGTGACCCAAACCTTCAGTTCATGATAGTATAGTTGTGTTTATGAACATCTGGATTTGCCCCTGGAATAGTGGGAAAGGGAGCACGGTTGGGTGATAATACAAGCTCAGGGACAGCAGGGAGAGAGGTTTTAAAAATGGCACAGAGAGCTAAGTGCTAGTGGCTCACACCTGCCATCCTGGCTACTCAGGAGGCTGAGATCTGAGAATCGTGGCTCAAAGCCAGCCTGAGCAGGCAAATCTGACAGACTCTGATCAACCACCCAGAAGCCAGAAGTAGAAATGGTAGAGCAGAAGCCTTGAACAAGAAAGTCGAATGAGAGGTTGGGGCCCAGAGTTCCAGCCTCAGTATTGACAATAAAGAAAGAGAAGAAAAAGGAGGAGGAGGAGGAGGAGGAGGAGGAGGAGGAGGAGGAGGAGGAGGAGGAGGAGGAGGAGGAAGAGGAGGGCATTGAAGCTAGGTATTGTAGTACCTACTTATAATTCCAACATTCAGGAGGCTGAGGCAGAAAGGCTGTGAGTTCAAGTCCAGCCTGGGCTGCATAGAGAGTTCCAAGCTGGCTTGGCCTACAGTGGGAGGCCTCGTGTGTCAATACCCCAAAACAACCACAGGGAGTGGTGTTGAGGTCAATGGCACGTCCAGGCCAGGCACACTCCTGGGGACAGGACTGCCCGCAGTGCCGTGAATCCCAGGAGGACTGAAAGGCGAAGGCATCAGAACCACACTGGCAGCAGCTGGGCCTTATCGAAGAAGAGCTTAGTCAGTGTAGCTGGCTATGATTGCTTCTAACCAGTAGTATTGCTGCTTCTCTCTTCCTTCCCTACGATACCATGTAGCATAGAAATAAGACATATTTTTTTTTCTTTTGGGGCCTTGCGCTCTCACTTGCTTATGTTTTTCAAGACTGGTGCCCTACCACTTGAATCACACCTCCATATCTGGCTTTTTGCTGGTTCATGGGAGAGAAGACTCACTGACTTTCCTGCCGGGGCTGGCTTTGAACAGCCTCCACTGGTTCATTGACTTTTCTGCCCACACGGACCTCAGATCTCCTTCTCCTGAGTAGTGAGGATGATGGGTGTGGGCCATTGGTGCCTGGCTCATAAATGTTCTTGAATAGATAGAAATGGGAAAATGGAAGCAGGCAAGTGGAGGGGAAGGGTGGGGCTGGGGGAGAGAGGGAAGCATAATGGGAGGGGTGACATGTATCAAGATGCATTGTATCGGGCTGGGGATATAGCCTAGTGGCAAGAGTGCCTGCCTCGGATACACGAGGCCCTAGGTTTGATTTCCCAGCACCACATATACAGAAAACGGCCAGAAGCGGCGCTGTGGCTCAAGTGGCAGAGTGCTAGCCTTGAGCGGGAAGAAGCCAGGGACAGTGCTCAGGCCCTGAGTCCAAGCCCCAGGACTGGCCAAAAAAAAAAAAAAAAAAAAAAGTCCCCCCCCCCCCAAAAAAATGCATTGTATCCATACACTGACATGGGGCGTGGTAATCCCTTTGTACAGCTCCTTATAGATAATAAAAATACTAATTCAAAAAATAGTATTTTCCCAAGTCTTCAATTCCTTATGAATAGAAAAAATGATACTAAGTGAAGTAAGCCAGACACGGTAAAACATAGTTTGCATAGTTTCCCTCATTTTTGGTGCCTAGAATGTGCCTATAAACCTACAAGTAAACACACTATATAGTAAAAAAAAAAATACACTGGGATATGATAAATTATACAGGCCTCTAGGCATTCATGCAGAGTGAGACCAGAGGAAGACACTCTTAGGAGAGGAATACAAAGGCCTGTGTGCATCTGATCATATGAAATCATATTTACTGAAACAAATTCCAAGAAATGGAAATGAGAGGTTTTTATTCTTTGTTGTTGTTTTCTTTTTGTCTTGTTTGTTCATTTCTCTCTTTGGGAGGGCAAGGGGGGTGAAGAAATGGAGGGACAAAAGGTGAACAAATGGAGCAGTCGTGCTCACTGGACACTATGTGGAACATGAGTTATACAATTTGTGGGTGGGGATGGGAAGGAAAACCTAGGAGAGAGTGAAGGAAGGGGTGACACTGTTCAAAAAGAAATGTACTCACTACCTGACTTATGTAACTATAACCCCTCTGTCCATCACCTTTATAATAACAAAAAAACCTGCATAAAAAGAAAAAAATCAAAAAGGTGTCAAAAAATGTATCTGGAACACTCCATGGAGAAATGAGCTGTGCGGAGTTTCAGTTGGAGCCACAGATCTGTGAGAATAACGGAAGAATTCAAGAGAAACCAGGTGGGTGGTTGGCCCCTATTGGCAGCACAGTAATAGTAGGATCTCATTTAAGCTGGCCCTTGGGGTAGACTCTTGGGCTGGGAGTGCCAGGGAGAAAGGTATCTGGATGCCCCCAACAGACATCCCACAGGACCCACATAGAACAAGCAGAAGACTCCAGAACATCTCAGCTCTTCCCAAACAAAAGATGACCATTCTGCAGTACTAGCCAGTAGGGTGGGGGGGAGGGGAGGGGAGAGAGAGCAGATCCCACAGAGATAAGAATCCCACATTTAAATAACCTGTTAAATGGCTCTCACTGCCAATATTCTGATTTGCACTTGGGCAAGACAAGTTGGAGGCGTTGGAATGGCCTTGGGTGCGTCAATATGTAACACACAGATAAGGAAGAGAATAAGGTTTGGCACTCAGGCCTCTTTGTTTTCTATCTTTCATTGGCTTGACTAGATTGCTAAATAGTTTTAGATGGAACCTGGAATTGCTGCTGAGTGCTAATTTGCAAATGATACCATCAGTGCTGAGGTAAATGATACAGAGAATTGATACTGAAATAAATTGGGACGTGCCCCTTTTAAATAAAGATATCGACGGAAGTTTGGCATAAAGGGCAAGGGAGGGGGCTCTGAGAGAGAGAGTGAGAATGAGAGCAAGAGAGTAAGAGAGTGGTAGAGAGAGAGCGAGAGCACTGTGGTGTTCTTGAGAACTGAAGCTTGGCTTTAGAGAAAGTATCAGGATTCACAGGCACCTCAGTTTCTCCATCTGGGGTGGTGATTCTCTCAATTGTGTTTCTACACATTGAGTATTAAACACAACCCTGTTGCCTTTGCAACATGCTGCTTTGCATTTAGGGTACTTAGAACTTAGTACATCTACAGTACTTAGCACTTACTGCTTGGTAAAATTAGTTATTATTATTTAATTACCATGGCTTGTCTCCCAACTGAAGGGCTCCATGTTGACCTCCAGAAAGGGTCTTCACGTTGTTGTATTGATAGCTAGATTCACTAGGCCCTGTGGATGGCTGATGGTGTGTGAGTGGAACCCCCAAACATCAGGAAGCATTCCTTCTTGAACTCAGGGTCTGGACAATGTCCTTTAGCCTGTTTTGCTGAAGTCTGGTGCTCTACCCCTTGAACCACCACTTCACATCTGGCATTTTGGTGATTAATAGGAGATAGGAATCTTGTGGTCTTTCTTGGACTGGCTTTAAACCTTGATCCTCAAATCTCAGCCTCCTTATTAGCTAGCATGACAGGTGTGAGCCAGCCAGTGCCTGAGTTCTTATTTCTTCTTGAGAAATGATTAAGCTTCCAATCTTAGGAAAGCCCATGTAAAGCTTGAAGTTTGAGGAAAATCTTGCTTTCTTACTGAGCTTTCCTTAGGTGCAAAGGATTCTTGCTGCCCTCCAAATATCCCCCCACCTCCTGTCATTGGCCAAGATCTCCCTGAAGGAAGGGAGCCAGTGGACCATTCTAAGTCCTGAGCCTTTTACAGCACAGTGATGTGGGGGCTCTTTCTCCATCGAGAAGCTTTGAAGGAGTTCTGCATACCTGGCTCAGCAGTCAGAGTCCCCCTGGGTCTGACTGTGGCTTTCTATTGGGTTAGTGTGGTTCATTGTCTGGTGACTTGACTTTCTGCTTGGCTGTGGGCTTCCTGAGCTTAGATTTGATGTATTCTTTATAGGATGCTCAAGGACTCACAGAAGTGAGCATTCTACACCTGGGAAGAAAACATAGGCATGGTGAGCAGTGCTCACATGGATACCATAGTTGGGTGCTAAATGGCAGTTGGGTGAGTTCCTGATGACTACTGGCATTGCCTGGCCCCTAAGAGATGTTTAAGAAAGGCAGTATTGGGGAAGGGCTTGTTTTTTAGTAGGTTGTGGGGCTTCAATGCTGGGGCCTGGAAACTTTTCCCAAGCTTTTAACTCAAGGTTAGTGCTCTACCACTTGAGCTACAGCTCCACTTGTTTTGGTGATTTATGGAGATAGGATCTCATGGACTATCCTGCCCAGGTTAGATTTGAGCTGAGATTCTTAGATCTCAGTCTCCCGAGTAGCTGGGATGACAGACCTGAGCCACAGGTGCTTGGCAGGAATGGCTCTTTAGAAGGCATCTACACTTTGAAGAGAAACAAGCACAACTATGGGTGTTTTCCTGAGTGTAGGCAAATTTGCCCAGGAGATTTCAGTTCTGTAAGAGACAATTGGTTTTTGGCTGCTATTAGTTGTATGCTACTTACAGTATAGTAGCCAGAGTGACTACTTGTGCAGGTTTTTAAATTGCTGTTTCCTGTTGTTATTTGGCGCCTATGGCAATGAATGCATCTCAAGCTGTCCTTGGTATGAGGAAAAGACAAGGCATGACCAAGGCCCAAAGGTAATGAAAGAACCTTTGTTAAAGATAATTACCCAGGGCCGGCTAACTCCTGGCCTCTCCTTGAGCAGTATCCTTGTTTTGAGCTTCTTCACTCTGGTTGGTCTTGCATCCCTGTTTATGTTTAGCTCTGGATGTTCTCATTCTACCAATTTTTGTTGTTGTTGTTGTTGTTGGTCATGGGGTTTGAACTCAGGGCCTGGGTGCCTTTCCTGAACTCTTTCTCTCGAGGCTAGTGCTCTAACACTTTGAGCCAGTGCACTACTTCTGGTTTTCTGGTGATTTGTTGGAGGTAAGAGTTTATGGACATTCCTGTGTGGGCTGGCTCTGAACTGCAATCCTCAGTTTTCAGCCTTCTAAGTAGCTAGGAGGACAGTTCGTGAGCCATAGGCATCCATCCCCATTCTACTGTTTTTGGAAGAATCTTTTTGGTTCCCTCATCTTGCTGGTTACCTTCCACCCTACAGATGATGGAGCAATAGAGGGCGGGCCCTGGGGGCCTGTGCTTGCATAGAGAAAAAGTCTTAGGGAATCTGGGCACTGATTGCTTGTGGATGGTGGGCTTCTCAGTCTTACAGGTGCAAGGGAGATCTTAATTGACGATAACAACTATTGTGTGATGTGGGATGAACGAGGGGAAGGTGTTGCCATAATGTTTTGGGGCTCAGTCCTTAGATCATCTTTGCTTCATAGAAGAGAAACTGATCGAAACACTTGAAACTGCTTCTGATCTAGGAAATTGATTTCCTCCATGCGTCTTCTGTTGAATGGGATCCAAACGAGTAGTGGCTCGTTAATAGTCATTTGAACATGTTGAAAGATTATTTCTAAAATAGTCATTCAACACAACCTGTCTGGAAGTTTTCTGGAGAAACAGATATTTTTGGAATCCTTTTGACAGCCAGGCCAGCGCAATTGTGGCAGAGAATGACTAATGAGCAGTCACTTTGTCTTGTAGCCACCCCATGGCTGCCGGTGGCTTAATGGAGTGGGTTCTGAATGCCAGCCAGGAATCTGTACAACACTTAGCCCTGTTGGCTCCAGACTTGTAGGGGAGAAGGTGGATGGCAGAGGGCATCTTATGAGAAGAGACTTGATTGCTCCTTCTATTAGAGAAAGTACTTTGGAGTGGGACACAGATCGCTCATGCCTAGTCCCAGCTACTCAGAGGGCTGACATCTGAGGATCACAGTTCAAAGCCAGCTCGGGAAGGAAGGTCCTTGAGATTCTTATCTCCAATGAACTATCTCCAGGAAACCAGAAGTAGAACTGTGGATCAAAGTGGTAGAGTACTAGCCTTAAGCAAAAAGAGCTCAAGGACAGCACCCAGCCCTTGAGTTCAAGCCTCAAGATTGGTGTGCGTGCACACCCATACACACACGTGTGCATACACACACACAAATCTGAACTCTAGAAACTATCCAGGAAGAGACAGGGGGTATACAAGGGATTTCCAAACTGTTTTCCTTATTATTTTCTGTCAGTTCTGGAGTTTGAACTCAGGACGTCATGTTCCTGCTTGGCTTTTTGGTTTTTTTCTCAAGGCTGGCGCTGTACCACTTGAGCCACACTTCCACTTCTGGATTTTAGTGGTTGATTGGACAAGAGTCTCATGAAGTTTTCTCTGCAGGCTAGCTTCAAACTATGATCCTTGGATCTCAGCCTCCTCCTGAGTAGCTAAGATGACAGATATGAGCTGCCCACACCTGGCTATCACTTTATATTTCAAGTACTTCCTTAGACTCTTATTTTTTTCCCTCCATAAGTAAACTGGTGTTTTCCAAAGCAAGTTCCCTCATGGATTTTGGTTGGGTAATGAGGAGGCATGGTCACTGTTAACAGCTTCCCTTGGGCTTACAAACATGGAAGATTAAGAAAGGACTTCTTTCCAAAGGGGACAGAACTCTGCCTTTGAACCTGTGTGGGGAAAATAATTCATTCTCATTGCCCTGGTCAGTTCCAGCAAAGCCTGACAGCAGATAAGCCTGCGTTAAAGGTGCCCAACATAGTCTCGACTTCTCCTACAGACCTAGCACTGTGTTACTGAGAAAGCTTACAACTGCCAGGCACCAGTGGCTCACGCCTGTCATCCTAAATACATAGGAGACGGGGAGCTGAAGATCTCAGTTTGAAGCCAGTCGGAGGAAGAAAACCCATGAGACTCTTATCTACAATAAACTTTAAAACAAAACAAAAAACAGAAGTAGAGCTGGGACTCAAATGGTAGAGTGCTAACCAAGAGCAAAAGAAGCTCAGGGACAATATCTAGGCCCTGAGTTCAAGCCTTCTTATTGACACAATAAAACATCCAACAATTTACAACTGCAAATGACTGAACTTCCCACACATTACCAAGTGATGGCTTGTGTTCATTCATAAAATGGGGAAGGGTAGCTCAGATCTCCCAGTCACTGGCCTTGTGCAGAGCGATGGAGAGGGGATAGAGAGGTTAGGAAGGGTTCCCAGCCCAGATCTGATAAGAAAAGGTATAACTTAAAAACCAGTGGAATACGAACTGGAGACCAGAGTACAGACCTCAATCCATGGCGAAAGCCGTTTCCAGGTGATCTATTCCTAAAATGTGCTTGTCCTTCTAGAAATGGGGAAAATGTACAAGACAGAACTAAAAAACAATCCACAAAACACCCAGGCCTTCTGTGATAGACGGCATCTCTCAGTGACATTTTCATTAGCAAGAAATTTATGTTCCTATTTCTGTCTATTGTAATGACCATTCATAGCTAAAGTGTGGTGGCCACTAATGGACAGGAATGAGGGGGAGTTGAAAAAAAACCAACCTTAATTAATGCAGAAGTGAAGCATTTTCTCTCTACACTTTGAGAAGCCAAGTAATTCGCAGCAGTTCTTGGCAGTAGAGTGGAGGTAAAATAATTACACACAATTTTGAGTGATTAAAAAGATTGTAAAATAATTTTCCTTACATCTTAAAATTATTTATCTTGTAAATGAGAAAGAGTGAAGAAGAAGCGGGGAGAAGGGGTTTGGAAAGAGGGTGTGGGGGGAGGGTTCCGAATGGATCCTGTAGAAATGCCAGCTGGAATCCCCAGCTGTCTGTGGCCCCTGGGACTTGAACTCTGGCTCTCGGGGGTCTCTCAGGACCTTGTTCTAGTCTAGATACCCTCCAGGGGTGAGTCAGGGGCCTTGTCATTCCCTTCTGATCCTGACTTCCCAAATGCTCTTTGTTTTCATTGAAACATTAATGCTTTGCTTTTACTTTGGTTTTTACTTTTAAAATCAAGCCCCTTGTAATGACTATCCTAGTTAGTCCCTTTTATCCTGACTTGGGACACCCCAGTGGTCTATGCCTATAATCCTGCCTGTTTATGAGGCTGAGATCTGAGGATAGCTGTTCAAAGTCAGCCCAGGCAGGAAAGTCCATGAGACTCATCTCCAATGAATTACCAAGAAGCTAGAAGTGGGGCTGTGGCTCAAATGGTACAGTGCCAGCCTTGAGCAAGAAAACTAAGGGGCAGTGCCCAAGTCCTGAGTTCAAGCCCAAGGACCAGCAACAAAAATGGACTGGAGACATGGCTCAAGTGGTAGAGCTCCAGCCAAGCAAGTTCAAGGCCTTAAGCTCAAACTCTAGTACTGCTTTCTTCCTCCAAATTAAACAAACAAAAAACACCCTTTCTCATTTCCTCAGCTACCTTGAAAGGAAATTTTGTTGTTTTGAGTTTGATTTAAAAGACAAGAGCCCAGTAGCACATAAGATGATGCTAAGTGAAATGAACTCCATGTTATGGAAACGATTGTTATATCACAGTTGTAACTACTTTCAGCGTGCCATGTGTAACTGTAGCTTCTATTATTGATGATCTTCTTGTATCACCTTCCTGTGGTTGTACCTACACTATCTCTGTATCTTATCTGAGTATATTGGAAACCATGTATACTGGTATTAGAACTAGGAAATTGAAAGGGAATACCAAAATTGAGAGACACAGGGTAAAAAAAAAGATAACTACAAAAGCAATACTTGTGAAACTGTTTGGTGTAAATGAACTGAACAACTCATGGGGGAAAAGGGAAAGGGGGAGGGGAGAGGGGGAATGAGGAATGAGGTAACAAACAGTATAAGAAATGTATCCAATGCCTAATGTATGAAACTGTAACCTCTCTGTAATTCAGTTTGATAATAAAAACTTAAAAAAAAAAGACAAGTGGCTGTACAAGGGAGTTGCCATTTCACAAAGCGATTAACAAATACAGTATATCGTGAGCAATGGCACCTCTTTAATTTTCTCACACATCCCTCCCCTACCTGCCCTGATTTTTGTTTTATTTAATTGAAAACCAGTGCATCCAAGAGTTCCAGGAGTTTAGTGAAGAGAGCCTCGGTCAATGTTGGCCCAGATCTGCGGTCCAGAGCCCGCCTTGGGTGAAGGGTGTGCACAGTGAGCATGGTGGTGGATGCCAATAGATGACACCCCTTTTTCTCCTTGAGAACTGATGCACACCCCAGGAAAGAAAGCAACGCAGGGCATGGGTGCAGATCCACGAGGACCGCAAGTCCGGGCTCCTTGCTCCAGAAGGTTCGCTATTGCCAGGCTTGTGCTGCTCCGTGCCCCCTCCCCCACCTCCCACCTCTTTCTCAGCTTGCTCCTGTGGCTTCCCCCCCCCCGGGGAGGTTCATGAAGAAGGAACACACCACATGATGATCTCTAGGGGTGCCAGGAGCCCCCCTGGGCCCCAGCAGTTCAGAATAGTGGACAGCAGAGGCCTCAGGCAGATGGGGACATTTTTCCTGACACATTCATCCATTCGCTGGCTTCTTCTTTGTTTTCCTTTGATCTTTTTGGTGTTAACCGGGCTTTGAACTCAGAGCCTCACACTTGCTAGGCAGGGAGTCCACCGTTTAATCCATGCCCCTAGTCCTTTATGTATTTATGTGTCTATGTATTTATTTTTGCTTTGTTTTTCTTTCAGGTAGAGTCTCACAATTTCTGCCTGTGGCTGACCTGTGACTGGCATTCTCCTATCTAAACCTCCTGTATTGCTGAGATTGTAGATGTGTGTGCCTTATTGGTAGAGATGGGGTCTCTCTAATTTAATGAATGAATGAATGAATGAATGAATGAATTGCTTGGGCTTGGCCTTGACCCAAGATACTCCTGTATTCTTAGTAGCCGGGACTTTAGGTATGAGCCACTACTGCTTTCTTTATGGGAAAGCTTAGACTGTTGATTTGAGATCTTTCTTCTTTTCTAATGTATAATTAAATCCCATCAGATTTCCTCCAAGCACCAAGTTAAGTGCATCCCATAAATTTTACTAAGATGCCTTTTCATTTTTACTATTTAAAAAATATTTCCTAGCCAGGCAGTGGTGGCTCACGCCTGTAATCCTTGCTACTCAGGAGGCTGAGGTCTGAGGACTGCAGGTCAAAGACAGAGCAAGAAAAGTCCACGAAATTCTCTTATCTCCAATTAAGCTCAAGAAGTTGGAAATGGAGCTGTGGCTCAAGTGACAGAACACTAGCCTGGAGCAAGAGAGGTTAGGGACAGTGTCTGGTCCCAAGTTCATGTTCTTTTTCTAGGGCAGGGGGTTGGGGGGTGGCGCACGGGTAGTATTGGGCCTTGAATTCAGGATCAGGGCACTGTCCCTCAGCTTTTGGCTCAATCTCATGGACTTATCTTCCTGAGCTGGCTTCAAGCCTGCTGTGGATTCCATTGATTTTTCTCTATACTTTGCATGATTGTAATTTCATTGATTTCATTTTTATTTTTAATATTTTTTCTGTTTATATTCAATTTAATGTGCTTTTTGTAAAAATTCCTATGATGGAAGCTTAGTTTATTGATTTTAATTATTTCTTCTTTTAAAAAAAATATATGCATTCAATGCTACAAATTTTCCTTTTAATTGGTGCTCCCATAAAATTGGATACATTTTTATTGGTGGGATTTCATTTTTTGTTGGTTCAAATATTTTAATTTCCCTGGACACTGTGTGTGTGTGTGTGTGTGTGTGTGTGTGTGTGTGTGTGTGTGTGTGTGTGTGTAAGCTGTCCCTGTGGTTTGGACTCAGGGCCTGGGCGCTGTCCCTGGGCTTTTTTGCTCAAGGCTAGTGATCTACTACTTGAGCCACAGCTCCACGTTTGCCTTTTTGGTGGTTAACTGCTGATAAAAGTCTCACAGACTTTCTTGTCTGTATTGGCTTCAAGTTATGAGCCTCATCTCTCAGCCTCCTGATTGGCTAGGATTATAGGCTAGGATTATACTGGCACCTGTCTTAGAGACTTTAAAAAATGTTGAATCTACTTTTTTAGAAGTGTGGCTCAACCCTCAGTATTTTGGAATTTTCTGTTGGTGATGTCTATCTGGTTTCCCAGAGACCTGGAAGAATCTTGTGCATCATTGCTGTTCTTCTGAGTGTGCTAAGCTGTCTTTATGGCCCAGAACCTGTTCTGTTGTGTGATAGATGCTCTCTGAGAGTGTATTCTGTCATTGTGGCATGAAGCCATCTACGAAAGTCAATTAGTTGTAGCTGATAGATGATACTGTTGGATCAGCTGTGTCTTTACTGATTTTCTGCCTGCTGAATCTGTCAATTACTGGTAAAGTGTGTTGACATCTTCAATTATAATACTGGATTTGTCTGTTTCTCCTCGTGGTTTTACTCATTTTTTGCCTTACTTATTTTTCTTGGAGTATATGAATTGTGCAAAACAGTGGGTTCCTTTGTCACTCTAGATGAGTTAGAAAGTGTTTTGATATCATATTTCCTTATCCTCATGGTTGTCACCTGTGCCCTCTCTCCCTTCTGAAACTTTTCTTTCTCTTCCCTAATCATTCCACTTTCACTTTCAGGTAATCTCTCCCTCTTCCTTTCCCTTTTTTGTTCTTTTAGATTCCATAGATGATGGAAAACATGAAATGCTTGACTCTCTGAATCAGGCTTCTGTCACTTAGCAGAATGTTCTCCATTTCCTTCCATTTTCCTGCACATGTCAGGATTTCATTATTTTCTTAACAGCTGAATAATACTCTGTTGACTAGTGATGTCATATTTCTTTATCCATCCATTCATCCATGTATTTCATTACCCATTTCTAGGCTGTGGGTACCTAGGCAGAGTCTATGACTTAGCTACTGTACACGGGGACACAGCAAAACTGGAGGGTTTGGTGATTCACTTTATAACACATGTACATTAAGGGTATACATATCTTCTTAAAAAACTGACCCATTTATTATCATAAAACACCCATGAGTGTTCATCTTCTTTGCTCTGAAATCAGCTTTTCTTGTAATCAATACAACTACTCCAATTTCTTTTGGTTACGTTAGCAATGTATACCTTTCTAAACTTGACTCACAGTTTAGCTATGGATTTAATAGCAGACTTGTAGACAGCATATAGTTGGATCTTGCTTTTTTAATCTACTTTTTCAGTCTCTGTCTTTTAACTGGTAGATTTAGATCATTCATGTTTATAGTGATAGAGTTTGTATTGATACAAACCACGTTGTTACGGTTACACTTATCCTATCTAAAAATAATTTGTATGGTCTTTGTTCTCTCTCTCTCTCTCTCTCTCTCTCTCTCTCTCTCTCTCTCTCTCTCTCTCTCTCTCTCTCGGTCTTCAACCTTTTCTCCTGCTTTCTCTGGCTTTTGTTGAGTATTTTTATGACTTCTTTTTCTAAGGCTATCAATTACAACTGTTAAAATTTTAAGTAGAGTTTCTAATAAACGAATATACTATTTTACCACCAAGGTTTTAACTTGTTGGCTTGTTGCTCAGTGGACACTCTACTATTTGAGCCCTGTCTCCAGCCTGACTTTTTGACAGGTTATTTGGTGATTGAATCATGCTGACATTCTTAGTCTCCTGAGTAACTAGTATTACAAGAGTAGGGCACTAGTTTACTGCTTTCAAATAAAGCTATGCTGTTTCATGGTTAGTATATCTCAGAATATCCTATTCTTTCCTCCTGTGCCCTGTAATGTTGATGTCATTGATTCTATCAATTATCACGTATACTCACCAACCATATTGCTATTATTATTTGAAGCGAAGTTGTTTGTTAGTAACAAAAGCCGGTGGGTACTGTTGGTTCATGCCTATAGTCTTAGCTACTCAGGAGGCTAAGATCTGAGGATCAGAATTCAAAGCCAATCTGGGCAGAAAAAACTGTGAAATTCTTATCTCCAATAAACTACTCAGAAAAAGCCAGAAGTGGTGCTCTGGCTCAAGTGGTAGAGAGCTAGCCTTGAGCACAAAGAAGCTCAGGGATAGTGCCCAGAATCTGAATTCAAGCCTCAGGACTGGCAGAAAAAAAAAAAAATCTTATTTTACCTTCACATTTCTCCAGATCTTTTTTTTCTTCATTTTATATAGATCTGAGTTTCTGATCTGTATTATTTTCCTGCTCTTCAAAGAATGTCTCTTTAATATTCCATGCATGGAAGATCTTCTGGTGGCAAATTCCCTCATTTTAGTGTGTCTTAAACAGTCTTCATCTCTTCTTCACTTTTGAAAGATGACTTCACGAGTACAGAAATGACATATTAATGGTTATTTTCTTTCAACACTTTGAGCGTCCCACTCATTCCTTGCTCATGTGATTTCCAAAATCTACGTTAATTTTTATCTTTTCAATTTTCAGCTAAGATTTATTTCTGTCTGACTTCTTTCAAGATTTTCTTTTTGTCATTGACTTTCTACAGTTTGAATACGATATGCCTTGATGTCCTTTAGGTATTTATGCAAAAATTATCCTGAGTTGGATATTTCCTGCATGAGCAGGAAATTCAAATATTTTCTTCTTCTTCCTCTTCCTCTGCCTTCTCTTCTTTTCCCCCTCCTCTTCTTCTTCTCCTCCTTCTCCCCCTCCGTCTCTTCCTCCTCCTCCTCTTCTCCCTTCCTCCTCCTCTTCCTCCTTTCTTTACCTCCTCCTCTATTTCTTTCCATATTCCCATTACATATTTGGTACATCTTTTATAATCACCTACTGCAATACTTACATATTCTGCTGTCTTTAAAAAAAGATTACATTTGTTTAAAGTTTTAAAAATAAAATATAATATTGTGTATGTTTAAGGGGTACCATATGATGTTTCAATAAATGTATTCATTGAGAAATTATAAAATCAGATTACTTAACATACATGTAATCTAAAACATGTGCTCTCTGGGGGATGAGAGCATTTAGAGCCTTCTACTTTAGCCATTTTCAACTACAGGATACATTATTATTAACTCCATTTAATATGCTGTGAACTAGATCTGTGGAATTTCTTGCTCCTGTCTGAAAATTTTTTGGTCCAGGTTGTTCTAGACTATGCTCTTCCTACTTAGGTCCACTGCAGTTGAGACAACAGGCTCAGGTCACAATGTGCAGAAAGTTTGTAGAGCCAACTTGAGCTCATCATCTTTCCTACCTCTCTCTCCTGAGCAGCTGGGTTTGCAGGTATGAGTCACCATAACTGGCCTATCATGTTTTTGATAATAACTCAACTCACCAGTTGGTTGGAAGTGTTAAGGTCTGGTCTTTTTGATGATTTTATGTTGATTCTATCTGTAGCTTCAAGATATAGATAAAATTTTACTTGAGTCTCTGCTTCCAATAACTTCTGCCTTAAATTTGAGTTCAGCTTGAGCTATAGAAACTCAACCTCAAAACAAACTGACAACACATAAACAAATAAACAAACACAAAAAAATATGGTGAAGCAAACCAAACAAACAAAAATGAAACCACAGAAAATACAAGAACAATAACTTCTGTCTTAGCTTCCCATACTATTCAGATTCTCTTTTTAACTTTTTTGTTTTGTTTTATTTTGTCTATTTGGGGGCTAGGACTGGAGCTTGAACACAGGGCCTCATGCTCTTGTTGGGCTTTCTCTAGTCATGGCTGACACTCCACCCCTAAAGCCATACCTCCGCTTTCTTTGTGGTTAATTGGAGGTAAGACTCTTCTCAGAACTGTATCTGGGCTAGCTATGAACCTCGATCCTCAGATCTAAGCCTCCTGAATAGCTCGGATGACGTGTGAGCCACTGGGTGCCTGGGTTGGGTTATTTACTAGCCAAGAATTCCAATATTTAGGAATGCTTTCAGCTGCAAGGAATAGAAAACCCAGCATAGATTTCAGAGACACAGGGGGCCTATTTTGTTCTGGTAACATTCATGTTGAGTATAGACACTTCACGGTGTCCACCTGCCACCTGCATTGTCTTCTGTGCTGTTTTCTTCCCTGTGTGGAGTTTTGTTTTCCTTCTGGTACCTCATGGTGACAAGATGGTTGCCAATCCTTCTCCCATCCTATCATCGTTGAGGGTAGAAGAAAGGAAAGAGGGGGTAGAGTTGTCACAACTGTCTCAGCCATCTGGGAAAAACAGAGATTCCCTTGGCAGGCAGACTTCTCTCCACTGGCTGTGACTACAGAGGGCCACCCACGTGGTGGGTGAATGTTCATACAACCATTCTAAGCCTGGTTTGCCCAGGACATTTGTACCACCAGCCACTGAGTGCCAGACTACTCTAGGTTTGGTGGGGTGAGGCAGGGAGTAGACTACAGTAATGGTGAGTCAATTTTTCTTGTTTTTTCATGGTAGAGAAACTATGGGTCAAAGTACTGCATAACTCTGCTGTCAGTCTCCATTTTGGCTGTGGTTGTTACCCTAAACCTGTCTAGTCGGGGCACCCACCTACCTGGCACCATCCTCTCACCACAACCAACAGGTTGTTCTCTCTGAAGCCAGGCTGCTGGCCAGGCTCAGTTCTTGCATGCCGAGCTTGTTCTGCAGTCAGCTGACTGGCAGTCCCTGCCTTGCAAATGACCAATGCAAAAGACACCAGGACCTTTTGCGCGCCCTCTGGAAGACATGCTATTTTTCTCTGCCGGTGTAATTGTGGAGAAGGGAGGCAGAGAAGGTGTTCTAATTAATTAGAGCAGGTGTTTGAGGATGCTGCCGCGTGCCAGACGCAGGACCGGAATTCAAATTTCCCACTTATCTGCCTCCGCCAAGACGACCCTGAGCAGCCTGCTCCCCTCCAGCATCCGGATTTGTGTGTAAACGGTAGCCTGTGACCAGAGCCTTATTAGCGGGTCAAAATTTTACTTTTAAATGGACCATTAACCTACTCAGAGCTCAGAGAGCACTGATAATATAGCACCCCAGAATCCTGCCAGGCTTCAGAAAGAAACAGGTCAGACACCATATCTATTTCCCTCCATTACCCCACGGATATTCCAGGTGTGCTCAGCCTGCGTGCGGTGTGGGCACCTCAGGCGGCAGAGACCTTTCCCATCCAGCCGGCTCAGCCAGCTGTGCCACGGGCCTCCTGAGCCCTTGCCTACCCGCCTACCTACCTACCTCCCCCTCAACATGGGAGAGTCGTTGAGTGTTTCCTAGTGCTGTTGCTTATTGGGTAGGAGAGAGAAGGCTGAGTTAAAGTCAGAGAAGTTAAGCTGGGCACCTGCTGCAATGCTAGCTACCCAGAAGGCTGACATCTGAGGATCGTGGTTCAAAGCCAGCCCCAGGCAGGAACGTCTGTGAAACTCTTTTTCTGTATTTGTGTGGGTGTGCCAGTTCTGGGGCTTGAACGCAGAGCCTGAGTGCTGTCCCAAGGTTAATGCTGTACCACAGACTTTCCTGCCTGGCCCTGGCTTTGAACCACAATCCTCATCTCTCAGCCTCCTCAGTAGCTAAAATTACAGGTGTCAGCCACTGGTGATAAGCCTTTTATCTGCATGGAGCTACCAAAAAGCCAGAAATGGAATGCAAATGGTAGAGTACCAGATGTGAGCAACAAAGCTAAGGAACAAAGCCCAGGCTGAAATTTAAGTCTCAGTAGCAGTGCACATGGATGTGCACCCGTGCGTGCACACACACACACACACACACACACACACACACACACACAATCAAGAGAGCTGAGCTCCACTCAGTTCCTGAGTTGGGGAAATTGGCTCCTTTCCTTCTTCTTACAGCTCCTTGCTCTGATGTTGAAGATGGAGACAGGGGCCAAGGTCCCATAGCTGAGATAAGATGACCTTGTATTCCCTTGGGTCTTCCGGGCAGAACTCCTGCTTGGCTTGAATTCCATCCACTTTTGGCAAAGTCCAGCTTCCTGTCTCCAAGGGAGAGGGGCTTTATTTTAAAAAAGAGAGAGAGAGAAAGAGAAGGCATAAAAATTAGGCTTCTAAAAGACATCCTGGACGTCAACTAGATGTTGCAAAATTACATTTTGATGAGTTCAGTGTAAATGAACCAGAAACATATGGATTCAATTTCCTTCAGAATCCACATGGGCTTAAAAACCCAGAGGGTGGGGAAGAATGCTTTTTGGGGGAAGAGCATTTTCAATCCCACTGAGCTCTTTGCATTTGTAAACAGCAGTTTGAGGTTTGTGATGACTGTCTCCTGGGTTAGGTTCCTTTCCTAATAATAGAATGGACAGGATGTCTCTCACAAAATGTGTCCAAGGGAAGGCTCAAACGCTGCTCTTTCCTGGTCTCTGTTGCCTGGTCCTATGAACTCTACAACAGATTCCAGATTTCCCTGCCATACATAGGTCTAAAGCCACAAACACTTTCTTCCTCTCCCTGCTTTTGCAGAGGTGAAGGGTCCCGGGGCCTCTCAGTGACTGCCCAATGCCAAGTTCACACCAGGGATTATTAGATGCTGCTACTTCTTTGCAATGACATCAGAGCTAAGCCTGCTTTAAAATAGAGTTATCTGGGTGCTGGCGGCTCATACCTGTCATCCTAGTGACTCAAGTGGCTGAGATCTGAAGATCACAGCTTGAAGCCAGCCACCAGGCAGGAAAGTCTGTGAGACTCTTATCTCCAATGAGCCACCCTGAAGTGGAACTGTGGCTCAAGGTGGTAGAGTGCTAGCCTTGAACAGAAAGGCTCAGAGACAGCACCCAGGCCCCTCAAGCCTTATAACCAACAACAAAAACAATAAATAAAATAAAATAAAATAAGAGAGTTGCTCTTTAATGGAAAGGGGACTAATATCCAGAATATATAAAGAGCTCAAAAGGTTAAACAGACCCTGGGCACAGGTGACTCACAGTTGCAATCCTATATACTCAAGAGGCTGAGAGCTTAGAATTGCAATTTGAAGCAAGTCAAGAAAAGTCCAGGAGACTCTTATCTCCAAATAACTAGCAAAAAGCCAGAAGTAGAGATGTAGTTCAAGTGGTAGAGAACCAGCTTTGAGCAAAAAGCAAAGGGACAGGGCCCTGAGTTCAAGTACCAGTATCGGCACACACACATACACACACATGCACACACACATAAACACACACACGAGCAAAACAAATAAGGAAGTTAAACAGTAAAAGAACAAATAGCCCAACTCATAAATAGACAAAAAAGTTGAACAGACCAATCTCAGAAGAAGTAGTACAAATGGCTCATAGATATACGGAAAAAATGTCCAACATCCTTGGTCATGAAGTACATGCAAGTCAAAAGCTACACCAGGATTCCAACTCAGCCCAGTCAGAATGGTGATTATCAAGAAGACAAACAATAGCAAACACGGGTGCAGATGTGGGAGAAAAGGAGCCATCATGCACTGCTGGTGAGAATGTAAACTAGTGCAGCCACTGTGGACAACAGTGTGAAGATTTTTCACACTATCTAAAGTTAGCCAGGGGTTCATACCTGGCATCCTAGTGAATCAGGAGGATGAGATCTGAGAATTGTGTTTCAAAGCCAGTCCAGGGAGGAAGGCCTATGAGACTCTTATCTCCAATTGATGACCAAAAAGCTAGAAGTAGAGCTGTGACTCCAGTGGTAGAGCACCAGCCTTGAGCACAACAAAGCTCTGGGATAGCACCCAGACCTTAAGTTCAAGTCCCAGGGCTAGCAGAAACAAAACAAAATTTTAAAAAATCCAAATTAAAATTAGAACTATATTATGACCTCACTATACCACTTTAGGGCATATTTCTGAAAGAATCTGTCAGTTTACAAGGCAGAGATCTACTTACGCATGTGTATTGCAGCTCTGTTCACAATAGCCAAACTATGGAATTAGCCAAGGTCCCTAACCATCAATGAATGGGTGAAAGAGAACATGGCACATAAGTATTGTGGCGTATAATTCAGCCACAAAGAATAGTGAAATTGTGTCATTTGTAGACACGTGGATGTAGCCAGAGACCACATACTCAGTGTGGTAATAGTTAGCTCAAAAAAGACACCTATCACATATTGTTATATTACAGTTGTAACTACTTTCAACGTCCCATGTGTATCTGTAGCTTCTATTACTGATGATGTTCTTGTATCACCTTCCTGTGGTTGTACCTACACTATCTCTGTAATCTTATCTGAGTATATTGGAAACCGTGTATACTGGTATTGGAACTAGGAAATTGAAAGGGAATACCAAAATTGAGAGACACAGGGTAAAAAAAAGACAACTAAAAAAGCAATACTTGCAAAACTGTTTGGTGTAAGTGAACTGAACACCTCGGGGGGGGGGGGGGAAAGGGAAATGAGGAGGGGGGAGGGGGGTATGAGGGACAAGGTAACAAACAGTACAAGAAATGTATCCAACGCCTAACGTATGAAACTGTAACCTCTCTGTACACAAGTTTGATAATAAAAATTTGAAAAAAAAATAAAAAAGCAATCCTCCACAAAAAAAAGACACCTATCACATATTTTGCTCATTTGTGGAATCTAGACCTAAAAGGCAGTGTGTGTGTGTGTGTGTGTGTGTGTGTGTGTGTGTAATGGAACTGTGTGACTATCTGGGGAGCCAATGGGGAGTTGAGGTTAGATAGTATTTAAATATGTGATATCTATGTGTGTCCATAGCATTCACTGAAGCTATTGAACAATAGAGGCCTGGGGAAACACAGAAAGAGAGTGACAGTTCATCCGATAAAAGCATAATACATGCGTGGAGATACATGTACACCCATGTGTGAACCCCTTTGTATAATAACATCCACTATAAAAATGATAAAATTAATAAGAGGGTGGAGGATGGACACCAGTGAAAGAGAGGAGGATTCATGGAGAGGGGGCACAAGGATGCTTATGGTAGTTTTTTATGCATGCAACAAAACCTGTTGACATTGTTTCAAGAAGGGGGAGGGGATGAGGGAAGATGATGAAAGGGGTGAGTTTGATTGGGGCTCACTGTATACATATGAGGAATGATCACAAAGAACCACTTCCTTGTACAACCTGTATATGCTAATACAAATCTTTAAGTAAAATATAAACATGTAAGTTGCAGTTCAGCCAGGTGTGTGCCCATCAGATACAAATACAAGTCTTTGAAGTCGAAAGTTGCCTAACCACCCAATGCCAGGACTAGACTGGAAGCCAGACGCCAAGTCCTCTCTAAGGTCTGGTAGTATTTCATCCACAGAGAGAAATCCTCATTCCAGGCAGGATTGGGAGTGATACCTGCTCACCTGAATTGCTAGACCTCAGGTCTCCAGGGGGGTTAAAGCAGGACAAAGACAAAGTTGTTTATATTGGACCACAAAAGTTCTGCAATGTCCCACTTGTCACTCCTGTCTCCTGAGAGTTTTGGGAGAAGCAGGCCCTGCTTTCCCTCCAAGCTGAGCGCCTTTCTCTTTGATTTACTAGAAGCCGCAGGGAAGATTGTGTCAGTAAATGAATTTGTGGTTAAAGTTTGAAAGTTAGGGATGCCATTGATAATTTTGGTGGCTTCCCTATTCTGTGTCGGCTTTTCAGTTGTCCGCATTTTCCATGGATTAGTGTGCCACGCAGCCCCTTTTGTTTGGCCTCCTCTGTGTTGAGGAGCCTCCCTGACTCCTATCAGGGTGTTGTACATGAACAGACTAAGTTCTTCTGAGCACCTCTTCAGTGCTCAGTCCTGTGACCAGGTGAGATTCCATCTCCAGGAAGCTTGAAATTGGTTAATAAAATGAACACGCTTCTAGAAGTCTCCTAGGGAAGAAGACCTTTGGAGATAATGGTCTGGCAATGGACTTTGGGTAGCAGAGGACTTTGGCTCTGACAGGAATATGCTAATCGAGGAGTGTCCACTAGAAAGTAGCCTGCTGGGTCTGAGCTTCTGAATGAGTGGAGCCAAAGCACAAGCTCCTGGCTCTCTTGGAAGGGACAGAGCCTTCTTGTAGCCACAAAACAACACCATCTTTAGTCTCCAAAGGGGGAAGTACTGCCTGGACCCGCCTAGGTACATCCTGCAAGAGCTCAGCCAAGACAGAGAAAGGCCATCTGATTGTTATTAGGCTGTGCGACTTTCTTTATTGGCAAACAGTCTGTCAGCAAGTTTTTCGTTCAGAGCCGCCCAGATGTGCTTACAAAGCAGACCCAGGGCTCTTCCCATCCACACCCAGCCCCCATTGCACACTGCCACTGTGCCAGACTTGATCTCTGTCCCAGCAGTCCAGTGGGGACCCGAGCGAGCACAGACTTAGTGAGGGGTTAGTGGAGGATGGGCTGGTCCCGCTGGAGGGCCTCCCACAGCCACTTTTGCACCCCACATGCGAAATCGATCCTCCATGAGCCATGGGGTAGACTGGGCGGGGGTAAAGACAATATAGCTTTATGTAGTGGGGCACATTGGAGCACTGCAAACAGAGCCCCATTGTGGAGATATTTTACATGTGTTCAAGTCTACATCCCCGCACCCTCACCCTGGGCAATGCTGTCCGTTACTTTGTTTTTTTTCCCAAGGGAGTTCTCATGGGAGAATTATTTCAGGAAGCAGGAAGGCTGTTGATTTGAGTTCTTGATAGGGAAAGTCTGCCCCAGAGATAGTTCAGGCCCTCCCTCCTCTGGCTTCTGAAAAAGGCCAACATCCATTGGTTTCTCAACTTGAAAGTTGAGAAATGGGTGCAAAACTGTGCCAAACACCCCATTGTCTGGGAGCAAGTGGAGTCCTATTCTACAGATGTTCCTTAGTTGTTTCCTTTGCATTCCACACGATTGCTTTCTAAACATATTTTAATATATTTTCCTCAGCACTGGGGCTTGAATGCAAGGCCTTGAGTTCTCACTTGGCTTCGGCACACAAGGCTGGTGTTCTACCACTCGAGTCACACCTTCACCACTTCTGGCTTTTTCTTCTTTCTGCTCAGGCTTTAAACCATGATCATCAGATCCCAATCTCCCAAGTAGCTGGGATGTTTTCTTACTTAATGCTTCAATTACTCTGACTAGATCAAAGTAAGGGACCATCTGCCTTTGGCATTTGCAGGCCTTGGGCAGTTACATCAATGATCACTCTTTTCATTGTACCCCTTATCTTCCCTCCCTTCCTCCCTCCCTCCCTCCCTCTCTCCCTCCCTCCCTCCCTCCCTCCCTCCTCCTCCTCCTCCTTCTCCTTCTTTTCTTCATGCTGGTCCCGAGGCTTGAACTCAGGGCCTAGATGCTGTCCCTGAGCTTTGATGCTCAAAGTTAGTACTCTACCACTCGAGCCACAGCTCCATTTATGGGTTTATGCTGCTTAATTGGAGAAATTGGAGGAATGAGTCTCAGGATTTTCTTGTGTAGCCTGGCTTCGAAACTCAATTCTCAGATCTCAGTCTTCTGAGTAGCTAGGATGACAGGTGTGAGCCACCAGCACCAAGCCTCCATCATCTGTCTGCCTCTCTACCTTGTGATCATGGGGGGCCCAGGAAAGACTACCCATGTGGGTCAGTTAAAGGATAGCGAGGAAGTGATGCAATGACTTCTCCACTGCCCACAGGAAGTGTGGAGCTAGAGTGAGAACTCAGCTCTGAAAGGAGCTATTGCTTAGTTCTTTATGGTGTGATTGTGTGCCTTTGTGTCTGTGCCACGCAACCCTATTACTCTGTTTCTATCTTCTGCCTGGGATAAATGTGAGTCTTGCATTTGATATTGTGTAGGGCTACGACTCTATTGCTGGGTGTGAGAAGTGGAGAGGAACATCCCTGAGCAGCTCCAGAGGCCAGGCGGGTGCTGAGCGGTCCTCAGGTGGCACGGCCCCCTGGATGGCATGGCAGCTTCAGAAGCTGACAGATGTCCACCACCCAGGCCCAAGAAACAGACTCAGCTGCTTCCCACTGACTTGAAGAGACAGCCGCTTGGTAGAAGGTTTGTGTGGGTTTATTTATTTTTAATAACAAGCTCATGTTTTAGATATCTCTTCCCTCTTTCCCCCTGCTGGGTGTTTCTGCTCATTTGGGTTGAAGTATAAAAACCATGGATCCACACAGAGAATATGCAGAATCTGTAAAATAAAGACTCCAGCCCATCACCAGGCTCCCTTTGAAGGAGCAATGCCTTCCGTGCCCTCCCCGCCATGGGCCCCTCCCCTGCCATGCCCTCCATGCCCCTCCCACCATGCCCCTTCCCCTTGCCCCCATCCCCCTGCTATGCCCCCCGCTAAATGCCCCCCAAGCCTCCCTGCCATGTTGCCCCGGCAAGGCAAGCCACAACAGGGTCACATTTGTTAATCAGCAACCTCAGGATTCATTCATGTTGCAAGGCCTACTTTCCCACGAGTCTTCTTTATTTTAGTTCAAGAAACAAATCCTGTTGTCGGTCAGATGTACTTTTCTGTGGTGGCTAAAAAGGAAAAAGCATCCTTGTTTTGGAAAGGTGCTGATCATATAGAGAGTGAAACCAGAAATGTCTACGTCCACAATGCTCGGTGTGCTTTTACATCCAACGTGGTGCTTTACTGTGGGAGAAGGCATCCACCGACCTTCCACTCTGGCCAGATGGGCAGAAGACTGGTTAAAAAGCTTCCACAAGCCTGGGCACTGGTGGCTCTCTCCTGCCATCCTAGCTACTCAGGACGCTGAGATCTGAGGATTGTGGTGCAAAGCCAGCCCAGGCAGGACATTCTGTGAGACTTTTATCTCCAATTCACTACCATTTGTTTTTAAAAAGGCTGAAAGTGGAGCATGTGATTCGAAGCCAGAAGAACCAATGTATTCTCTGCTTCATTTTTCTAGCTCAGTTGCCTTCACCACTGTCCACCATCTTGTTTAAGCCAGAAAGTCCTTACTTTCTCTTCATCCTATGTCCAAACTCTTAATCCATCTTCATTCTTCTACCTTAATGGAGGCCTTGCTCCCATCTGTTTCTCTATAGTTTCCTTGCTCCCATCATGCCCTGCACCCCATTGCATTTTGTCTGTGATTTATAACTGGTGTTTACCTCTCTGCACCTGCCCCGGGCAGTCCATTTTACACAGAGCAGCCCAGAACACTGTCATCAAAACATCAGTTGAGTCAGAATCTTACCCTTCTTCCTTAAAAAGCTTTTGTCTCTTTCTACAAACTCAGTTCATGTGCTCTTCCTTTCCATTTGGCAATACCAGGGACTTCTTTCCCAGCATGCAATGCAATGCAATGTACTTAGCTTCTTTGTGCTGTGTAATTTTAGGATTTCAGTCTCTTCTTTTAGGCTGTAGACTCTAGTTATTTATTGGTACCAGGATTTGAATTCATATCCTTGAGTTTTCTTGCTTTGCTTGCTCAGCTGGTATGCTACTATTGGAGCCATCCCCCCCCCCCCCCCCCCCGACTCAGATTTTTTTGCCAGTTGTTTTTGAGATGGAGTTTCATAAACTTCTCTTCTCTGGTTGGCTCTGGACTGTGGTCCTGTGGATTGTAGCTTCCCGAGTAGTTTGAAATTTTCCAGAATGAGCCACTAACCCCAGCAGCTGAAAATATGTCTACTTTGTGTTAATTGCCATCTCTATCCAAGAAATCCCTTTTGCTTGAAGTTGCATGCATATTCTTCTCCATGTCCTTGATTTCTTTATGGAGGTCAGGAGCTCCTTTCTAGGTACCACATGCAGAGTATAAATATGAGGGACAAGGGGAGACTGGAACGGGACATGGGGCTCTTGATGACCACACCATCTAGACTCTCCTATAGGACAATTGTGTGATTTCTTTCTGTGCTTGTTGAACTACCTTGGTTCCCCCGCCCCCCACTCCCATTTCTAGCAACCCTGGAATCATTCTGGAGAGTCTGCAAAGCCTTGATTCTCTCCTAGTGGAACGTCAAAAAACCAAAAATGTGACTATGTCCCTTTTCCTCTGAGCCAGCTGTGACCCAGTTCAATAAATTCAGCAGCTGGGCAATACGGATCTCTATTTTGTTCTTTTTGGTGGCTAGGTTTGCTTTTGTTGCTATGAGAGAGCCTCTATGCATTGCTTTTGGATGGACTTTGGAGACGTTGCCCCAAATCCCTGAGTCAGAAAGCTATCCTGCTCCTTTGCAAGGTTGTCCTTGCTCCTCTGAGGGCAGGGAGTTTGCTGAGCATGTGGGAGCAGGAAGCTCCCGGCCTCAGCTGTCACTCGGGAAGCAAAGGACTCTCAGGAGGCCTTGGTACAGGCTGCCTTGTGTGCCCAGAAACGGGCATGGCGTTCTGGAACCCTCTGAAGGTTTTCCCAGCTTTTATAGCTCCTCAGGAGGGCCATCAAAGCTTTGCAGAGGTTCAGAGCCAGATCACCTCATAGGCTGGCTTGGAAGCTTCTGGAAAAGTACTAGTCCTCACAACAGCCTCAGTGTCTTTTCCACAAATGGAGACGCATGTCACAAGGATGACCTGAAGGAGCAGAGACAGAAGACTAGCACAGTGTTTCCTACTCATTAGCTGGTCACTAAAAGCTCACACCTATAATCCTAGCTACTCAGGAGGCTGAAATCTGAGGATCATAGTTTAATGCCAGCCCAGGCAGGGAAGTCTATGAGACTCTCATCTCCAATGAACCACCAGGAAACTGGAAATGACACTGTGGCTCAAAGTGGTAGAGTGCTAGCCTTGAGCAAAAAAACTCAGGAATAGCCCCCAGGCCCTGAGTTCAAGTCCCACAACTGATAAAAAAATAGGAGCTCTGATAGGTATGAGTGGGCTGATTAGTTTTTTCTTCTTCTCAAACAGTTTAATAACAAATAAAAAAAGGAAGGTAACACAGTTGGCAGATACAAAATGACTTTTTGTCCATTTGTGCAATTAAAACAGATTTAGATTCCCTGTTGGGGAACAAAAGAAAAAATACAACCGAAAGAAGGAGAATCCTTGGAAACACATACTCCTTTGCTCTAAACTTGTAACAATTTCTCTCTCTCTCTCTCTCTTTCTCTCTCTCTCTCAATACACTATACAAATTCCGTGGCTGATTAGTTTTATTCTGGCTATTATCAGTGAATAAATTCTGCCCACTGCAACCTTCTTCATCCACAGCTGAATTATTTTGTCAAAGTGACAAAAATAGTAATAAAACACGAAAATATCCAAAGGGCTCTGAAGCACATTTATGAACCTATCAGGTTGTATATTTTCCCCTGAGCAAGTTCAGCAAGTCTCTGCAGGTCACACTGCAGTGGGCTGCCCTTGGGAGTGGAGAAGTCAGCTGGAGGCCCTGAGGGACAGAGCCTGGGCCCAGAGGAGGGAGAGGCCCTGTCTTCCTCTACCCCTTTTAGAGCCTGGGGAGTTATGTGCCTGGCTGAGGACCCCTTTGGGGGAGCAAAGCAGAAGAGGAGGAGAAAGGAGGTGCTAAGAGTTTTTGAGGCCTGGTAGAGAATTGTGAGGGTTGAAGATGCCAATGGGAAATAACACCTGGCTCTGGCAGCCTCCTCAGACCAGTGTTTGGTTGTTGTTTTAATCAGTCGTGGGACGTGAACTCAGGACCTGGGCACTGTTCTTGAGCTTTTTTGTTCAAGATTAGCACTGTACCACTTTGAGCCACAGCGCTACTTCCTGTTTTATGGTGATTCATTGGAGGGAAGTCTCAAGGAATTTCCTGCCTGGGCTGGCTTTGAACCATGATCCTTAGATCTCAGCCTCCCAAGTAGCTAGGATGATAGGCATGAGCCACTGGTGCCCAGCTCATACTCACTTTATGAGGAAGCACTCAAGTCACAAGCCTGAAGAAAAGACATATACAACCCTCGTGGGCTGGGGATTCTGGTGGAACACAGTCCTGGCAGAAGGGACTCACCATGTCTCTTTCCCAAGGCAGGGTGGCATGGATGTGGGGTTGGGTTGCCTGCTCTGAGTCTGGCTGGCTTTCTGGAGGGGCGGGGCGGGGGGAGAGGAGACCATGTGCAAATCACAAGCACAGCTTCCCCATGGCAGTGACAACTCCAGGACTTGTGTTTGGGAGGTCCTGGGGACCACAGTCTGCCTCAGAAACGTCTTCAAGATGTTTTGCCTAGTAGCCATATGGTTTTGACTGTGATTGAATGTTTATTGAAGAAGCTCAAAGAGGGAAGTAGATGTCCTGAGTCCTCCAATCTAACAATAGGAAACCAATCTTGAGGTGCAGCTGCTAGCCCTTGGGTGAGGCATGCAGTCACTCAAGAGGTATGAACCAAAGAAAGTCAAGATTGTAAATCTTTCCCTCCACTTTGTGTGAATTCGCTGTACTGAAAAATAATTAAACAAATGTGTAAAATGTGTTTTCATTGCATTTGTTTCCTTCAGTTGGCTTTACAATGTGGAAGATCATAATTACTCAAATATTTCCCTTTTTTATTTCACAAAACATTTTTTCTAAATATCCCTCCAAAACATACCCCCCCCCCCACATCACATTCTGGAGACAGTTGGATAAAATGCATAGTGAACATGTGTCTGATTAATTTTTAAGACAATCAAGATCAAATGCAAAACACATGCATACACACACACAGATGAGGAAAGCTCTCAACATGACAACAAAAATAAAGAACAGAAATCTCAGTGTAGGGAGTATAGTGAATCCTAAGAAACGAAAGATTTATCAGCTGGGTACTGGTGGCTCACGCCTATAATCCTAGCTAATCAGGAGACTGAGATCTGAGCATCGTGGTTTGAAGCCAGCCTGGGCATGAAAGTCTGTGAGACTTTCATCTCCACTGAACCATGAGAAAACGGAAAGTGGTAGAGCACTAGACTTGTACAAAAGAGCTCAGTCAGACACGGTGCACAGGCCCTGAGATCAAGCCTCATGACTGACAAATGAAAGAAAGAAAAAAAAAAAGAAAGAAGGAAGGAAGGAAAGAAGGGAGGGTGGGAGGGAAGGAAGGAAGGAAGGAAGGAAAGAAAGGAAGGAAGTGAGGAAGGGAGAGAGGGAAGGAGAGAGAAAGAAAGAAAGGAAGGGAGGAAGGAAGGAAAGAAGGAAACAAGGGAAGAAGGGAAGGAGGAAGAAAGGAATGGAGGAAGAAAGGTGTGTGAGATGAGAGAAAAAGGTGTGTGTGAAATCGGAATTGAGAGAAGGAGGAGGAAGAGAAAGAGAGAGGGTGTATGTATATAAGAGAGAGAAAGAGAAATAAAGTATGTGTGTGAGGGAGAAAGATGTGGGTGAGAGAAAGAAAGATGGGTAAGAGAGACAAAGAGAGAGAAAAGAGAAGGACGGAAGGAGGGAGGGAGGAAGAAAGACGGAGACAGAGATGTGTGTCTCTGTGCGTGCATGTGTGCAATATCCGGCACACCTGGACCCCACTCCTGGGTTCTAGAAGGGTGCAGAACCCAGAGAGGGCCCTGCCTTTTCGCCTCTGTGACACCTGCTAGGCAATGCATGCTGGGAAACAAAAGCAGAGGCCCCGGGAGTATTTTACTGGGAAAAGAAATTACATTCTATGATCTCAATTGTTCATTGAAACTTAGAAAAAAAAAAGGTTTGAAAAAAAAAGACTCAACAAAACAAATTGAATAAAGGAAAATAAAATTCAGTTCCAGCTGAGAAACTGTTTGTGAGTTAACATCATAAACCTTCTTTTGACAAGGAGCTCTCCATCACCAAGCGGCAGAGTCGATGGCCTGGGGAGGGTGGCCTGATCGTCAGCTGGCAGATGAGGGACGGATCTGCTTGTCAGGAAGCCGGCAGATTGCCCTGCAGTTGTTTGTAATGACAGGCGACAAAGAATGACTGGGGAAGAAATGATCTCTTGCTTTGCAAACTCAGTGGAGGGCCATCCAGACAGACCCAGCCCCCTCACAGCGCCATTGGCCAAGTGTCCCCACCTGGTCACTCCTTCAGGCCACACCCCACCTCCTCCAGCAACTGACACACAGGCCCATTCACATCCCCCGTGCTCTGAGTTACAGTAAATATTGGACTGAAAATGATTATGAGCCTTCCTTCCTTCCTTCCTTCCTTCCTTCCTTCCTTCCTTCCTTCCTTCCTTCCTTCCTTCCTTCCTTCCTTCCTTCCTTCTTTCCTTCCCTCCCTCCCTTCCCTTTCTCCCTTCCTTCTTTCTCTCTCTTCTCCACATCTCTCTCACATACATACACCTCCCTCTTTCTCTCATATACTCACCTCCCCCCTCCCTCTCATCTCTCTCTCTTACACACACACACACACACACACACACACACACACACACACCAACACAGGCCTCTCTCAGTTTGTTCACTGAGCCGTGCCAGTGGCCCCAGTGGAGGAGGAAGAGGAGGAGAATGTAGGACGAAGGTGAAGAGTCACTCTGCAGTCCATGGCTTGAGGGAGAAAACCAATTGACTGGGAGCTGCACCTGCTCCCAGCCCCTCTGAATGCTCAACTTCCTCTTACTTCTCCCTGTCCTAACGCTTGCATTCCTACACTCTTCCCATATCCAAGTTGTAGTAATTTAGATATATTTTGCTCTCTATAGTTCAGTGAGGTTTCCTTGCCAATCACTGAGGCTCAAAATGCAACGCCAGAAGCTGGGTGCTGGTGGCTCATGACTGTAATACTGGCCCCTCAGGAGGTTGAGATGTGAGTGTTATTTGAAGCCAGCCAGGGCAAGAAAATCTGTGAGACTCTTATCTCCAACTAACCCACAAAAAAACCAGAAATCAAGCTGTGGCTTAAGTAGTAGAGAGCTAGTCTTGAGCAAAAAAGCTCAGGGTCAGTGCCCAAACCCTGAGTTCAAGAGCCAGTACACACACACACACACACACACACACACACACACACACACACACACACACACACACACCTACTGTAAGTCTGCAGATATCAGGAGCAGAATGTAAAGCTGTAGTCTCACTTGAGACACTTCTGCAGGGTCTTCCCTTCCTTCCCTTTCTCTCTCCTTTTATTCACCTGCTAAGGTGCAGCCAGGTAGAAAAAGACCTCAGGTTTCAGCCTGTTCTCCAAGGGGCTTCCATCACAAATCACCTTTATGAGGGATTTTGAGGGTCTCTTGAATAATTCAGGAAAGCTACCTAGCCTACTTGTTGCTCCCAACTGTTAATGAAAATATCAAGGGAATTAATTAACAGTCAATTATATCAATTTTAGACTTGGACATTGATTTTGAAGCTGAATGCTAAACCTGCAAATTTTGCTACCATTCCTTTCCCCAATTCTCAACTTGTCTCAGTCGGTTCTAATCAAACTTGTAAAGGGGTGGATCAAGGGAGGGAGTTCAAACTACTTTCTTTCCCTTGCTGGGTTTCAGTTTAATTCAGATAAATAAGAATAAGAAAAAAAATGGTTCAGTATTATATGGAGGTGTTATCTCAGTCTCTGAATTAGAGGAAAAGGGAATTTGAATCTATGAATAAGAAATGACCACAATGGCAAAAATTTATGCAAGGTTCCAGTGGTTCATGCCTGTAATTCTAGCTGTGCAGGAGGTTGAGAGCTGAGGATCATAGTTCAAAGCCAGATTGGGCAGAAGTCTGTGAGACTCTTATTTCAAATTAACCAGAAAGTGGAGGTATAGGTAAAATGGTAAAGTTACCAGCCTTAAGTGAAAAAGCTATGGGAAAGTGGGAAGTTCTGAGTTCAAACTCCAGTATTGGCACAAAAAAACTTACATACATGGTAATTGCATAGAAAAAATATATATGTATATATACTTCTATATGATGTGGGAGAGCTCCCAAGAGAGAGCTGACAAAAGGGCATTGCAGGTACCATCTTTAATCCCTACCTGTGATAACCAGAGGGATTGGTCCATTTTGAACATGTGACAAGTTTGCTAGAGATTTGCTAAACTTCACGTCTGAAGTGAGGTTTTTGTCTGAAGAGAGGTTTTTTTTTTTTTCTTTTTTTTTTCTCTTCAACCCTCTATGATCTTTGATATTAAGGAAAGGCATTTCATTGAAAACCATCTTTGCATGATTTGGCACGAGCCGTCTAGACTGCTTTATGAAAAATGACAGCTCGTAGGAAAGTAATTAAAGATGTATTTTGCTGAAAGCAAAAGTATTTTTGGAATCAATACCAACCATCTTTAATTTGCCAGCTCTTTCCGCAATCATTGTGAAGTCTGGGGAAGATTCTTAACTCTGGAGAATGGGGGTGCCAGCCCCTTTCTGGTGACACTTTGGGGTCCTCTATCTGCTTATCACCATCTGTAAGGAGGGCTGGAGGAAATCAGATGAGTAGAATGTGGAAAGAGCCAACAATTCTCTCATGGACAGCTGGTCCCTTGTATGGCCCCGCTTAGGGCAACAGAAATGGCTTCATTCTTTGGAAGACATAGAACCAATTTTATTTTATTTCTTATTTTTTTGTCAGTCATGGGGATTGAACTCGTGGCTTGGGTGCTGTCCTTGACCTCTTTCTCTGAAGGCTAGCACTCTACCATTTTGACCCACAGTACCATTTCTGGTTTGGTGGTGGTTCACTGGAGGTAAATGTCTCAAGGACTTTCCCGCCTTGGCTGGCTTCGAACCACCATCCTCAGATCTCAGCCTCCTGAATAGCTAGGATTACAGTCAGAGCCACCAGTGCCAAGCTTTATTTTATTTTGTTTTATTTTATTTTATTTGTGCTGGCCCTGGAGCTTGAACTCAGGACCTGAGCACTTCCTGAGCTTTTTTGCTTCAGGCTAACACTCTGACCATTCCACAGCGTGGACTTCTGGCTTTATTTGTTTGTTTAAATCAGTTGTAGGGCTTGAACTCTGGGCCTGGGTGCTGTCCCTGAGCTCTTGTGCTTAAGGCTAGTGCTCTACCACTTGAGCCACAGCACTACTTCCCACTTCTGGCTTTTCTTTTTTTTTTTTTTTTTTTTTTGAGTAGTTTATTGAAGAGTCTCATGAACTTTCCTTCCCGAACAGCTTTGAACTATAACCCTCAGATCTCAGCCTCCTGAATAGCTAGGATGACAGGTGTGAATATGAATTACTGGTGCCTGGCTAGACCCCATTTTTTTAACCAGTTGAATCCCAGTGCCTAGTCTGGGACCTTGGTTAAGTATCATGTCTTTCCTCACTTTGACTTTGAGTGCCTTGCCCTCCTAGCCCGGAGGTCACCAAGTCCAGTTCTGTGAATTGTTCCATGATAGGACCTTTCCTATGTCTGTTGCTTTTAGAGCCACAAAGCCCCCCATTCTCTTGTAACACGGGAGGAGAGTGAGGTCTTTGAGTAGTAGGCTTTGTGCATCTCAGAGGGGATGGGGGGATTTGAACCATTGACTGACGGAGTGGTGATTGCTTGGCTCTGCCATAGCCTTGAGGCCTTGTGGTGCTAGAGGGTCCACAAGCTGGCCAGCTTAGTGTCATTGTGTTAGGTCAGAATATGAATCTTATTAGCAAGGCCAAAGCTCTCTGTATTCTGTTCCTGGAGCTTTGATTTTCTTCTGAGGACTTGAGTGGGTGCTGTGTTGGAAGTAGAAGTGGGAGTGGGAGTGGGAATGCCTGGCCCTCTGCCTCCTCTACAGCAGAACTAGTCTGTTCTACTCACTTCACTCTGAAAACTCCTGTGATACATTCAGGCACGTATTCAATTATAAAATATGCATTATCTGTCTATCATCTATCTACTTATATAACTCTATTCATTCATCAATGATCTGTCTCTGTCTCTCTCCATTCGTATGTCATCTATCTGTTCTCTATACATCTCCTGTCTCTGCATCTATCTCTCATCTATCTATCTATCTATCTATCTATCTGTCTATCTATCATCTATCATCTGTCTATCTCATCTATCAACTGTCTGTCTGTCTATCTATCTATCTGTGCATCCACCATCTGTCTATTTTTTGTGTTTCTGTCCTGGGGCTTGAACTCAGGGCTGCCTGAGCTTTTTTGCTCAAGGTTGGCACATTATCACTTAAACCACAACTCCACTTCCAGAAATTTTGGTGATTAATTAGAGATAAGAGTCTCACATTCCTAGTTGTAATAGCAGTATATACAACTAGGAAAGTGAAAGGGAATACCAAAATCAAGAGACACAGGATAAAAAGACAAACGACTACAAAAGCAATACTTGCAAAACTGTTTGGTGTAAACCAACTGAACAACTAATGGGGGGAGAGGGAAAGGTGAGGGGGAGGGGGGAATGAGGGAGAAGGTAACAAACAGTACAAGAAATGTATGCAATGCCTAACGTACAAAACTGTAACCTCTCTGTACATCACTTTGACAATAAATAAAAAAAAACAAATGTAAGGCATAAATATACAGTTTTTCTAAATTGAAAAAACAACAACACTGAATCCAGAAAAACAAAGAGTCTCACAGACTTTCCTATCTGGGCTAGCTTCAAACTGTGATCCTCAGATCTTAGCCTTCTGACTAGTTAGGATCATAGGTACCAGGCACAGGGGCCCAGCTCCTCTGCTCCTCTGTCTGCCTTTCTATCTGACTATCATCTGTCTGTATTTCTGTCTGTGTATCCATCTACCATCTATCATCTGTCTATTCTATCTATCTAGCTGTCTTTCTGTCTGCCTGCCCACCCATCTATCCATCCATCTGTCCATCTAAATATCATCTGTCTACTTCTATTTCTCTATCTTTCTGTCTATCCATCTGTCTACTCTATCTGCTATCTGTCATCTCTATGTCTCTGTCTCTCTCTCTCTTGTCTATGTGCTTATGGTCCATATAGTCAAGTATCATTCAATGATGAGACCATGGTGTGAGAAATATATCACTGGATAATTTCTTCACTGTGAGAACATCCCAGATCATGAGAGCTGTGACATCAGCCAAGCTTAACATGGCTGCGAGGTCACTACATGAAGCAATCTAATGGGACCACCATCCTACAGTTTCCTGAGACATCATCATATGGTAAATGACTGTGTGTATGTGTGCATGTGTATGTATGAGAGAGAGATAAAGAGAGAGAGAGGCAGGCAGAGATAGAGACAGAGATAGAGAGGGAGGGAGAGAGAATGGGCATGTATTAGCATGCACACCTACAGATCACTATCACTTCCTTCTTACCATCACTTCTGCCAAGCAAATGCACTGTATCTTAACAATAAAGTGTGTCAACTTCCTCAAAGTCACATGGATGATGGTGATGAGGAGAAAATGCCGTTACTTGGCTCAATTTTCCCTGTCTAGATGCTGTGAATTTTCCTTGCTACGGATCTTAATGAGGCATTAATGTTTTTCTCCCCTCATCGATATGCATAGTCAGACAGAGTTAATCTTTGGGACACTTGCTGGTCAGATGCCTGGGATAAGGATGGATTAAAGGAATTCTGATCACCAATCTTCCTAAAGTGCTGAACAACTTTAGGGGATTGGAATACAGAGGGTTTCTTGAAAGCAGGGGAACCCCCTCCCCCACCTCCATGTTGAGTTGGCTATGGTAGATCTGGGTATGTTCTAGAAGGATTTGTTCAATGATAATGTTGAGGTTGGCAACAAATGAGATCCTGAGGGAAAAGAGTCCCCAATACTACTTCTCATAGGTGTGTGTGTGTGTGTGTGTGTGTGTGTGTGTGTGTGTGTGTGTGTGTGATTGGCGCTTGAACTCAGAGCCTAGGCTCTGTCCCTGAGCTTTTTCACTCAAGGCTGGTACTCTACCACTTGAGCTATAGCTCTACTTTATAGACACAAATTGCCTCTGTTTGGAAAATCCAACATTCTGCAAGAACTAGAAGAATCCACCCTCACTTCAGGCCAAATCTTTGCCCTGTCCCAGGAAGAGCCATGGCTACTGGGGACCTCTTACATCATCTCAGCTGTGAATGCATTTATGGTGAAGGACACAGAAGGGTTAAGTTGAGCCTCAGTCCTCCTGAACCTACTATTTTCAGTGAAAGAACCAGTTTCACTAGAAACAGTGAAAAGACCAGCTACTCAAGAGGATCTGAGGATAGTGGTTTGAAGCCAGCCCGGGCAGGAAGGCCTTGAGATTCTTATCTCCAATGAACAACCAGAAAATCAGAAGTGGTGCTGTGGCTCAAGTGGTAGAGTGCTAGCCTTGAGCTGAAGAGCTCAGGGACAGCACCCAGGCCCTGAGTTCAAGCCCCATGACCAAAAGTGGCAGCAAAAAAAAGTACTGGGGTCTTTAGGTTGGTCTTTGTTGGTGTGGTTAGTATGCATAACTGGAGGCTCAGAGCAGCTAGGTATGTAGACACACTCTCTTTTGGGCTAAAATGATCACTGTGGCTACCAGCCAGCATCTCTGCCTTCTGTAGATGCCAGTGTAGATGCCCATGATGAGTCTCAGCATCCAAATTCTCCATAATACCCTTCTTCTTGGAGCAAGAGCCTTGCAACTGACCCTGGTGCCGTCCCCACAGGAAGGATTGGGGTCACCGCCTCTGGAATCCTGACTTGCTATCGACTTGGTGATGGACATAAACATTGACACCAATAAGATCCCCTGGGAGGAGTGACAGAGGCTGTATCAGATTCAAGATCCATATGCCATGGGCATGTACATAACACACACACACACACACACACACACACACACACACACACACACACACACAGAGGCTTAGCACTGGGGCTGGCCCACAGTCTATGCAATTCAGCCTATCTGGGCAGGTTACAGGTTGTAGTGCTCGGTTGAAGGGTTGCTGAGACCCAGGGAAAGGCACAGGGTGGGGTGGGATCTGACATAGCTAAGCATTTATTCCTCCACCTTGTACAGAGAGATATCTTGTTTTCTCCATAGGCAACAGCAAGGAAGCGAACTCAACGATAGGAGAGGGCGAATTATTGGAAGTGAATGGCCCATGTGTGGTTGGGAGTCCTGCCAATATGAAGGGCTGCACAGGCATGGAGAACTCTACTTTTGACCTGGGACTAACCAACACCCTCTTCTCCGATGGCTTCATTCCTATCCCTCTTACTTAGCTCGAGACAGCTGCTGATTCTGTGCCTCTTTTACTCTTTCTAATGAGGAATAAAAAAAAAAAATCCACCCTCATGTGAGCTGGAAGCTGGCTGTGGAAATCATCCAGTTCTTTGCGTGTGGCGAGATGGAGGAGGGGGATGTGGTGCCTTTCAATGTCATTGTCCTACATTGCCTGTCGCCAGGACTGAAGGAACAGTGGAGGGAAGGAAGGAGCAGCAGGATTCTGTCCTCCAGCGGAGGGGAACTGGCTGACACCCCCCTCCCCTTAGCTGCTTTCTTGAGGCTGGGGACTCCCCTCCTGGCCAGGCAGAGGAAACTTTGGGTGGTGGCTGACCCCAAACTCGCCTCACCCCCTCTGATTGTTTCATCGGCTCGGGGAGGACTGTCAGCTCAAACCTGACAAGTGACAAGTCTCACGCTCATGCTGACTAGATAATCAAAGTCCTGTCAGGGCTGTCAATACCCTGCAGATAGGAGAGGACAAAGCGAGGAAAAGGTTTCTACAGAAACCACTGCCTCCACACGGAGGCTGTCCAAGTCTCTTAATCCAATCACCTGTTTTGTTCTTAAACGTCATTTAGAACTAGATCTAAGGACTCAGAAGCCCAGATCCTGAAGGGAAGCTAATGACCTGATACGACGCATCAAAAATTATGCTCTCCTCCTGTGTGAGAGCCCCTTAGCATGTTACATAGAACAAGCCCACTACACAAATGTATTTTGGGTGACGTTCAGTAGCAGTAACTGGATGACTGAAAATCTTTCTTTCCATTAAAAATATATTTAAAATGCCAGATGCTGTAATCCTGGATACTCAGGTGGCTGAGATCTGAGGATCAAAGTTTGAAACCAACCCCCCCCCCCCAAAAATCCCTAAGACTCATATCTCTAATGAATCAGCAAGAAACCACAAGTAGCAGTATAGCTCAAGTGGTAGAGGGACAATACCTGGGCCCTGAGTTCAAGTCCCAGTACTGGTTTGCTCCATCCCTCTCTCTGTCTCTCTGTCTCTCTATCTCTCTGTGTATATATATATATGTATATATATACATATAACACATTTACTTATTATGTTACAATGTACAACTCTATATATTTATGTAGTATGTAAGTTATATATTAAATTTATATAAGTTATAATGTGTATATATTGCATATAAGTTATTATATATAATATATCTAATCTATATATCTATAAAATCCAGACTGGAAAATTCCCAAGTGATAAAGATTTCTTTAGTAACACACACAATATCTTTGGTAACACACATAATAAACTATGCGTGACAGCATCCAATCTATGCAATAACACAGCTGTCAGAATCTCCAGGCTCCCACCTTGATGTCCCTTTGTGAGAGGCACACCTGTGCCCAGGAGCTGGCAGCCATCATCTCCGAGTGGCAGCCGGACATCTGTCTTCACTCAAATCTTACCAGAGACTGACGCAGGCCAAACCCATGCCCGAAGGAGACTTATATCTGCGTTATATCTGCGACCCAAGGCCTCCAGGAGGATGCGGCTCCAAGGCACTGTCTGTACCCTCCAGACAGTGCCCAGCCTTTGCCTTCAAATCACAACATGGCTGTGCTTATAAAAGGTTGCAGACTCAGCAATGCTATATAACTGTTGTGGTCTCCATGCTGAAAGAGAGAGGAGACAAATCTCTTTCTCTCTCTGGCTTCTCTCTCTGCCTCTCTTCTGCCTCTCTGTGTGTCTCTGTCCATTGGTGTGGGTTTCTCCTAGTCCTCTCTCCCTCCTCCCCTCCCTCTCTCCTTCTACCTCTCTCCCCGCCCTCCCTCTCTCCCTCTCTTTGCCCTCCCTCCCTTTACCCTCCCTCCCTCCTTTCTTTCCTTTTTTCCTTCCTTCTTCCCCTTCCCCCTCTCCCTCCCGTCCTCCCTCTTTTCCTCCTTTCTCCTTCCTTCCCTTCCTCTCTTTTTTCTTCCTTTCTATCTTTTCCTTTCCTTCTCTTTCCCCCTCTCTCCCCCTAAGCCCCTCTCTTCCTCCATCTCCCTCTAGTCCTCTTCTTCCTCATACTCGTGTGTGTGTGTGTGTGTGTGTGTGTGTGTGTGTGTGTATGCATGCACATGGTGTTGTTTGGTAAGGAGACAGAGGGTGCGAGGAGGCTGTCCTTGAGGTCTTCCTGAACCCACCCACCGGTCTGTCCTAGGAGCCCTTTATGATCTGAAGGCCATTGATGGACCCAGGGAGGGGCACTGCCCCGGTATCAGATCTCCATCCTGACACAGACCACTTTCCATCCTTGTCACCCAAGCCTTGGCATCAGTTCAGTGCGTGCCATCCTGACCTGTCCCTCTGTCCTCTGTGCTGCTCCTGTAGCTGCACAGGTGGCTCAGGTTCTACAGGCCTGCCCTAGGTCCACTCAGGTCACCTTAGGATGTGCTGCTGTTTTTCCTCCCTCTTCCCGGTCCCCTCTGAGGTCTCAGTGGAGGCCTGTCCCTCGGGAGCCTTCCCACCTCACTATCTTGGCAGCTTGGACTGACCCCCACCTTGGGCATCTCACCCTGGCTTGCTGTCTCTCTTTGCCAACTGCCTCAGTTGGTTGCCTTTTCTCCCCCCCTTGCTTATCATCTCTCCTTTATGGAGGCAGACAGTGACAGGTAGGGCATAGGGCTGCTTGTCGCTGCTCCTGGGACCCCAGGATACCTGGCAGGTGAGTGGGTGGTCATTTATTGAGGGGTTCTTGTTGTTGGAACACACTTGAGGATGTCTGCCCCAGGAGGAGCCAAGGGCACCTCTCTTTGGGGCCTTCTCCTTCGGATGGATTACCTCATTAGGAACATGGACAGATTTCTCCCTCTCCCTGTGGATCTCTCTGGGAGGGAGTGAGCCCCAAACCCTTCTCAAGGCCAGGCTTATTATTCGTTGATTGCATCCTAGTCATTACACATTTAAACCAAGATTACCCATGTGAAGGAGACATCTCCTCTGCCTTCTACCAACTGGACTAATCGCTTAGCAATGAGACAGTCTCACAGGTGTGAGAGGGGACAGAGAGGTCACAGACTGGGTCAGAGTGTGGGAGGGGGAGGGGAACCGCAAACATGTCAAAAGCAATAAGAAGGAGCTGGTACTCACCTTAGGGTGTGAGGGAAGACACCACCTGAGCCCAAATGAGACTTGGGATGAAAATTAGATGAATAAGAGTCAAACAAATAATAATGAAATGTGGCCCTGGGAAGTGTCAGCCTGGATGGCAGCAAGCTGGTAAAATGTGAGGGTGATCACACTTCAGAGGGAACTGTGGGGTCTTTGTGTAAGAGCCTCATTCTCAGAGCACACAGCTTCTGACTTGTGCAGGATGCAATGGTCAAAAGCAGGTGGGGCAAAGCCTGTCACCTGAGCCTTTCCCTTGGCCCATCCCCATGCCGTCTTCCTCTCCAGTGCCTCTGCAAACTGTGTTAGAGAACTCTGCTCCATTGTGGTGCCCTGCCTCATCCAACACTCTGATCCACTCCCAAACTGAACCGGACTGCCTGTCTTCCATCTGCACTGGAGATGACTCCGGCCTTGCTTTGATGGTGCAGAGGCACAGGATGGCAGGATTTCTCAGTAAAATACCATGTGCCACTAAGCCCCTCTACTTGCAGGCAGCCATATTTAACAGAAGGAGCAGGAGGGAGATGGGGGGTGGGGGTGGTCAGGAGTGCATGTGTGCGTGAGCCAATATCCCCTGTCTAATTTATATTTTACATTTCTGTAAAAATCATGCTTAGAGTATTTTGGTAATCTCTGCTGAGATTAAATATAATGCTGTACATTTAATTGATATAAGTGGGTTTCAATTCTCCTTAATATGACAAATCTCCAGTGTGAAATATTCTTAGTTAATGATCAACATAAAATAGAGTTCATTTTTTTAATGCGCGTACAAGATTTGAATTAATTTGTAGCTACGGCTGGGGTTGTTAAATTCCTTGTGCGGTGTGTGCACAGGCACATGTATGGTCATACATGTGGATCGGTGCTTGCATACGTGCTCTCACGAGCACGCAACATGATGCTTTGTAGAGGTACTGTCTGACTGGAGAATGTCTACTCTTCTGCTCTTCAGTATTCGAAGCAGAACTTTAAGCATCTCACACAAAGGGTTACTCTATTGGCCTCTCTCTCTCTTTCTCTCTCTCTCTCTCTGTCTTTCTCTGCCCCTCTCTGTCTCTCTCACTCACTTTCTCTCTCTTGCTCTCTCTGTTTCTCTCTCTGTCACTCACTCTCTCTCTTGCTCTCTCTGTGATTCCTTGGTCTCTGGTACCAAAGGGGCTTCCTGGTGTTCTGGATTGTGTGCTGTGAGCCCAGGATCATGGCAGCTGTCATATCAATCAAAATTGGACAGCTGCTTTACCAGCTATGCCAACATCGTCCAATGCTTCCAACTTGGTTTCCAATGCACAGCAATTCCTGGCTTGGAAATGAGCATATTGCGACACACGATGAAAGCCATCTGATGGTAAACATCACTCAGACATTTCAATGATCATCTCAAATGATGAAGTTCCTTGCAAAGTCCCATCCAGGAGACATGGCCTCAGTTGGGGGCAGCCCCACCCCTGCCCCCCACAACAGTGCTTCTGCCCTGTTCCTGGCCCTTCTATCTCCTGCCTCATTTGTAGCGTGAGAGTGAACTGTCCCAAGATGCCTGAGACAGGAAGCCAGAGCCATGATTTGCCACCTTGGAATGGTAGAAAGAACACCTTTACAAGCCTCTTTTGGTCATGCGCTGGTGGCTCATGCCTGTCATCCTAGCCCTTCAGAAGGCTGATATCTGAGGATCGTGGTTCAGAGACAATCCAGAGAGAAAAGTCCAGGAGACTCTAATCTCCAGTGAACTACCAGAAAACCAGAGTGGAGCTGTGGCTCAAAAGGTAGAGCGTTGAGCAAAAGAGCACAGGGACAGTGCCCAAGCCCTCAGTTCAAGCCGCATGATTGACAGAGACAAACAAAAAACCCCAAGCCTCCATTGACTGGATGGCTTTGAGATCCCACAGAGCCAATTTTCTTGCCACTGTTTAAAGAGAAAGAGGGAAGAGAAAGAGTGCAAGCCCCAGGGAGAATTTGAATCTTGAATATTCAGTGAGTTTGGATACTGTATAATCCCCAAGGGATTGGAAGCACTAACTGGCAGTCGGTTAAGACTGGACCCCTGGTCCCCTTGTAGCTCGAACACAGAGCTCAGGCTGCCTTGGCCTCTGCAGCCCATTTTGGAGACCACTATTCTGTATGCAAGTGCACTCCAAGGCTCCTAAATAGTTCCCAGTTTGTAGTCTCCTCAATTTTGATGGTAGGATTTGAATTTTAATGATTTACTCCCTTCCTGGACATCCAGCAGGGGTGTGAAAGGCTGCACTTTGGCTCATCCAATTCCTATTTTAATCACATATATATTATTGGGCTATAGCATGCTGGTGTGTGTGTGTGTGTGTGTGTGTGTGTGTGTGTGTGTGTGAATGCTGAGTTTGTCAGCATTTCTTTTATATTTGAAAATCACTCTTATAAAATGAGGGTAGCCTATGCCTTTTTTCTTACAAGGACCCTCTTCCAGCTTTGCTTTTATTGTGTTATCTATTTATTTTTGTTCTTTCTTTGGCTTCCTGTTTCTTTTGTAAAGTACCACCTCATGGGGCTGCCAACTCCTGAATGCTTTGCATAGGAAAACCATGCAGAAAGTCTGCATGTATCATGATGCAGTGTTTAAGAATGCACAATTTTAATTAGAAACATATAGATGGATAAAATAATGGTGCTGCCTGTTGCTAATGAGGTATTTTATTGCTCTTTGATTTTTTTTTAAAAGAAGATGTATGCTTGCTTCTAACAAGGCAACATAAGCTGGGGGTTTCATAACTTGGGGTGTTGGAGGCCTTTCTGAGAAAGGAAAGGGGTACCAGGAGATCTGGAGCATCATGGTGGAAACTGCGAGCCTGTCCTGTGGGAATGGAAAGCATTGAGGAGAAAATGTGCACCCAGCAAATGCACTGCTGAGAACTGTAAAACCATCTTGAAATCCTGTATCCAGGGATAATAAATGTGGTCTAATTTTCAAGCTATTCACCCCTCTGGTAATCGAGTGTCTGGGTAACGCCCTTCAAAGCAAGACATTTTGCTCCTTGAACGTGCTGCGTAAATCAACAGTGACGAGTTTTGCTGTGCCTGCCCTTTGTCTCCAAAGGAAGCCATCTTCTACATCTCCAGCAGAGATGCATGTGATAGAATGTGTTTACCAGCTGGGCATGGTAGCTCAGGCCGGTAATCCTAGCTATTCAGGAAACTGGAAATAGTGCTGTGATTCAAAGTGGTAGAGCACTGGCTCTGAGCAAACAAGCTCAGGGACAGCGCCCAGGCCCCGAGTTCAAGTCCCATGACCACCAACAAAAAGAATATGTTTACTGCCTCTGGAAAGTTTTTTCTGCTGGGATTAGTTGAGACTACTCTCCAAATGGACTACCAGGCTGGCAAGCTGTGGCAAGGCTGCAAATCCTTGATCTGGATTCCTAACGCATACTCATGGACAGAAGCCAGAAGGACTTGGGCGGGGCTAGGAAGTCCAAAGAATGCTTTAAAAAGCAGACGCCTAGAGTGATGGGCACAATCGGCAGCATGTCTGTGGAAAGGTGGGTGGTCATACTCTCCCATCTCCTCCAGCTTCCTTGGGAGCTGGTGGGACAAAGGGGGCCGTGGTGGAGGATGGATGTGACACACAGCATACTGAATAGATGAAGGAAGAGCACAATCCTCACTCTGGCACCTGAACATGGCCTTGCCTGTTAGAATGGAAATGACCTCTTACTTGCTCAAATCTGTGCAATCAATCAATCAATCAATCAAGCTCTTCTATTTCAACACACTCAGGTCTTCACAAAGACATCTCAGATACACCAAGGGGATGCTAAGGTCAAGATCTGCACACACACACAGCCCCCACCTATGAATATTTGGCTTCCTGGAGCCCCCAGAGCTGTGGCCGGGTGCACAAGTGGAAGTGTGAGCTCCTGGAAGTGTTTCTATGGTGCAGAACTTCTGTGAGGAGGGGGGGTGGGGTCTTCCAAGGCGAGCAGAGCGGCTTCTCCCTCTAGGAATGGTTTGTGGCCAGAAAACTCTGGGCTGTCACATCTAATTATGCAGCCTACTAATCAGCCTCAGAATGCCGGAGATTCCTGACTTGGGGAAGGCAGCATCTGTTCTTAGTCCTACCTTCAGAGCAGGCACCGTGCCAGGGCCCGCAAAGACTGCTTAGCTGGGTACAAAAGATACTGTCAATGGGTCAGCACTGGAAGAGCGGTCCTGATTCAGTTGGCACGAGCTTTGTTTTTAATGAGGTAGGAAAAAATAGAATTGAATCATATCCAATAAAAACAAGAGCCTGCTTTTTCTTTTTTTCCTCTAAGGCTTGAATGGAGGGCCTAGACACTGTCCCTAAGCTACATATTGCTCAAGTATGGCATTCTACCACTTTTACCACACCCATACTTCTGGCTTTTGGGTGGTTAGTTGGTCATAAGAGTCTCACTGACTTTTCTACCCCAGCTTCAAGCCCTGATCCTCAGATCTCAGCCTCCTGAGTAGCTAGGGTTACAAGCATGAACCACTGACCCCTGGCTTAAAAAATATTCCTCTGAAGCCATGCATGACAGGTGAGATTCTCATCTCTTTCAGGAATTTTGCTCATCGCATTATAAATGATTACTTCCTTCAATTAAGTAGGGAAACAATGCATGGAGGACAGCAGATACCCATTTCTTATTGCTTATGGAAAGACTGTCCCATGTATCTCTTCAGTCACCTGCTTCCTAACCTGGCCTTGATGTCATTGTTGATGGGAGCTTTAACTGGACATGGTGTGGGGGCTGGGAGTTGACAGGCGATTTGATGACATCAGACAGGCCTACCTAGAAACTCTCTAATCCTACCTAAAACAAATGGCTTCCAGTGTCTCCCAGCCAGGCCTGCCACAGGAGGGCTTGCCTGATGACAGGGAGAATGGGAGGGTAGGGTTGGTATGGTTGGGAAAGGACGGGTGGGAGCTAGGTGGAAAGGAATGAGGCAAGCCAGGTTCCAAGGCCTGCTGCTTTTTACCCATAAGGCTTTGAGTGATGAGACCTATTCTTCAGTGATAATCAAACAACCTTATGGAAGTATGACAGAAGTTTTTGTTTCTCAGTGTCATCACATAGTCCTTTTCTTCATTTCTATTAGCGTCCATGGATCAGGGCACCTGGAGAAGAGTTCTCATGATGTGATGATTTGAGATTAGAAAAGAGATCAGAATGGCCAGGTGCTGATGGCTCATGCTGTAGAACCCTAACTACTAAGGAGGCTGAGAGCTGGGGATCATGGGTCACAGGCAGTCCTGGCAGGAAAGTCTGTGAGACTTTGATCTCCAGTAAACTTCCCAAAAGTTGAAAGTAGAGCTGTGGCTCAAGTGGTAGAGTGCTAGCTTTGAGCAAAAAAGCTCAGAGACAGTGACCTGGCCCTGAGTTCCAGACCCCAGGACTGGCACCGAGAGAGAGAGAGAGAGAGAGAGAGAGAGAGAGAGAGAGAGAGAGAGAGAGGAATGGATCTATTAGGATTCTTAATTTGTGCAGAGGGTGAAACTTGGGTCGGAGTCATAGCCATAAATATAAACACCATGTTTTGTGCTTTGCTGAGAACAGGTGGGCAAAAGATCTAGCACCCACACAGGCACAGACTGAAAGGATCATTTGCCAAAGGAAGGCTGGCCTCCGCGTTCTTTCCTGGTTTATGTTCACACGCAGGTTGTCTGAGTTTCCTGGTGTCCTGGAATCTAATATCTCAGCAGCTTTTGAACCCCATATTAGTTTAGGGATCTCTTCAATGCTACTATACGTGTAGGCAATGAACTGACCATCTTTAGATGTGTTAGACTTGTGTGGAATTTTTTTTCTGTTGGTCATGGGGCTTGAACTCAGAGCATGAGTGCTGTCCCTGAGGATTTTTCAAGACTAGCTCTCTACCGCTTTGAGCCACAGCTAGTCTTCTGGTTTTTAGGTGATTCACTGGGGATAGAGTCACAGGACTTCCCTACCTGAGCTCGCTTTGAACCACCATCCTCAGATCTCACCCTCCTGAGTAACTAGGATTGCAGGTGTGAGCCACCAGTGTCCAGCTTGGAGATGTATTCTTTACTTTCTGTCTCTTCCTGTGCTTAAAAAAATGGCAGGAAAAGCAGCTAAGGTGTCTCTACATTGCTTCTGTTTTCATCTCAGCATCTGTCCCAAAGGAAGGACGACCCATGATATAAAATGCACATTTGCATCCAGACAAAGAATAGTGGTGTACCCACTTTTGATACCAGTTTCTCTGCATTTTTCCAATCTGCCAGATGATCAGCTGATTGAATGAGTGATTGGCAAGCAGCCTTCTAAGTTTCCATCTGCACAGATCAATCACTTTCTCAGGGCTTTGCCCTGAGGAGCCAACAGGGATCCATGTGGAGATCATTTCTTCCCTCTCGGCCTTTGGTGGTGCCGTCTTTGGAATCTTTCCTGCTCCACAAAGCTTGCCTTGTGGAGGTGCGTGTTGGGAACTCTCAGACCATCATGGCCACTGTCTCAAACATTCCAACCCCTTCTCTTTGTTTCTAAAATGAAAAATGAAATTCCATTTTATAGTGGTCACTGAGGAATTTTATTACACTGGCTCTCTGCTTGCCACTGTCTCTAGATCTTTCCCATTTTGTCCCTGTTGGTCTCAACTCCTGGTTCACAGTCACCCAAATTCTTCTCAGTATCCCCATGAATCTGACCTTCTTCTATGGATGCTTGGACTAGTGCATAAGACTTTCTGCTCCCCAACCACTGGAGCTACAACAGGATTTCTTCTACTTGTGCCTTGACTGATAATACTTTCAAACACACTCCCTTCACCTATAGCTGACTTCCTGATTGCTTGCTTCACCCCTCCCTGACTTCATCCTGATGGGATTTCAGCTAATCTACTAACTTAACTCTTCTGCCATTCCTTACTCTTAGGCTGGCTCTCCCTTTCCCTCTCTCTCTCCCTCCCTTTCTTGCTCACTCTTGCTTGGAGGGTTTTAATCTACTGTGACCAAAGAGTGGCTAGGTTAGTAGCATTGAGCCCACATACCCATATTGGGAAAGTTTGAAGAAAAAAAAAGGGAAAAAAGAAGGAAGAAAAGGAAGGAATGGAGAGGGAGAGGGAAGGAAGAGAAAAAAGAAAGAAAGGAAGAACGAAAGAAATAACCACATTTTGTAGAGTTTTGAAACTCTTATTTCTTTCTTTCCTTTTTTTTTTTTGGCCAGTCCTGGGGCTTGGACTCAGGGCCTGAGCACTGTCCCTGGCTTCTTTTTGCTCAAGGCTAGCACTCTACCACTTGAGCCACAACACCATTTCTGGCCATTTTCTGTATATGTGGTGCTGGGGGAATTGAACCCAGGGCTTCATGTATACGAGGCAAGCACTCTTGTCACTAGGCCATATCGCCAGCCCTGAAAGTCTCATTTCTTGAAGCCCTTATTCTGAAATGAGATTCATAATTAGGTCAAAAGATACCAAATTCAAGTTAGACATTTTTTTTTCCCCAGAGTGCTCTATCTAGATAATTGACTTGGTTTTTAAGAATCACAGTTGTCCATTTTCTTGGAGAAAATGTGATAAGACAATTCCTTTAAAAAAGAGACTAGAATGAAGTTTAGGGGGAAAATAATATGACAGACATATCCAGATGACTTCAAATAGGAAACAAATGTATGCTAATGCAGTACTTAAAAAAATACTTAATGCCTGTAATCCTAGCTACTCAGGAGGCTGAGGTCTGAAGACTGAAGTTCAAAGCCACCCCAGGCAGGAAAGTCTATGAGACTCTTATTACCAATTAAATACCAACCAACCAAACAAACAAACTCCAAATGGAAGTGCAGCTCAAGTGGTAGAATACTAGCCTTGAACAAATTTTTAAAAAAAGCTTAGAGACAGTACCTAAGCCCTGAGTTCAAACCCCAGAACCCCCCCTCCCCCAACACACATACACACACAAATTTTATTTTAAGTATTCATGAGAGGGGCATTTAATAATGGGAAGCTTAAAATTCTATCCCCAAGAGGGGCACAGACAGGACATCATCGCATTCCTTGTTTCGAGGTATTGAGGCTGAGCAATGTGTATTACGCGCATCCTAAATTAGATGGAGAAAAATCATATGAAAAAAAGTGCATAATTCTATCCTTTGGATAACTAACCATAGTGGGGAATCCAAATGCTGCCATTTCTGATAGGCTAGACAGATTCCATACATCCTTAAGCCAACAATGTAAAATATGTGGAAAGAGAAAAAGCAAACTCCATGCCAGGCACCGACACTACAGAATCTCCTGGATAGCCTTCCAGAGTCATTTATTAATAAAGCTATTGACATGTTTTAATATTTATAGTTATTTACTTTGCAAAGGAACTGCATGTGGGAGTACAGAGATCAAGTCACTTGGGAGAAGGGAGTTATTTGCCTAGGCTAATAGCTTCCCTTTGGAGGACAGGCAAATAAAAAGCCAAGACTGAGGGAGGCCCCTGAAGTGCTTTCAAGGACTTCATGGGAAGCCACGGGGGATGGGGGACACAGGGCTTCTGGCTGGGATAGCATTCTTTTTCAGTTCCTCTTCCTCCTCCTCCCTGTGTGTGTCCTGCCTGCTGGTGGGGGTCAATTCCTCAGTGCCAGGTCCAGAAAGCCCCGACCCCAAAAGACATCACAGCTGTCCATCATCCATCTTGTCCATATCTGAATCAGATATCTCTATCATTGCTAGTGGGGAATCCAGACTTCCATTTTGATCTCTCTTCTCTCATCTGATATGCACTAGCTTCCTTCAAAGACGAGTATACTGGGAGAAACTTAAAATTTTTAAAAGACTAACATCTCAGACTAGAGGAGAGATTACAAGAGAGGGGACTTCACTGAGAGATGGGGAGCAAACATCAAGCGGCTTTAGAAGCAGAATGGGACACAAGGTTGACAAGGGAAGACCCTACAATGTTTCCTTCCTTCCTTCCTTCCTTCCTTCCTTCCTTCCTTCCTTCCTTCCTTCCTTCCTTCCTTCCTTCCTTCCTTCCTTCCTCCCTCCCTCCCTCCCTCCCTCCCTCCCTCCCTCCCCCTGTCTCTTTCTCTCTCTCTTTCTCTTTTATTTTTGGTGAGTGGTGGGGCTTGAACTCAGGGCTGGGGCCTGTCCCTGAGCTTCTAATACTCAAGGCTAGCACTCTACCACTTTTAGCCACACTTCCATTTCCAGTTTTAGATGGTTAATTAGAAATAAGAGTCTCAAAGCCTTCCCTGCCCAGCTGACTTTGAACCACAATCTTCAGATCTTAGCCTCCAGAGTTGCTAGCATGACAGGTGTGAGTCATTGGTGCCTGGCATTTTATTTAATTTTTTTCGAAGGTCCAAGACCAGGACTTGAATTGATATCTTATGCTTTTCTCATTGGCTAGTGTTCTACCGATTGAGCCAGGCTTCCAACCCCCCTATAATATTCCTAGGGTCCTGGTCCTACAGGCTCTGGATTAGTCAATTTAGGCTGTTATATCACAGTAGCAAACTAAGTTATGGTACAAATAAATAAGCAAAACCAACTGAAATACATTCCCTGTTCATGCTTCAATGGATAGTGCACCTGACTTCCTACCTACTGAAGACCAGGCATGCTGGGCGATCTTCCTCACTGTTTTTCTCACTGTATAGGCTCAAAGAAAGTAGCCACGATAGACTCACAGTGCTTTATTAATTATCCACAGGTGTTTTATTTATTTATCTTTTTGAGCATATGTGTGTCAGTCCTGGGGCTTACATTCAAGGCCTGGGCTCCATGTTTGAGCCTTTTCTGTTCAAGGTTGGTGCTCTACCACTTGAACCACAACTCCATTTTTGGCTGGTTCTTTGGGGATGAGAGTCTCATGGACTTTTCTGGCTGGGCTGGCTTTGAACTGCGACCCTTAGATCTCAGCCTCCTGAGCAGCAAGGATGTCAGACTGAGCCACTGCTGCCCAGCAGCGCATTGTTTAAGTACCAGTTGCCCATCCACCCATAAATTCAAGCAGGAACAAGAATCCATTCCCCACCCCCTCACCCCCATAATCCCAGGAGATGAGAGAGCTAGGGCTTGGTGAACAAATGAAATGTCTGCCACAGCTACTCCAGACAGCTCAGAGGCAACGTAGATCAATAGAAGGACTAACTATGGGTCTCTGCGATCCTTCAGGCTTGATGTAATTTGCGACACTTTGCTCTGAAGCAAAATGCTGATAAACCAACTCAAGGCCCCTGCAGAGGTGATCGGAGAGCACTGGGATTGTTAGTTAATAGATTGGGCAATGTTTCCTTCTAGGAGAGATGACAGAGGGCTGGGGCTGGCATATTAGTGTCATTTATATTCAACAGGATCCAGCAAGAGTGACCATCAGGATAGAGTGACAGTAGCAGCTGGAGTTGATATTCAAGCATTCTAGGAGACCAGGAGAAGTCAAGTCCAAACTAGGTTGTTTATGGAGCATTGCTTATTGGACCTTAGTCTTTCTCATTTTGAATTTTTGGTAGCTGGGCTAGAGAATACTAAGAAACTCAGTCAGGTGCCTCTGAGTGTGTGTGTGTGTGTGTGTGTGCGAGCACGCACGCATGCACACACACATGCTTGGGTTTGAACTGAAGACTTGATTGCTGTCTCTAATCTTCTTTTGCTCCAGGCTAGTACTTTATCAGTTGAGTTACAGATCCAGTTTTCTCCTTCCTTCCCTTCCTTCCTTCCTTCCTTCTTTCCTTCCTTCCTTCCTTCCTTCCTTCCTTCCTTCCTTCCTTCCTTCCTTCCTTCCTTCCTTCCTTCCTTTCCTTTTCTTTCTTCCTTCTTACTTTCTCTTGTAGTTTATTGGAGATAAGAGTCCCACAGAGTTCCCTGCTCAGGCTGGCTTTGAACCATGATCCTCAGATCTCAGTCTCCTGAATAGATAGGATGACAGATATGAGCCACTGGTGCCTGACCTTTTCTTTCCTTTTCCTTCCTTCCTTCCTTCTTTCCTTCCTTCTTTCCCTTCTTTTATGAATTGACTTCTGTAGGGAAGGCAGAAAGTGCATCAGACATTTACGAGATATACTTTGTGTAGGAGAAATAGAAGCTCTCGGTATAAACAGAGACCACGCTGAGCCCCTGGCAAGGAGACATCTTGCAGACAGCAAGGGTCAGTTGTAATCCAGGCACAACAGAAATAGCTCTACAATCCCACTGGCAGGGTCTGACCACTACTTCTAGACTTCAGCTCTTTAACACATAAATCGTCTTTAAACACCCAGGACCTGCCTGCCTCCTGCTGCCATCTTGGTACCAATTCATCAATTCCCCTACTCTCATTCTAGGCTCCTTTTTATTTTGAGCCTCGAGAATGCTTCGGAAAGGAGCCGGGGACACTTTTTCCATCCATCATAGAATAATGCCACACTGTGTACGTTTATTACAGTATACATTATGACCGCACTATTAACTATTTTTAAAAAAAAACCTTTCATTTCTCTAAAGTTTTCCTTTATCTTTACCCAACAGATACCCAATATGACTGAGAATTTAATACCCTAAAGTTTAAGACCGGTTTGTAAACACAGTCCCTTGTGGTGGCTATTGATCTTTAGCTATTTTAATGCATTTTTACTGACCGACATGTCCTGTGGTATAGAATATTGCCTAAATTAGTTATCTGATTGGTTCTTTTGATTAATGACGGGTCTGTGCTTCATTACACATGACAACATGATTGGAATAATCACTATTGCTCTACAAGCCCGGCTTGGCACTTTTTTTTTAATTCCTTCATTTTTAAAGTTCATTTATAAAATTATTTAATGTATACGTCCTAAGTTGTAATTTATTTCCATGACACTTTTTTCGATGGGAACTGTTGTAGTGTGTCACAAATGGCCAAGAAAACAAGGTAAACTAGATGTACAGATCAATGTCTCGTGGCTCAAGGGGGAAAAAAAAAACATAATCAAGATTCAAGAGCTGACCTTGTACCAAAGTCCAACTTGTCACAGAATAAACACAGATACTGAACGAATCAGCAGGCACAGCAGGAAGTGCTCGCATGCAAGGACTTCTCTCCATCACCCTCCTCTGGCCTCGACTTTGGAGCATTCAAACCTCCCGATTCTTTCCATCTGCGCATGGAATTGGCCAATGGGCTGTGCTACCCCGGGCTGTCAGTGCTGTGCAACCCCAGCAGGATTCTCCACCTACCAGCTCGGCAAGAAGGGCCCTCAGGGCCTCAGAATGTTCCAAAGCAGAATATGGGCCACATCTGAATTGAAGAGGGGCTTACTGTGGGGGGGGGGGAAGGGAGGGGAGAAGAGGCTTGAACTTGGACATTATCCCAGAATAAATATAGTACTGTTGCTTGGAATGCCAGGTCTGTGTGGCTCATACCTTGTAATCTTAGCCACTCAGGAGGTTAAGATCTGAGAATCAAGGCTCAAAGCCAGCAGGAAAACTCATGAGACTGTTATCTCTAATTAACCAGAAATAAAAAAACCAAACAAAAACAAAAAATGGAGGTGTGTCTCAAGTGATGGAGCGCCAGCTGTGAGCAAGAAAGCTCAGGGACAATGCTCAGGCCCTGAGTTCAAGCCCGTAGTACTGGCATAAAAACGAAAGAAAAGAAGAAAGAAAGAAAGGGGGGAGGGAGGGAGAAGGAAGGAAAGGGAGAGAGAAAAAGAAAGAAAAGAAGGAGAAGGAAGAAAAAGAAGAAGAGGCAGAGGAAGGAAGGAAGGGAAGGGAAGGAAGGAAGGGAAGGGAGGGAGGGAGGAAGGAGCAAGTGAGTTACTTGCTCATTCTGAATGGAGGATTCAACAGCACCTTCAACTGACCACCTCCACAAAAGGAACTCAGACAATAGAGGCACAAGTTTGTCCTCTCCATTCTGCTCCAATTTCCTTCCTTTTCCTTCTTGCTTCTGAAGAGCGGCCTTCAATCCTAAGCGATTCTTCTTCATCGATTATCAAATTATTTGCCATCACGGTCAAAAGCCTACAAAATGATTTAGTCCCAAGATGTGATTTACTTCTGTTTTTCTTTCAAAACTCTGCAACCTAGCCCCCTTCCCTCCCCAGATCACAGTGATGTAAATGTGACCTCCCTCCCTCCCTCCCTCCTTCCCTCCCTCCTTCCCTCCTTCCCTCTCTCTCACTCTCTCCCTCTCTCTCTCCCTCTCTCTCTCTCTCTCTCTCTCTCTCTCTCATAAATAAAGCTGAGGAGGTATATTCATTTGCTGTGGGGTTTGCAAAGCATAAGCCACGACAGGAAGGTACCCATCACCAGCTCAGCTGTATTGACAGCAGCAGAAGCAGAAATTAGAAAAACAAATCCCCTTTTAAATGAAACGAAGTAAAGGCCTCCCTCACTCGGAGGAAATACTAATTGGAACTACCTTGCTAATGCTAGTGGAGTCACAGGAAGGAAACATTAAGTTATTATTTTTAATAATGTTTACAAGTATATCCAGCCATTTCCAGCCGGTGAAAGATGTCAGCCTTGGACAAACGTGGCAGATCTACTTTTCACCAAAGATGCTGCTCGTCTTCTCTCTGATAGCAATCATTAATTTTATTTTTTAACCCCAGTTCTCAAATGAAGACAGATGAGCTGAAGAGTTTTTAAATGCAGGCTGCTTAGGTGCAGAAAAATGTCTGTGAGATAGCGGATCCTGGCGGCCCAGACCAGTCACCAGGAAGAAAATAAAAACAAACGGAGGGTAGACTAGGAAAGGGAGGTCTCAGAGGAGCCATGCTAGTTGTAAATGAGGGAGCAGGAGGGGGAGGAAGAGGAGGAAGAAGAGGAGAAGGAAGAGGAGAAAGAGGAGGAAAAGGAGGAGAGGGAGAAAGTGAAAGAAGAAGAAGAGGAGGAGGAGGAGAGCAAGGGGGGAAGGGGAGGAGGAAGAGGAAGAAGGAGGAGGGAAAGGAAGGAAGGGGAGTGGGAAAGGGAGAGTAGAAGAGGAAGGAAGATGAAGAAGAGAAGGAGGAGAAGGAAGAGAGGAGGAGAAGGAAGAGAGGAGGAGAAGGAAGAGAGGAAGGGGAGGAGGGGAAGAGGAGAGGAGGAAGAAGGAGGAGGAAGAGGAGGAGGAGGGAAAGGAAAAGGAGGGGGAGTGGAGAGGAGGGGGAGGGAAGAGGGTAGGAGGGGAGAGAGGAGGGAAAGGAGGGAGAGGAGGAGGAGATGACCTGTGTGCTGTAGGTTGGTTCTGACTCATTTCCTAATTGCTTCGGAGACTAAGAGATACAATTATGGTTAATTGCTCTTGATAATTTCAACATTGCATTTCAACACTCATTTCTTAGGAATCTCCTTGTTCGTGTCAGAGATCAAAATGTCTATTAGATAGCACATCATTTGATACCATTGTACCCTATCTTCAAAACTCTCCCAAACCCTGCCTTTTCTCACCCAGGTAATTTCACCCAAGCTATATTTTTAATGAAATGTCAATTATCCTGATTTGATTACCACCATTTTATTTTAAAGTCAAGTTTTTTTTCTTTTACTTGATTTCATTGTAAGCTATTCCAAGAAGGTCTCAGGATCTCTTCCTTGGGCAGGCTGTGTAGATTAAGTCCCTCCCAGAGAAAATTATATCAAAATGTGTGTGTTCTAGCCACGGGCAGGTGGCTCGTGCCTGTAATCTTAGCAGCTCAAGGGCTCAGATCTGAGGAGGACCCAGATTCAAAGCCAGCTTGGGCAGCAAAGTCTGTGACACTTCATCACCAAGGAACCATCAAAAAGCTGCAAGGGGAGCTGTGGCTCAAGTGATAGAGCACTAGCCTTGAAGGGGGGGGGGGGGGAAAGCCCAGGGCAGTGTCCAGGCCCTGAGACCTGAATTCAAGTCCAGGAACAGTGCACGTGTGTGTGTGTGTGTGTTGTGGTTCTATGTGGTGATGGATCTAGAAGAAGAGAAGAGGAAAGAAGAAGAGCAAAGCAAGTGGGAAAACACAGTGGCCATGTTTCTGGATCTATGGAATGAGGTCTCATGGAAACTTGGCCCATGGCAAGAATGAAGCTGTTGACCTGAATAGCTAAAATCGACCTTTTGATAATTCTGGAATTCAGCCCAAGCTTCAAGCTATGTGAAGGAAATCCACCAAGTCTCAGTAAGAAACAAGTAGCAGCATGAGAGCCTTGAATTCACCCTGTTCTCGCTCCCTCTTGCCTTGCTCAGTTTGCCTCCCAAGTATAAGGTCTTCAATGGACGTAACGATAAAAGCCATCATGGTAGAGTCACCAGAGAGATGATGCGAATTTGATGTTTGTTCACAATGCTATTTTTCCCCACTATTGTTTGGCTTGTTGGGAGAAGAATATCACTAAAATGAAAAAAAAAAAGACAGAAATCCATGCATGGGATTTGTCCATTTTGGACTCAAAGTATCCTCCATGGAAAGAGTTCTCCCTCTCAGCACATTGGCTGGAGATAGTCAGGTGCAGCTATTGGATATTGTGTCTGTGAAGCAGTGGTAGTGTAGGAATGGATGGAAGAATGCTTTTGTTTTCCTGACTAGTTCCCATTTATTTTTTGCTGGGGCTTGAATTCAAGGCCTAGGTGCTATCCCTGAGCTTTGTCACTTGAGGCTAGTGCTCTTCTACCTGAACCACAGCACCACTTCCCGTTTCCTGCCTGGGCTATCTTTGAACCTCAATTCTCAGATCTCAGTCTCAGGCTCTCTAGTTTTGTAATTTACTACAAAACTCCAGGAATGAGTAGAGTGGGGTAGCGACAAAATATAGCAATAAATATCTAGATAAGTGTGACAGACTTGGAAGTCAAGACACAAACCCTTATATTTGTCATTCCAGATCAACTAACTATCCAAAAAGTAGTGCAAATGTAATAATGAGTATCTTTTTGGCAAAAGGTGCTGAGAGAATTGTGTACTTATATGTGAAAGAATAAAGTTATATCCCTACCTCACACCACACACAAAAATCTAATAACTGTAAGGATTAAGCTATAAAACGATTGGGAGAAAATGCAAGAAGACTTATGAATGAACTTGGGTTAGACACTCAACACTTTGTGACACCCAAAGTAACAGAAACAGAGGGAAAAGAATAAATGGATCAGTCAGAGTCATCCAAATTACAGGCTTCAAAAGACACCATGACACACTGAAAAAGATAGCCCACGGGAAGAGAGAGACATTTTCAAAGCACCCATCCTACCAGGGCTTATCATGTATCAAGATTCTATAAATGCTCTTGAAACTTAGTAATAATGGTAAATAATCCAATTAAAATAGGCAAAGCATTTAAATAGGTATTTCTCCAAATGAGATATCCTAGTGCCTAATAAGCCCAGGAGAAGCTGTTCATTATTACAAGTCACTAGGAAAATGCAAATCAAAGCAGAAACAACGAGGTAGCTCTTCACACTCACTAGGGTGGTTAAAAATTAAAGAGACAGATAATTGCAAGGCCAGGGAGGCATTGAAATCATCATACATCGCTGATAGGATTATAAACATTTTCTAGTTCCTCAAAAATTTAAATGGAAAATGAGCATAAGACTTAGCGATTCTTTTATATGGTAAGGATTCTCATATATCTATATCTATATGCATATACAAATGTAGAGAGAAATCCACAAAAAAACTTGGACAAATATTAACGACAGAATTTCTTGTCTTTATCTTTTCTTTTCTCTTTCTTTCTTTCTTTTTTTGTGCTGGTACTTGAGCTTGAGCTTAGGGTCTTATGCTCTCACCTGGCTTAATTTTCTCTCTACCACTTGAGCCATGCCCCTCTTCTGGCTTTTTGCTGGTTCATTGGCCTTTCTTTCTCAAGTGGTCTTGAAACCTTGATCCTCAAATCTCTGGAGTAGTTAGGATTATAGGCGTGAGACACTGGTATCTGGCTCGATATGATTTTTATATTGTCATCAACTTCAGAAAGAAGAAGTGGTATTATTAGTGTATCCAGTAGTAGAAAGAAATCTAGGATTTTGGAGGATTTGAAGCAAAAGGATCCCTCAGACATGGTGGGCCTATAAATTTTCACTATGGAAATCAGGATGGAGATTTCTCTATAAAAAAAAACATGAAAATGATCTAGGCCACAACCTGTGCCAGGGGTGGGGGTCGGGGGCAGTATCTCACATCTGTAATCCTAGCTCTTTGGCAGGCTGAGCTGGTTGGCATTGCAGTTCAAGGCCAGCCCAGGCAGAAGCGCTGTCAGTGGAGAGCTGTATGCAGTGGCACATACCTGTATCCATGCCACTCACCTGGGGAGGGAGGGGCTCGGGTGTGTGCCTGGCAGGGCGCGAGCTCCGAAAATTACCAGCAGAAGCCAGGGCTGGAGAGGTGGCTTAGTTGTTAGACCATTTACCTAGTAAGCATGAGAATCAGAGTTTGGAGTCCACTGTCACCAAACAGCAAGAACAACAAACATGTGAGCAAAATAACAACAACAAGCTGGGTCCTGGTGGCTCATGCCAGTAATCCTAACTACTCAGGAGGCTGAGATCTGAGAACTGAAGTTTGAAGACAGCCTAGGCAGGAAAGTCTGTGAGACTCTTATCTCCAATTAATCAGTAAAAGACTAAAAGATGGCAGGAATTAGCCATTGTATTCAATTTTCTTGCATGGAGAACAATCATTCTGGACTTTTTTTTGACCTTGACTGTCCTGGGACGTCAGTCTTCCCAATCTCAGCCTTTGATTTAGCTGAGAATGACATGTGCACATCATTGCCCTTAATGATGGATTTGGTAAAGGGGCTTTGAAAAAGCTCAGCGTGGACTGGCTTAGAATTGTGACCCCTCAGTTCTTATCCTCCTGAAAAGCCTGGATTACAGGCATGAACCACTAGTGCCTGGCTAAGACATGCAGAGCATTTGCAGTTGACAGCGGGCATATGGCTGGGTGGTAGTTCGAATGGCAAAAGAGATAAACTTTGTCCCATTAATGCTGACAGTGTTTGTTGGTGATTTAGTGACATCCTGTGCCCTGTCTTTTGGAAATTCTTTGCATCCTGCAGGTAAAAACCAGGATGAATATAAACAGTGAGAATCGAGAAGACAGAGGTTAAACAGGTTGAGTTGTCTAGCTGTTCCCCAAACAGGTAAGAAATATGGCTCCTGAGTGCAGTAAATTTAGTCTTTGAACAGGTTTATTGTTTTATCAGGTCTTTGTTTAAGAAGAGTTCCATTATATATAACACTGAGGTAAATTTTTTTGCATAGCAGATTTATTCAACAAGTTTATTCTTTTACTAGTTCTCATAGTATTTCAACATCCAGTATGTGAGTGTCTTATTCATCAAAAGAGTTTATGACTTCTTGATCCATTATGAATTTTAAAAAGTTTTACTAATAATGTAGGATGTTTGTAGAAATTTATAAGCAGTGCATTTATTCCATTAAGATGCTTTGGGGTTTGGTTGTTGTTTTTGTTATTTTTTGAGTTAAGATGCACTGGAGATATCATATAAGAAAATTGCAAGGCTTATTTATAATGAGCAGTCATGGTCTCTGTGGAACCCCCATTTCTGCTTCTAAACCTTCACTAAGAGCTATGGATTTGCTTTTTCAGTTTATATCACAGCCTGAAATAATTCTACTAATTTTTGTGGGCGTGACCATCTTGGGCCTAAAAAGCTTGATTCAACACGATTGTTTTCAAGCTATGCATGCCTGTCACCCTAGCTACTCAGGAGGCCGAAATGTGCAGATCGTGATTTGAAGCCAGCTCAGGCAGAAAAGTTTGTGAGGTTCTTCTTTGTAATGAACAAGAAAAAAGCCAAAGGTAGTGGTGTGACTCCAATGGTAGAACACCAGCCTTGAGTGGAAAAAGCTAAGGGACAGCACCCAAGCTCTGAGTTCAAGTCTCAGTCCCAGCACACACACACACACACACACACACACACACACACACACACACACACACACCACACACTCTCTCTCTCTCTCAGTGTCTCTGTCTCTCTGTCTCTGTCTCTCTCTTACACACACACACACACACACAAATTTAGTTCTTTTGGGGGGGCTCAAATTCACATCAGATTGTTGATTATTGGTGTGCTTTACTCAATCTCCAAGCTTTATATCCTGCAGCCTGGGTTTGGGTATATGATTTTTTTTTTCTTTCCTCCTATCCCTCTTCAACATCCAAACCAGCAGAAAAATAAATAGCCATATAAAAGAGGTGAATGTTACAGACAGCCCAACACTGCTGGGATCTGTGCCATGCTCCCCTGAAGAGTCATTTCAGTCTATTAGGCGCATAATGCATGTTTTAGAAGAAGAACCCGTTGTAAATACATATTTGTTTAGGTGGACTGTAGCACAAGCAGATAATCTCCTGGGGAGAGAGGGCGTATTTTATAACTTGCCAAAAAAAAAAATGTGGTGAAAGGTAAAATAAGGACAAATGGAATGGCAGAGAACCCACTACCCACCATTGCTAAATAAACAAAGAAGAGACGTCTGGATGGCCAGACAGGCAGACCCTCAGTCACGGCGACCTGTCAGAGGGAGTGCTGATGTCCGCTTGGCCCTTGACTGATGCAGGCTAATCATGGGTGCTGATGGAAAGGGGTAGAACAAGCCATCAAGCGGAGATGGTGCTGGCTGTTGTTCTTGAGCCCAGGAGGGGCTAATACTACAAATCAAAGCTGGGGTTGCTTTCTCCTGGCTATGGGAATATGAACAGAGAGAATGCATTCACATGATGCGTGTTTGCCTCCATCAAACACAAAGCTCATACTCTTTTGTTTCTTTCTCTTCTTTTCTGTGCCAGTCCTGGGGCTTGAACTCAGGACCTGGGCACTGTCAAGGCTGGCACTTCCACTTCCAGCTTTTTGCTGGTTCATTAGAGATAAGAGTCTCATGGACTTTCCTGTCCAGGCTGGCTTTGAACCATGATCCTCAGCCTCCTGAGTAGCTAGGATGATGGGGGTGAGCCACTGGCACACCTAGCCAATGATTGAATCTTATGCAACAACTGTTTGTATGTAGAAGGGCAGACATTTCCTATTGTCTTAGCCCTTCATCTGCTCAAGTTATGTCTTTCCTGGCACTGGAAACATGAGGGGAAATGAACAGGCATTCCCATGATGAAAGGCAGCACCCACCAGTGCCAGGAGGAGCCCACCCCAGGGTAAGGCCAAGGGAATGTCATCTTGTCCATAGAGGCTGACACAGGCTGAGGAAGAGGTCCTAAACGTAATGCTTCCGGAAGCCCGTGGCTCACACCTGTCATCCTAGCTACTCAAGAGACTGAGATCTGAGGATCATGGTTCAGCCCAGGGAGGAAAGTAGGCAAGAGGCAAGACTCTTATCTTCATAGAACCACCAAAAAGCCAGAAGTGGAGCTATGGCTCAAAGTGTTAGAGCACCAGACTTGAGCACAAAAGATCAGGGACAGCAGCCAGGCCCAGGGTTCAAGCCCCAGGACTGGCAAAAACAAACAAAAATCCTAAAACTAAAAAGATAAATAAAATAAAAAATGCTGACCATGTCTGGACTACACCAATTGCTTTGAACAATTGAAACTTCATGATAACAGCTTCTATGTTTCTCCCTTTGTAGTGCCAACTGGTGCTACTTTCTCCTCAATTCTATTCCCAGTGGAAGTGTTACACAGACATGATGGTAAGCGCCAGTTCCAGGAAAGCGGGGTCCTGTCAACTAGGGCCTTCTTTATAAAAATCATCTGCCACTCAGTACTTGGGGATTCCAAATAAATTAGTGTTTCTCTCTCTCTCTCTCTCTCTCTCTCTCTCTCTCTCTCTCTCTTTTTTTCTCTTTCTATACATATATATACATATATCAGAAACTCTAATATTTATGTGATATCATCTGATTTATTTTGTTTATTCTTTTGTGACAGTACTGGGCTGGAACTTAGGGTCTGGGTGCTGTCCCTTACAAGGCTTTGGTGCTCTTCCACTTGAATCATCTGCCTTTTTGCTGGTACTAAGCCTTAAGCTCAGGGTCTGGCTGCTGTCCTTTATCTTTTTTTCACAGAAGGCACCAGCCCCAGCTTCATTTCCAGCTTTTTGGTGGCTAACTAAATGTAAGAGTCTCATGGTTAATTGGACATAAAAGTTTCATAGACTCTTTGCTGCCCAGGACGGCTTCAATCTTTGACCCTCAAATCTCAGCCTCTTGAGTTAGATAGGATTACAGCTGTGAGCCATTGATACCTGGGACATTGTTTAATCTTAATAATTAGCACAGAAAAATAATCATTTCTGATGTTGTACTTGAGGTTTATCTTAAGACTTTGACCTTGCTAGTCAAGTGATCTACTGTGTAAGTCATGCCCCTGGATCTTTTTCCTTTATGTTATTTATTAGATAGAATCTCATGTTTTTACCCAGAGCCAGCCTTGCACTATGCATCTCCTATTTATGCCTCCCAGAAACTACAGCTCTACCTCATGGTGGTTATCATTCCAGCCTCCGTCTTCTGAGTAGCTGGGATTACAGGTGTGCCACACAAAACCTGACTGAAGAAAAATTAAGATATTTAAAAAATGTGTTCAGCTCAGGTAAAATCATATGTATATGCTTGTTTTGCTGGTTTGCTAAACACCATTTCCTGATTGCCATTCCCAAATCTGATCATTGTTTTCTGTGAAAGACAAAAACTCTACACATTAATTGGGGGTGCTTCCCTTCCTCGCTGACACCCACCCCTCCTTTATTTTAGACAGTTTTGCACATAGCCACACATTGTGTCATAAACATGGTTAAGTATACTTCATAACCCCCCAGAATTTTGCTGGCACTTTTCTTAGGCTTTCCATTTATTTTTTAAGCCTAAATATAGAGACATCTTTGATTCTAAAGCCCTGCTTTCCTTTAAAGCAAACGATAAAGAATAAAACTAATTGGAAGCAGACGTTGCTCGACCCTTAAGTTCGGAAAACAGACGGAATTCGCAAGGTCAACACTGAGCCCGGAGTTAAATTTATTCTGTTGTTTTTTCTTCCTTCTCTCTCTCGACCCAGATCATTCCACATTTTGCTTAGTTCCTGTCAGAGAAATATAACTTTATTTGGATCTTCTTCTTCTTTTGGGAGAATTCACTAATTGTGACTCTAGAAGACCATTCAACGTCGATGGGGAAATTGCCTGAACAGTTTGTTCTGAGTAATTGGAAGGAAAAGAGAGGATCAGAATACCTCTAGGATCATGATTAACTGTGCCTCTTCTATTTAAAAAATTTTATTGTTATTCTAAAGGTGATGTATAGAGGGGTGATAGTTACATAAGTCAAGTAAAGAGTACATTTCCTTTGGACATTGTCACCCCTTCCTTCCCTCTCTCCCAGTTTTTCCCTTCCTTCCCCACCCACAACTTGTTTAGTTCATATTCAACGTAGTGTCCACTGAGTACCACTGCTGCATTTGTTCACCCTCTGTCCCTCTCTTTCTGTGGCCTCTTCTTCATGCATCAGAAGAGGCAGAGCATTCTAGTGGGCTACCCATGTAGCTCAGCCAACCAGTAAGAGGTGGTAAGTGTGCTATTGATCTCACCAGTTGTTCTATTTTGGAGTAGTGTCTCTGATTCCATTTTGACTTTCCTAAGATAATTTCCAAGCATGGGCTCATCTGTGAAGCTGCTGATTTTTTTCTGGAGATGCTTGGCTTTCAGCCTCTGCTGTCTGCTCTCCAGCTTGGGGACTCACCATCTTCTTTTTCCCAGGAAAATGATTTCTGATCCTAACTACTGGACAGTTGAGGCCTTTCTTTAGTGGCATCACACTCGATCTTCCTAGCCCACAGGACTGGAGAATCGGCTATGCTGTGAAGTATCTGGCGGATGCTAAGGGCTGCTGAAGAGTGTCTTTAAATATAGGTTTCCTCCTCTGTTTTCTTTGATTCTCCGTTAGGAAGAAATTCTATTCAGACTTTTTCGGGGCCTATATGGGCCTCAGCTTGGCTGTCAGTCACTTCAATCTCTCACATCATCATTTCCCACAATGCATTTGGGATGAGTATTCCAAAAGAAAAGCAGAGCTTATCTTCACCTGGACTAAAACAAATGCCCAAAGCCAGACCACAGTACCTAAAGGCTTTCATTAACCTTTCCTAGTTCCCACTTTCTTTACTGCCCTTTCTCTACTGGCACCATGCATTCCAAAGGAATTTGTAATATCCCAGGTCAAGTTAGTCACGTTGGATAGAATGTTTTTTATTTATTTTCATTACCTATATGTACCCAACAACACGGTTTTAAAGCAAAAAGAAGTCAAAAGCTCTCAAATTTATTCAAGTGAATGGATTAAAGAGACCAATATTTGTGGAAAAGATGGAAAGTATCTTCCTTAAAATAGATATCAGATCTTGACCATTTAAAAGTAAGCTGTGCTAAACTTTAAGAGACAAATTTTATATTCTAGATACTGGCAATGCACAGAGAAGTTCCTAACTCATTCTATCATGGTAGAATTTGCCCTCCAGTAAAAGAAGACAGAAGTAAGATCAAGGTGGAGATTGAATGTATATTACTGATAGAAAAAAAGGACTAAATATAAGATGATCATATTGCATTTATCTTAGGAAAGAAAAAATAGTTAATTTGCTGATATCTATTATGATAATTTTTAAATTTCAGAGATTAAAATAGAACTACTATTAAACATTTATGAGGAATTTAAACAATATCATTTTCTCATTAATGCCTTGTAAAGACACAAAGAACTAAAAGAAGGAGAAAATGTCTTGATTTAATGAATAGGGAAAGAAATCTAAATTAATTATGTAAAATCAGAAATACAATTGCTCTTCTCTTATCCAGTGGGAGGAGTATGTTCTAGAACTCTAGTGTATGTCTAAATCTGAAGTCAGCACTGACCATACATTCATTATGATTTTTCTATACATACATTCAATTAGACATGGTAAGAAGTTAATATCAATAACCAAAAATGAAATAGACCAGTTTCAGCATTCTTCAATAAAAGACATATAAATATAGTCTATCTGAAAATGCCTGTTGATCTTAGCAAACTCAGCATGCGATTCCCCCAATTTCTGTCTAAAGTCCATAGTTTTCAACTTAAATTGGTAAACATTTTTTTTTTTTTTTTTTGGCCAGTCCTGGGCCTTGGACTCAGGGCCTGAGCACCATCCCTGGCTTCTTCCCGCTCAAGGCTAGCACTTTGCCACCTGAGCCACAGCGCCCCTTCTGGCCATTTTCCATATATGTGGTGCTGGGGAATTGAACTGAGAGCTTCATGTGTAGGAGGCAAACACTCTTGCCACTAGGCCATATTCCCAGCCCCAATTGGTAAACATTTTAAGATTGAGAAGTCTTCTTCAGATGAGGACAATGGGAACGTACTAATTATTATTGCTGAAGCAAAAGGACTATTTGGCAAGTGGTCATGATTAAGCCATGACAGATATATTTTAAAATATTTATGTGCTCAAAGAACTCAGTTTATAGAAATATGCCCCAGAAACACTTCAGAGGGTATCTAAAGAACATTTCCACATGCAAAGAACTTTGGATAGGTAGACAGACAGACAGACAGATGATAGATAGATAGATAGATATAGATGGATACATTATATATATACACACATACACACAAAATATTGTGCAGCAAAGTCTTGCTTGTAAAAATAATAAAAACAGGGGCTGGGGATATAGCCTAGTGGCAAAAGTGCCTGCCTCGGATACACGAGGCCCTAGGTTCGATTTCCCAGCACCACATATACAGAAAACGGCCAGAAGCGGCGCTGTGGCTCAAGTGGCAGAGTGCTAGCCTTGAGCGGGAAGAAGCCAGGGACAGTGCTCAGGCCCTGAGTCCAAGGCCCATGACTGGCCAAAAAAAAAATAAAAAAACAAAAAACAAAAAAACAAATGAGAAACATCTTAAATATTTTATAATAATGAGACTATTTCCATAATGTAGAAATAGCAAGCAGTGACAGGCGCTGGTGGCTCACACCTGTAATCCTGGCTACTCAGTAGGCTGAGCTCTGAGGTTCATGATTCAAAGTCAGCCAGAGCAGGAAAGTCCATGAGACTCTTATCTCCAATGAACCACTAGAAAACTGGAAGTGGTGCTGTGGCTCAAGTGGTAGAGAGCTAGCCTTGAGCTGAAGAGCTCAGGTACAGCACCCAGGCCCAGAGTTCAAGCCCCACGGCCGACAAAAACAACAACAAAACCCAAGCAGCTACTAAAAAGAATGTGTATTGTTTTTGAAAACTCTTTAAAATGAATTTAGTAGAAACAAGAAAGGTACTGGATGATATGTGTACTATAATCTCATTTATGTAGAAATCTCATTTTGCATACATGTATGTGGAAATGGGCTGATGCAATGGACAAGACAGATATATGTGATTGTTTTATGTGAAGACCTAGGGGAAAGGACAAGGTTTATTGATGTGTATTTGGAGGTTCTGTATTTTAGTGCTATTTAAATTCCTCTGAACTGATCTTCTATCAAGCAGAAGACTCTGGAATGTATTTATCTAAGCAAGAGTCACAGGCGTAAACCAAGTCTTGCTTCTCCTATCTTTCAAAGTTTCTTGAAGGTTCTACTTGGCCTAGCATCTAAGTTGGTGCTCTGTGTAAATGGGTGATTGACTACTATCTATCTATCTATCTATCTATCTATCTATCTATCTATCTATCTACCTCCCTACCTATCTATCATCTATATAGCCCTCTAATTAAAATCTGTACATTCCAAAAGTGTGATTATTGCTTTTTAATTTGCCATTGAGTTCTCTATGAAGAAAGGCTCACATAGTGTTGATTCATTTGTTTTATTTCCCATATAGACCTTCCAGATAAAAGGCAGACCCATAAAACATGTGAATGAACTGGAAAGCCTGGGGTCTCAGCAAGGATGAAAGGTGGACTGAGATTTAACAATGTAACTATTACATTCAGGCTCTTAGTAGAATGGGGTGGGTACCAAACTGATGTATGTTTGGATGTCTTGGTAATGACATATCCCATAAAGTCACTATTTCTTCTTCAGATAAGAATTTGAGACAGAGAAAGAAATGGACAGATTTCTTAATCATTAAACATGGCTAGGCTTTCCCAACTGACTGTCTGCTCACTTCCCAATGCTTCTGAGCTTTGTAGAAAAGGCAGGAGAACAGTAAAGAAAGAAAGACAGAGGAGAGAGGTGGAAAGACAGACAGATTGATATCTAGACGAACGAATGGATACGTAGACAGAATGAATGAATGAGCACAGACAGGTATAGATTATCTAGATAGATGACAGCTATATGATAAACATGATAGACAGACAGATGGATCGACAGATAGATATGGATAAATTAATGATAGATACACAGATAAACAGGTAGATGGATAAACAGGTAGATATGACAGATAGATGTAGATTAGAAAGATGATAGATACATAAGACAAATATGGATACATTGATGACAGATAGGTAATGATAAATTGATGAGAAGCAGACAGAAAGATGTGGACACATTGATGAGAGACACACAGACAGATAAATTGATGACAGCTAATAGCTAGAAGATAGATAGAGCTAAATTGATGACTGATCAATAAATTGATAGATAATAGAAAAAACAGATAGATAGGTAATAGACAGACTGACCCAAGAGGTATCCTCAAGGGTCACCTGCTCCCTTGGAGGACTGAAGACCCTGGGCGTCCAGTTAAGTCACAGCCTCAGTCGTCTTGGAAGCAGAGCCCTAGCCCTTCACGTCACTCTAACATTGTCTCTGTAGCCCTGACTGCACTCAAATCCTGCCCCAGATCAATGAAACCAGGCCTCGGTGGCATCGTGGAACTGGTTAGATTAATGATGTGCTCATTTGCCTTCTGGAAACCCCAGAGGAAATATGTGCAGATTTAATTCTCAGTTAAAGGTGGAAGTGTGGGCCTGAATCTTGTATCGGGTGTTACCCATTCCCGCTCAGCATATCTTCCTTTAGAAAGGTCAGCGCTGGGGAAGATTGTAGTGTCAGACTTCTTGGTATTGTGGAAAGACTTCTGACCTTTCAATGGTCCCAATTCCTTCTCTTCCTTACATACCATGATTACCTCCCCTTCTCTTCTTTTCCCCTCACTGGTTTTACTGAAACAGAAAAGATCTTGTGTTCATAGATACTCACATATAGTCTAAATTTAAAGGAGTGAGGAGAGGATTATAAAAATGGCAAGTGTAGCTTGGTACTGGTGGCTCAGATCTGTAAATCCTAGCTACTCAGGAGGCTGGGGTGAGGATCATGGTTCAAATCTAGCTCAGGCAGGAAAGTCTTTGATGTTCTTATCTCCACTAAAAACTACAAAAAAAAAAAAGCTGGAAGTGGAGCTATGGCTCAAGTGGCAGAGCACTAGCCTTGAGCAAAAGAAGTTCAGACACAGTGCCTAGGCCTTGAATTCAAGCCCTAGGACCAAGGCATGTGCACATGTGCACACACACGTGTGCACACACACATGCACACACACAGAGGCACATGTATTTCTCTTCAAAACTGCCAAGATCATCAGGAACAATGAAAGTGAGAAATTTACAGCATGGAGTCTAAAAGAGTTGAAGGTGAACTGCAATGCACTCATGGTGGAATCTTGGAACAGCAAATTGGACTTTGGTTAAAAACAAAGAAAATACCTACACATGAGAGAGAGATGGATAAATTGATGACAGACAGATGGATAGATAGTTACAGATTATTGTGATGGATGATAGACGGAGTTTAGTGAATAAAGATGTTCATATGTCATCATCAGTTCAGTAATTGTTATACCTGCTCTCATCTAGATGTTAATACATCTTTTTTAAAAAAAGGAAAGACTATTTTTAAAATAGAAAAATGAAGCTGAGAGCCAGTGGCTCATGCCTATAGTCCTGTCTACTCAGGAGGCTGAGAAGTGAGGATCACAGTTTAAAGCCAGCTTGGGCAGAAAAGTTCATGAGACTCTTATCTCCAGTGAAGCAGCAAAGAAAAGCCAGAAGTAGAGGCATGGCTCAAGTGATAGAATGCTAGCCTTGAGTAAAAAAGCTAAGGAAGAGCACCAAACCCTGAGTTCAGTACTGGCACAAAAATAAAAACAAAACATAATGAACCAGAAGCTAATCTATTTCCAATTAACCAGCATAAAGTCAGAAGTGGAGCAGTGGCTCAAGTGGTAAAATGCTAGCCTTGAGTCAAAAAGCTAAGGGACAGCACCTAAGCCTTGAGTTCAAGCCCTAGTACTGGCACAAAATAAAAAAATATAGTATCTCAATTCAATTGGACAATCACAAAATCTCACCTTGAAATTTTGAGACTGAAATAGCCAGAGTTGAAGTGAGAGTCTGATGGGCTCATCTTTCCTGGTAATCAGAGGGTAACTGAGCAACGAGTTCATTATCCAAATTCATTCTGGGCTTGCTTGAAAGGCTAGAAATTAACCGTTGACACTAAAGGATTCATTTTCTTTAACCTGTTCCATTCCAGAAAGAGAGTGCATGACAAATAATGACACCCCTGAAGGAAGACGCTATAGGACATACTGGAAATGGGGACGACATCAGGAGGGCTGGCTTATTTCCTTAGAAATGTGTACTATTGAGGCAGACACCAAAAAGCTAGAGCTCTGGACTTCTCAGCCCAAGGCAGATGTCCATGGCTCAGATGGGCATGGCCAGCCTCAGAATTCTGGATTTTTCCAATGTAATTCTATGCATTTGGAATGTAACAAAAACGGAGCAACAAAATTTAACTTGTTCTTTGTGAATGTTGCTTTTGATGATCACACTGACAACAAAGAAACAGATGTGTGTGTGTGTGTGTGTGTGTGTGTTTGTGCCAGTCCTCAGTCTTGAACTCAGAACCTGAGTGCTATCCCTGACCATTTTTGCTCAAGGCTAGCGTTCTACCGTTTGAGCCACAGCTCTATTCTGTTTCTTGGGTTTGTGGGTTTTTTGTTTTTTTTGGTAGTTTATTGGAGATAAGAAGTTCACAGACTTTTCTACCTGGGTTGGCTTTGAACCTTGATCCTCAGACCTCAACCTCCTGAGGAACTAGGATGACAAGCATGAACCACCAATGCCCAGCTCAGATTTTTTTTTCCACCAACTGGTCAGGTGACTAACTCCCCTCTGTGTCCTTTTTCTCCACAAGGATGTTCTAGGCCTTGGCACAAAGTCTTGGTTCCTTTCTTCCATTTCAGGATTTCAGAATGTTGTGGGAGGTTGTTGTTGCTGTGTTTCCTTCCTTTCCCAGGGTGGGGGGAGAGAAGAGATGGAACACCTGTCCGCTGATCACCTGCCATTCTGCATCTGGGCTGGGCTTGACAGGCTTGTCTACTTTGACTAATGGTGTGATTGATGGACAAAATAAAAAAGAACACACAAGAAAACATTTCTGTCTGGGCTGGTGTGTCAGCAAGGCTTCATCAAGTGGCTGCTGAAGGTATATTTTGCTGCATGCCTCATTACACAGTAATGGCATTCCCGGGCAAAGCTGTTCCTTTTCCTGACATGAGACAGCAGGCAGCTTTATGGGCCCGAGACCCTGCGAGCCTGGAGGAAGGAGAGGCTTGCTAAAGAGCGGTCATTTCCCCAAGTGCCTCAAGTTGCTTTTTCTTTGTTGGTTTGGTTTAGTTCGCTTGTTGTCATGAATTTCATACAAATCAACAAGATAGGAAACAGGCGTGGATGGATTTAAGTCACTAGTGATTTTTATGAGATTGCTGTCTAATATGGCCATTCAAAGAGCAAATAAATAAATAAATAAACAAATATAAATAAACAAACAAACAAATAAATAAATAAATGGGAGGGTTGGTGGAGGGGGAAAAAACACAACCTTATCTCCAAACCTGTTGCGAAATGAGAGTCATCTGTCAATTTGATTGCATTAAGAAAGTACACAGAAACACACAGTCCAAACAAATGTCTCCTTTCAGGCTAAACATGTGGGGAATGCCACCTCGCTAATGCCAGAATCATCTCACTTAACAAATGGAGTATTCATAACTGTGTCCCCCCCACTCCTCATTGCGATGGAGTGACATCCAGGAGAATTACAAATGTGATACTATTGTCTCTTTGTGCCTATAATAATGATCTGAGCAGCACTGCTGCCTGGAACACAAGGGAAGCAAAGAAACCGCTTTATTCAGCTAACAAGATAGACCTGAGTTATCATCCAGTGTCAAGCAGAACGAAGAGAGATCATGATTAAAAATAAGAGAGAAAACAGGTAAATACTAAGCCTGATAATGTTTTCTCTTGTGTCTTTCCATTAAGGGTATATTAGAAAACAGAAACCTACTGAGTTTGGACACTGGGTTTCTGCTTTTAAGTCTATTAGCTCTCCTTCATGTTCTGCCTTTTATCTATCTTTCTTTTTTCTCTTGTAGTGCTGGGCCTGGCTTGAACTCAGGGCCTGGACACTGTCTTTAAGGTATTTTGTTCAAGGTTGGTGCTCTATTACTTGAACCACACCTCGACTTCTGGCTTTTTTCAGTGGTTCATTGGAGATAAGAGTCTCACAGACTTTCCTGCCCCTAGTCTTATTTTGAACCACAATCCTCAGATCTAAGCTTCCTAAGTAGCTAGGATTACAGGTATGAGCCATTGGTGTCTGACTCTTTCTTCTTTCTATCTTTTTTTTGTGTTTGTTTGTAGCAAATTTCCCTTGCCGCGGTGATTTCATCAGATGAGTTCCTCTCTCTTTTGGAATGTGTTTGGAGTGTCTCCAAAGAGAAATGCTCAAAATGAAGTTTCATTGGAAAATCACTTTTTATTCTTCCTTGCTAACGTGATGAGTCTTTCGTGGTAGGTTATTGTGAATAATATGTGATTTTAATGAGTTGTGATTACAGGAAACTCTCTTCCTACGATAAATACTGGATTGTAAATTAGAAAATGTCTATGAGATCTTTATTCTTGTTATAAATGTGAAGGAATCATTTCTAATTGTGTGTGTGTGTGTGTGTGTGTGTGTGTGTGTGTGTGTGTTAAACAGTATAGGGCTTGAACTCAAGGCTTCACACCGTCATGTGGCTTTTCTGCTCAAGACTGGCCCTCTACCACTGGAGCTACATCTCTTCTTGTAGCTTTTTGGTGGTTAATTGGAGATAAGAGTCTCACAGACATGTCTGCAAAGCTAGCCTAAGCTGGCTTCGAACCGTGACCCTCAGACTTAAGCCTCCCAAGTAGCTAGAATTACAGTCATGAGGCACCAGTGTCTAACACACGAGAATCACTTGCCATGCATTTATTTTAGGGAATTTGGAAGACACAATGGCTTGATTACTGTATCTGTTCTGACCCTTGAGTGATACTAGCTAAGGAAAACCATGGCTGGAGATGACCATTCATGAGTAGCTAGCTCTCCAGGGGGAAGGGACAATAACACAGAACAGAGACACACACATTTACAAGTCAGATGACTTCCTGTTTGTACCAGAGTGAATATAAAAAGGAAATGAAAGAGGACAGGGATGCTCTGGTTAATATTTTTTTAGTTGAACAAAAGCAGAAGTCCTTGTCAACAGCTTTGTCAAGGTCTCAAATCTGTTCATTATCTATTCTTCAGTGTGTGTACATGTGTGCACATGTTCACAAACACGCATGTGCATGCACGTACATGCCAGTACTGGGCTTGAACTTATGGCCTGTGGGCTGTCCCTTAGCTTTATTACTCAAGGCTGATGCTCTAACATTTCAGATAAAGCTCTACTTTAGACTTTTTGGTGGTTAATTGGCAATAAGAGTCTCATAGACTTTAGAATTGCAAGCCAGTGCGTTGCCATTCTAGTCCTATAGGACTAAGATCATATTTCTTCATATTTCTTGTCCACCATCTTTAACTCAAATACCTGCCACAGGTAGCTTTTATAACCTAGATATTTCTTCCCCCATGCTTAGACTGAAAGGTCTCTTTTGTAAAGAACAGTCTTAGACAACTGGAATCTTTATTCCTGCCCTGCCTTTCCATTGAAACCAGATTCAAGGTGTAGCCTGGGCTCTGTGTGAGGGTATCTTGCATGCCAGGAGCCACAATTCATTCATTCTCCACTGAGATTGCTAAATTTTCAGAGCTGGAAGCTGCTGGATTTACTAGTGGGGCAAGATTATTGAGCAGAAAAACAATTCTGCAACTTGTTTGAAGCTGGGGATGGGGGAAATAAAAGCTTCTGGATGGGTGACAGTAAGCCAGAATGGGAAGGGAAGGAAATCCTAGTCTTGGGTTAATTTTCTGTAATCATAGAGGAGTTAGCCACTAGTTCACCACCTCTTCTATATAGAGTAGCAGCATATATTATTCTTTCTTTTATTAATCAAGTTCATGTATCCTTCTTGATTGACTTTTCTCACACAAAACTGTTAATACTTCCTCCAGATACCTCCTGACTTTCTTCCATTCAATAAAGACTTTTTTTATTGGTGGGGGAGGGGTTTGTTGCCAGAAGTGGGGCTTGAACTTCGGGCCTGGGTGCTGTCCTTAGCTCTTTTGGCTCAAAGCTGGCACTTTATCATTTGAGCCACAGCTGTACTTCTGGCTTGTAGGTGAGATAAGAGTCTCTTTGACTTTCCTTTCACCAGCTGTCTTCAAACTATAATCTCCAGGTTTCTGCCTCCTGAGCTGCTAGGATTACAGATTACCACCAAGACTCTTCAAAATATATCACCCAACAAGCCTGTCTATATCCCATGCCAATCTCTGTATCCCAACAGCTCAAGCCTACCTATTTTTTTCTATTTTCTTTAGCTTTTAAAAATTATCTTCAAGTAGCTGTACACAGAGAGTTTTAACTTAACCTATCAGTTTATGAGTAAAATGTATCTTGATCAATGTCATCCTCCCATCATTCTCCCCATCTCTGCCAACTTCACCCATCCTCTCACTTCCTAGTTCCATTTATATAGATATAGATAGGTAGAAAGACATAGGTATATACCTATGTCCACATTTTCCCACCCTTTGATTTTCTTATTGTTCATGGTAATTTCTAATTAAAATGGTAGCATTAATTAGTTCAATCAAGAACCTAGCAATTCCACTCGATTCTTACCAATATAAAACAACAACAAAGTAATTTGGAGTATTGAGGTATTTTTTTGTTTCATATTGTTTGGTAAATTAGGGGTTGGGTTTTGTTTGGTATGTGACTTATTGAGACGATGTTGGGATTGTTTCTTTTCATCTGTGGGATTGATTTGGTAGGCATTTTCATATTCAAAGAAGACTCATGGGTCAGGGCTGAGTGGTGGAAGCCCTTGTCATCGGAAGAGGAGATTGCTATCCTGATTCAGAATACTTTCTGGAAACTTTCTCTGGGACCAACAAAAATAGTGCTAACTTCCAGTAGCTCACACCTGTCATCCTACTGACTCAGGAGTCTGAGATTGGAGCATCACAATACAAAGCCAGCCCACGTGGGAAAGTTCATGAGACTTTCATCTTTAATTAACCAATCAAAAAGCTAAAAGTGGAGCTGTGGCTCAAATGGTAGAGCCAAGAGTAAGTAAAGCACAGGGACAGTGCTCAGGCCCTGAATTCAAGCCCCAGGACTGGCACAAAAGGTAAAAATCAAGTACATGCTGTGTTGATGACCTGTTTCCTGGAAGTGCAAGATGTGGGGTCCTAGATGCTTGAATCAGATGACTGTGGGTGAGGAAAGATGTGATCAAGAATATGTAGAAGCCAGGAAGAATTTCCCAGCCTTAACAGATCATTGCAGACACCCTTCACTATCCATGATTCATGACCCATGGTCTTAGATGTCCCCTCAGTGGCCAGCTCTTCTGGGTTTTCCTCGACTTCAAACAGACCCAGCTAATATCAGCTCAAATCTTCAGGGTCTCTAGCCTTCTCTCAGTGAGCCCTTCCTGATTTCAAATTGTGGAACACCCTGAGATTCTCTTATTCTGCGTTTTCCTACCCAGACAAGAGGGGAATTTATTACTTTGTGAAGCAAATCTTGAACAACTTATTTTAAATAATTTATCTTTCAGTTTTGTACTCTTTCAATCTTCTGATGGCGTGTGTGTGTGTGTGTGTGTGTGTGTGTGTGTGTGTGTGTGTTGGTACTGGGGGGCTTGAACTCAGGATCTCACATTCTCTTTTAGCCTGTTTCACTTTTTTCCTCAAAGCTGATTTTCTACCACTTGAGTCACAGCTCTACTTCTGTTTCATATTTTTGGGGTTTTGTTTGTTCTTGTTTTTATGTCTTTCTTTTTGCTAGTGAATTTGGAAGTAAGTGTCTTTCGAATTTGTTTTCTCTAGGCTGGCTTTGAACAGTGATCCTCAAACCTCAGCTTTCTGACTAGCTAGGGTGACAGGAAGTGGCCCCTGGCACCCAGCTGATGGTCCATTTTGAGACATGGTCTTCTGATGCTTTTCAGATGACATGTCTAAGAGATAAGGTAATCAGGCTGGCTCAGAAGTGACCAGCAATGACTTCCTATTTGCTTCACCTCCTTCCTGGTTGACATTCCTTTTATCCATGCTTTTCCTCCCTAAAACGAAGACAAAGCAAGTGAGCTTTCCTCCAGGATTCTGCTTTATACAGATCCAGCTAAGGTGCAGGAGTGCCTGGGGACAGAATGGGAGTCTGGCAGTTTCAGACCCCCTAAGCAGTTGTAGTTAGACTATCTGCTGATAGTCGGGGTGAATGGTTTTGTGAACCTGTATGCCTTGGGAGAAAGGGCAGAACAAATGGTTTTGCTCCTAGCAATGCCAAGATGCCGGAGACCCAACGGCTGCCTGGGTCAGAGGTGTGTTTTTGTCTGCACAATGTGTAAGATGGTGCGTGGGCTGAGTCTGACAGGGCCAGGACCCCTCCCCCCATCACACACCCTCTTGCTACAGCTGTGCACATCTGTCCTCCACCTTGGAGGCGCCGTTCTCATGGCTGGAGCCTTTGAACTCTGATGAGGTGTGTGAAATAACCCATCGACACATCATATCAAATATCTTTTGAAATGAAAATCTCTTAGATCAGTTTCAACTCATTCCAAATGTCACATATACCCTCCGGGCTGAAAAAAAAAAATCAATCTTCTTTCTCTCCATCCTTGATTTGTTTGAAATGTAGCACTGGTCTTGGGCAGAAAAATCTGGCAAGTGAAGATTTGGGTGAGGGCTTGATGTAAGACTGACGACCTGGATAGATAACGCTTCCCTTCTGCCATTCAGGACCCTCTAGCATCTCCCCATCTGAGCTCTGTAAGATCTGGTATGGTTTCCATTTCTCCTCTGACTCTGTAGATTTCTCTTGGCTTTCAGGATCCCACCCAAGTCTTAGGTTCTGCCCCAGATCTGACCCATTCTTTTTTTTTTTTTTGGCCAGTCCTGGGCCTTGGACTCAGGGCCTGAGCACTGTCCCTGGCTTCCTTTTTGCTCAAGGCTAGCACTCTGCCACTTGAGCCACAGCGCCACTTCTGGCCGTTTTCTGTATATGTGGTGCTGCGGAATCGAACCCAGGGCCTCATGTATACGAGGCAAGCTCTCTCGCCACTAGGCCATATCCCCAGCCCCCATTCTTGTCCCCCCCCCCCCCCCCAGCCCAGCCAAGAGGAGCATCTCAGCTCAGCGTTGTCAGTCATGGTTCTCCACCTGGCTCTGAAGTGTGAATCTCATTTCTCTAAGGAGCCCCTTTCTTTTGTGGACCCACATCTGCCTCTAGCTCATGGCAGATCTAGCTCATGGAGGATTTCAGAAGATCTATGAATTGATTTTAAGTATTGGGAAAAAGAGATGAGCTCAAGATTGGCAGATCTATTCCACATACACACACTCTGTCCTCTCCTCTCCATTTCAGCCACGTGTTTACTGATTTACATAGCACCCCACCCCTCTTTGCTTCCAGTGGCAGTAACCAGACTCATGGTGAGAAGGCCTGCTTTTACTACCTGGTATTTCTCCAGAGGCATTTGACACCCAAACAAAAACAAATGTACATATCATGTCATATAGAAAACAAAAGTGAACAACAATTTTTTAAAAAAAAGGAGAAAAAAATGTAATCTACCCTGGATATGCACTTTAATCTATAAGTAAGACCAGGACTCTTTTTTTTTCTTTTTTGATCCTATTTTGAAATGGGAGCCATTGTAAAAATGAAGAAACAAACTTTAAAATAATACTATTTGAAGACAAAGTGTGTGTGATTAAAAGTTCGCCCAACTCTGATTCTAGTACTGAGATTTAATATGTACTTCACACAAAAATAAATCATGTAATATTTTCATGGCAGGCATAGAATTTTATAGCTTTTATGACGATCATGGAATTGGGAATTCATATTTTATAGATAGTTCTAATAACATCAAGAAAATGCTTTGGGAGAATGAAAAAAAACACCATTGGGGGCTTACAGAAAGAGGAGTGATCATTTGACAGAAGTTGATGTCAAGTGTAATTAAAACCCCTAAACCTAAAGGTCAGAGCTCTCCAGTCAATGGGCCTGAGCAGAGTCAAGACAAGTGTAGCAGGAATAGCAGCCTTGGAATGCTACTTGTTCGGGTAATGGTCATCTCAGCAGTATAAGACTTTGCAGGCCGGCTTCTTTCATCCACGCATTGCCATGGCTGAGTCAGGAGGACCGAGGGCATATCTTCCTTCCTTATCATGGGACTACATGGTGGAAACATCCTCCTATTTGATTTTCTGAATGTCTGCCCATCCCTCCAGCAGAGACCCAGACTCTTGTTTTTGCAGGGAGCAGATGCAATTGTTAAGTGGGGAGGAACATCCCCAGGATTTCCTATTACATGCACCCACCATCACAGCAAGCTACACTTTTCTTGCAGCTGAGCCATCTGAGAGACAATGAGACAACCCCCAAATAACTCCACAGCAATGATTGGTCGCCATGAGCTGGGCTGAGCTCCACTGTGGTTGCCTAGCTGAATTTGTACAGCCACCCCAAAAAGTGGGCCTTGAGTCTCTATAAACTCAGCCCATGCAGCCCCCTCATGCAGACCTGGTAATGAGCAAAGGCCTGTGGGATGACCATCCTTCAGCAGCCTCAGGTCCTGGTCTTCTGATCGTTATTGGAGAACATTCTGTATCCTCTGGTGCTTCTGGCTCCACATGTACCTGGGCTGATTTCCACCTAGCTCTATTACTTTGTGATCCTAGGCAATTTCTTTCTTGCCAGAGGGGCCTGCCACCATCTTACCTGTTGGCAGAGAAAGGACTCCAATATTCATTCCAGGGCATTGTGATGAATCTCAGAGGTGAGCAGAACCTAAACCTCTGTGTGAATTATAACATACTACATGTGGGAAGAGCCTACATGTGATGAGTTGTGTAAGCATTCATTTTCTTTTGTGTTCATGCGATCCCAGGTAGGCACACGCCAGGCAACAGGATAGAGCAGGAGTCTCACTTGCTATTCCCATCTCCACACTATTTCAAATGTGATGTCTCTACCCAGAGAACTGCTCTGGGGCAATGAGTGGGATTCTGCAGCAATATTTCTGTTCTGTGCTCAGAAATGTCTGAGCACAGATGGTGTAGTGGCATATACCTGTAAAGCCAGCCCTCAGAAGGCAGGGGCAAGAGGATCACAAGTTCAAGCCCAGCAGCTTGGGTGGCATCATACAGAGACCCTGTCTCAAAAATTCAGTAAGAAAGAAAGGAAAGAAATGAAGGAAGGACGGGAAGAATGAAGGAGGGAGGGAGGAAGGAGAAAGGAAGGAAGGAAGAAAACAAAGAGAGAGGAAGGAGGGAAGAGTGGAGTGGAGAGGGGGAAAGAACAAAGGACAGAAGGAAGGGAAGAAGGAAGGAAGGACGGGAACAATGAAGGAGGGAGAGAGGAAGGGGAAAGGAAGGAAGAAAGGAAACAAAGAAAGGAAGGAGAAGAGACGAGTAGAAAGGAGAGAAGAGGAGAGGGGAAAAGAACAAAGGAACGAAGGAAGGAAAGAAGAGAAGAATGAAGGAGGGAGGGCAGGAGGAAGAAAGGAAACAGAGAGAGGAAGGAAAGAAGAGAAGAGTGGAGAGAAGAAAAGAACAAAAGAAGGAATAAGGGGAAGAAGGGAGGGGGAGGAAGGGAGGAAGGAATGGAAGGTGAAGGGAAGGAGGAGAGAGGAAGGGAATAAAGAAGAAAGGAAGAAGGGAAGGAAGGAAAGGAGGGAAGAAAGAAGGGGATAATGAAGGTGAGAGGGATGGAGAAAGAGAGAAGGAAGAAGAAAGGAAACCAGGGGAGAGAGATAAGGAAGGAAGGAAGGAAAGAAGGAAGGAAGGGAAGGAAGGAAGGAGGAAGGGAAGGAAGGAGAGGAAGGAAGGAAGGAAGGAAGAGAAGGAAGGAAGAAAGGGAAGAAGGAAGGAGGGAAGGAAGGGCTAATCACAGCCTATCACAGAGAGGGTAGTGACACAGCAGAGAAGTGCTTCCTGTCAGGAGGTGAACACCAGGACCAACCCAGCTTGGGCCCTGGTGGCCTTCCACGGCACTCTTGTAAGGTTGGCCTCCCCACAGCCCTGTCAAGCAGCCGGTGGCAGATGGAAGGCCACGCTCCCATATATGCTCAGTGTATTAAAGACAACAGTGGCCCAGGTCCCCAGTGATCCCTTCCTGGTGAATGAGTCCCCAGGGAAGATGGAGCCTTGTCTGGGGCTTTGGGATGAGAAGAGCCTGAGGCGCCTAGAGGAGCTTTCTCCAAGACCCCAGGCCCAGGCCTCAGCCCTTTCTACATGACAGAAAAGATGTCAAGGGTCACCCAGGGGGATTCCCAAGAATCCCTTCAAAGCTTTCAGGTTACTTCCATTCTTGTTACATTGCTGTAATCATATATTTTTAAAATATATAATACTACACTAATTACATAATAGATAGCAATTATATATTATGTAAAGTTATATAAACTATATAATATTATAGGTAACATATAATATAATATATACTATATAATATAAACACATAACACATGTAATTACATCCAATATGCACAATATATTACATATATATCATATAATATATTATGCACATTATATGTTATGTAATATGTATAATATCTAATATATGTTATATAGTATGTATACATTATATACTATACATACATATACTGTATAATGTTTATTAGATATAACTATATGTTTCTAAATGTATGTAGAAGCATATATGTTACATATAATATATAGTATATATAATATATGTAATATAATATGTATACTATATATTATATAGTATATAATATACAATATATAGTATATAACATTATATACTGCATATTATGTACTATATAATATACAACATATATTATATATAATATGCTATATATTATATGTCATATATAATATATAGCATATTATATAACATAGATATATATTAACACAGCAATGTAACAAGAGTATATGTGTGTATATATGTATGTATGTATGTATATATATATATATATATAGTCACAAAGCTTTCCATTGGACTCTTAACTTAAAAAGACAATTTGCAATTGACTATTGCTAGAACATTTCTGGCATTGTTTAATGAGCTGCTCATGCATCTCACCCTCTCTTTGCCAATTTGGAATGGTCGAGGAAAAAAAAGAAAAGAAAATAGTTTCTTTGACCTTTGACTCATTGGAGCAGGGGCTCTTCGGCCACCTGCTCCTTAAGAATCCCGGCAGCCCAGTCCGCGGGGAATCAAGGCAGCAACGGCTGTGTGTATGCAGCTTCCAATTGGGCTTTTTTCCCCCCTTCCCCGTCCTCTTAGTATGATACAGGTATTTTTCAGAGTTAGAAACATCTTGGATAAAACAGCTTCGCATATATATGTTTTTAATGTGATTTGCCTGTATTTATTTGGGTGATGGCAATTTATGCGAAGTGAAAAGGTTAAGAGTCCTGGAAACTGAATTATATCATTTATTTGCAGACATGATACAGTACAGAGCAGCAGAGAATCGCATGGCACTGCGCTCTAGCTCTGACCCCTCCTCTGGAGCTGACCCGAAGGTGGGCGTGCCCACGCAGAGCCAACTCCTGGGGACCACCCTACCGGTGGGCTTGGGTGCCGGGCCGGGCTCAGTGGGGAAAGGGGGTGGAGGTAGAGGTGCCCACTTGTAAGTACTTGCTGAATAAATCTGTCCTGGAACTCATGCTCTTCCTACCTGAGCTTCCTAGTACTGGGATTACAGGTATGCACTGCCCTACCTGGCTTCAGTGAGCATTTATCAGTTTGCTCTCCTAGAGGCTGTTCTCCCAGGCCTGTGTGCCCTGTGGATTCCTAGGGGAAAGGGGGATTACCACCCATCACTGCTCATCCTACACTGGACTTCATTTGCAAATTTACCCATACATTGTCACTTTTCCCCCATGACCGTTTAACTATTTACTTGGGGAGGCTCAGGTGGTGGAGTCTGGGGTGGAGGCTTGGCTGGAGTTCCTCCTGGACTTGCTCTGTCACAGAGCATACCCTCCCTCCGCTCCCTCCTTTCCTTCCCAGCCTCTGTGTACAGGGCCAGGGTCGGTGTGGAGGCTGAGCCAAACCTGTAGCTTCCTCTTCTCTGGCTGTTCTTGGCTGTGCCCTTCTGGCTCTTTCCCTTATCCTTTCTACATTACCTTGGAGTAATTGGATATTGGCAACCAATTAGGGAAGCTTCATCAGTGACTCAAAGGCAACTATACCAGAGTCTCTTTCAGATGAAGACTCGGGGGGCGGGGGGGGAAGAATGGCCAGAATGTACATGCATGACTCTGAGAGACCTGGAAAGCCAAGGAGTGGGATGGCAGAGGAAGGGGAGGAAGGAGAGGCGAGAAGCTGGCTCAGCAGGGCCCGGGCACCAGCCTCCTCCTCTCTTTCTGATTTCTATCCTGACCCCAGTCAGGGGTGCTCTCTGCCACTCCTCTCTGTCCTTCCACCATTCCTCCTGAAGGGAAAATGCTGGGGTGCTGACTCGTGAACTGGGGGAGAACTAGGAGGGACTTTTGAGAGTGACCACTAATTCTGTTTGGAGGGAGAAAGGTCTTTTTCACTAAGTACTCGGATGCCTGTGAATGGAGGGTAAGAGACTCGGACACAAAAGAAGCTGGGCACTGGCCTGTCCCCAACTCTGCCAAGGAGGTGCCCAGCAATGTCTGCACATGGCCAATGGCTGGTGGAATCTCTCTGACAAGATGTTCTTTGATCAGAGAAGCGGGGTGGCCAGAAGTAGCATGTTATGAATCAGCCTAGGAGGAATAGCAGGAGTTAGTGGATAACGCCACCTGCCTGGCCTCTCCTAGCATTCCAGTCCCCTCTCCTGTCCATCACGGTCCCCTCAGAGGACACCCAGCATGCCTGTACTCCAGCTGCCCACCTTGCCAGCTTGCCCTTGAACTCAGCCATCTTCAGATTCCTTCTCTCCCTAATTCTGTCCCTTATCTCTTTCACACGGTGTGTCTTCCTGGCAGCCTTTCTTCCCAAATCAACGACTTCTCAACGCCCACTACCATTTGTGTCTCTCGCTATTTATTTCTAAAGTAAGGCAGTCCTCAAGGCCAAAGGTGAAATGGTCAAAAAGCAAATAAAGGAAGTATAGAGTGGATTTTCCCCCTCCAGGGTGCCAATTTCCTGGAGCTTCAGCTTTGAGAGCCACTGAGTCACTTGTGTTGTGAACAGGCCAGAAGCCCAGCCAGCAGCAACCTTCCTACCCACCTACCCGCTCAGTCAACAGATGCAGCTGGCTTTCTGCAGCCCAGAGCTCATGGCCAGCCCTGGCCAATGGACAATCTGATTTATCTGGAATGTCTGGGCTAAGGAAGGGAGCTGGGCACATCTCGCTGGGAGGGATTTTCAGCTCATTTCACAGATAAAATCAATCAGACCTAAAGTGTTCACTGTGGCCGAGAGAGAGGGAACTCCAAGCAGTAGGGATAAAGAGGAGACTTTCATTCCCCTCCCTGTCCGTCTGGCTCTACTCTAGCCTGGAAGAAACCATTGCTAACAAGCCTTTGGGCTGAGAACAGCCTGGTTGCCTTCATCTTTCCACAACTGCAGACTAGACTTCTTTCCAGAGCCACCGGCACAGCCCCGACTCTCCTAAAGGAAGCTCAGGACAGGAAGAGGCTGGCCCAGCTAGGACATAGAGGAAAGGGCTAGGCCATTAGTCATGTCAAATGCATTTCTTTCGTTTGGTGGCTGGTGTGGATGAGGGCAGGGAGAGGGCATAAGAATTCGGATTCTAAAGTGCTGATTTTTCCTGTGTCTGCAAATTGGCAAACAGTGTTAAGACCTCAGTCCTTTTCAGGGTGCTAAGCCCTGTCCTACAGCCCAGGAGTCACATCTGATTTGGTTCATGCATGGAAATGACTCAACTCTCAGTTACCTAGCTCTGTAGTTAGCATCTGGGACATGACCTTTTTATCTTTTTAAATTTTTTATTGTTATTATAAAGGTGATATACAGTGAGGTTACAGTTGCATAAGTCAGGTAAAGAGTACATCTCTTTTTGGACAGTGTCACCCCTTCCTTTCCTCTCTCCCAGTTTTTCCCTCCCATCTTCACCCACAAATTGTGTAATTCATTTTCCACACAGTGTCCATTGAGTATCACTGCTGCATTTGTTCACCCTTTGTCCCTCCGTTCCTATGTCTCCCTTACACTCCCAAAGACAGAGAAATGAACAAACATCTAGACCAAAAGAAAACAAAAGCAGCAACAAAGAACAAGAAAAAAGAACCCTCTTGCTTCCATTTCCTGGAGTTCATTTAGATAAATATTATTTTCTATGATCAGATGCACATAGGCCTTGTGCCTCTGTGCTCCTCCAGGGGCATGACCTTTTGCCCTTGTTTTCCCCCTGTGCCTCCAGCCCCGAGCAGTGCTGAGACTCAGATCATGCAGTCCGAAGGATTCTGTAAAACAGAACAGGTGCTGTGTTGTTTTCTTTTCCAACTAGAGGATCCAGCCAACTTGATCTCATTCCATTTGCAAGGCTTCCTGCAAGGAGGAAAGGTACCAGGGACCTCTCTCTCTCTCTCTCTCTCTCTCTCTCTCTCTCTCTCTCTCTCTCTCTCTCTCTCTCTTTCTCTCTCTCTCTCACAGGTTTTCTTTTCTTTTTCTGAATGTCTCTTGTCCTCATCCAAGGAACCACATCAGCCTCATCCGAGGACCATGGTTAATGGCCTTGTGTAATTAGGGGTGACTAGTGCCTAGAGGGGTATTCTGTAATGGCACCAATTCACCTGGTTATCACATGATTTAAGCCAAGACTGTTAGAACATACATGTCTTTTGGTTTGGGAAGTGAGGAGGGAGAGATTTCTCTTCTCCAATTGCTAGAAAGACTGGATGCAAGCCTAGAGCTGCTGGCAGCCATTTTGGTAGGATGAGGAAAAGGCCTCCTGGAGAATGGAACCAGTACAGATGGAAACATAGGAAGGTGGAGAGGTAATGAGATTGTATGCCTTTGTTCAGAATCTGAGTTCCACAGGGACTAAGGCCAGGTATAAACCTGAACTCATAATCTGTAAGCTTCATGCTTTAAAAAAAAAATTGTTGTCCTCATTGTTTCTTTTGTTTGTTTGTTTGTTTAAGGCATTTTGATTTTAAGTATTCTTGTCATTTGTTAACAAATGCTTCAGGCTCATAGGTGGGGCCTCAAATACCCATCGGTACATCTCAATGAGATTCATTCCATTCTGTTCATCCAATTCAACAAACATTTATTCAGCTCCTTTCAAACCAGGTGCCGAAGCCAAGGAAACAAATCCTATTCTGATCTTTAAGGCGCTGAGAGTGAAGAGCAGAAGCAGACATGGTAGGAATTACCTCCCGTGTGAGGAGGGGAGCGCTCCCAGTGCATTGTTACAAGAGTGCATCGCAATGTGCACGCTAATTAATACATGCTAATTGGAACTTGAAAGCAATACAGTGTGGGAACACAGAGAGGCAAGAGATTAATTCTGACAAGAAACCTACAAACGAGATATTTACTGTTGGTTTTGAAGAACGGAGAGAACTTTGATGAGAACTTTGATGAGAGGCGAATAAAAGCCAGGCACTGGTGGCTCATGCCTATCATCCTAGCTACTCAGGAGGCTGAGCCCAGTCAAGAAAGACTACGAGACTCTAATCTCCAATGAAACACACAAAAACCAGATGTACCGGTGTGGCTCAGGTGGTAGAGCACCAGCCTTGAGTGAAAAGGCAAAGGAACAACTGGAATGCCTATAAGACTCTTATCTCTAACTAATGAGAAAAACACCAGAAGTGGATCTGTGACTCAAGTGGTAGAGTGCTAGTCTTAAGCACAAAGCTCAGGAACAGTGCCTGGGCCCTGAGTTCAAGACCCAGGATGGGTACAAAAAAAAGCTGCAGACTTGGTCACTAGCTTACTTAGGGATAGTGATTCCCTTTAGACATGACATGGAGACCTTAGGTAAAAGGGGGACATCCTGACCAGAAGAAAGATCTCTCCCTAGGGTCAGATATTTCAGCTATCCACGAGATTTTTATGAGTTGTGAATCTCTGTGTCTGTTTCATAGCTCTGAGCATGGCTTTGGGGGTTGTGACTAGATACTGAATGAGCTGTGGCAGAGACCTGGAGAGACAGGAAAAGATGGGTCTCATACTCCACAGATGCTCCAGAGCCCTGGGTTCCAGTCAGACCTCTGAGTACAACTGCACATCTCTCTTCGCCCAAGAACACCTGCCTCTTACCTCCCAGCTTTCTTAAGAGCTCCTTGGTTCCAAGAAGGAGCTGACCTACTCCTATTCTTCTGTTTGATGTTGTATAATACACCCGGCCTGTCGTGTACTTAGTTTTACAAAGGGCAAGGAGAGAAATAAATAAAAATATAATACCTTTTCATGCTACATCCAGAAACAATTGGTACCAATGGTGTATGTATGCATGTGTGTGAGAGAATGTGTGTGAGAGAATATGTGTATGTGTGTGTGAGAGAGAGAAGGTATGTGTGTATGTGTGTGTGTGTGTGTGTGTGTGTGTGTGTTCCAGTCCTGGGGCTTGATTTTAGGACTTGCACACTGTCCCTAAGTACTTTTCATTTATTTATTTATTTTTACTCAAAGCTGGTGTTCTACCACTTGAGCCATAGCTCCACTTCCAGTTTATGTATTTATTTGTTTATTTATTTTTGCTGGTTGATTGGAGATAAAAGTCTCACGGAGTTTCCTTACCCAGGCTGGCTTTGAACCATGATCCTCAGATCTCAGCCTCTTGAGTAGCTAGGATGACAGGCCTGAGCCATTTAAATGGTTCCCTTTAAAACCACAGGAGTCCAGAGGATCTTGGGACTCAGCTCCTGACCACAGCGGCTGGACCTGCACCCTGGATGTGAGGTAATGATGATTACTAGGCATGCACCCCGGAGCTTGGGCCCCAACAGCCTAGCTGACAGACACGTCAGATTAATACATCACCAGGTATGAAAGAGCAGTTAGAATCTGACTGAGGTACTTCCAGCCCGAGAAAGGGAACGATTTATCAATGCAAACTTAATAACATCTATTTGAATCTAACTAAAAATCAATATTTCATTACCAAATTGTTAGTGAGAATGAAGAAAAATGGCGGAAGTGGAGCAGTTTGGTTCTGGGGGAAGCATCAGGAGTTCAATGTGAAGATGGAATGATTCATGAGGCTGCCCCCGAGTAAGGTGAAGGAGGGCGGGGGAGGGGAGGAAACTTGGAGGGGCCTCCTCGCTCATGACCTTGGCCGTGATGGGGTAGGGGGTGGGGTGGGGAGAGACACAAGAAAATGAGAATGACTGTCAGTCCCCTTCAAGTGTCAGAGCCTTCCATAAATCACAGCAGGCCAGTCTAGGAGAAGAGAGAAGCAGGGCCCCGCTGAGTTGGAGGAGGAAGACTCAGAGCTAGGGTAGCAGTTTAACTCTTTGCCTCCCATTTGGTTCTACATTGGGAAACAGGCACTAGATGAACAAAATCTGAACAGATAAACGTGTGTGAGTGGGGTGGGGGAAGTGCATGAAAAATCAAGAAGGAAGTAGGAGGAGAGAGGCCCATCTTCCCATTCCCATCAGAAAACTGGGAATCACATTTGGTGTTGTGTTGAAACTTAACCTGAAGACAGGCTCTGGTAGCTCACATTTGTAATCCAGGCTACTCAGGAGGCTGTGATCTGAAGATTGGGGTTCAACACCAACTGCGTCCGTGAGACTCATATCAAATTAACCCTTCCACCCCCCCCTCTCTCTCTCTCTCACACACACACACACACACACACAAAGCTGGAAGTGAAGGTGTGGCTCAAGTGGTAAAGCATCAGCCTTGAGCAAAAACAAAAAGGAAAAGGAAAAAGCTAAGGGACAGTGCCCAGGTCTTGAGTTCAAGTCCCAAGTACCAGCACAAGAAAAGAAAAGAAAATGAAGAAGAAAAAAAAAAGAAAACTAGAAATGGCAAGTTGGTGTCTTACTAAAATCCACCCCAACCAGCTGGTTGGAACTACTAGTCTTCTTGAGGTGCAGTTTTGGTGAAAATGTCCAATCTGAGTTTGTCACCTAAAAAAATAAGAGTGTTCCAATGCCATTGCTGGAGACTGAATAAAATGATCTGTTCCCAAGTCTGTGATACAAAGAAAACCTTAGGGTTTGTCTTTGCTTCTTTTGCATATCCCATTCATTTCTGTGTTTGGTTTCGTAGGCCAGGCCACATTTTGCCAGCAAGACATTTGGAGAATAAGCATTTGTCTTTGAGCAAGAAATAAAGGAGACTCGTGTAAGGTGACATTTTCTGGGTGATGACCCCTGAACTCCGCTGCAGGCCTCTGCTTGCTTGGTTCCTTGAACAGTTATGTACAGAACCATGTGGCCTTGGTGGCCCTTGGGATAAAAATGGTGTTTCATAAATTCGAGGGAGAGAGTATCTTTGATATTGTTGGCTTGAATTTCAGGTCCTGATTTTAGTACAACTCCCTCTGAAACAGAGTGACCTTTCAAGTCCAGTTTCCTGGTATTCATTTTGTTGGACTGGTGAGTAGTCTTTCTAAGGAATTACACCATTTGGATTTTCCCCTGAAAATACCACATATCGGTTAATTTATTTGTATACATTTGTTTACCATCTCAATGTGTTTGCTTATACATTTATAAATTAGTTATAGCAAAAGGTGAGGGAGGTAGGGATAAGGAGGAGGGGGATAGATGAATGAAGAGAGCAAGAGGGGGAAGAATGCAGTTGTAAAATTTAATGTAGGGGTACCAAAACAAAAAGTAAACATCAAAGAAAGCAAACAAAAAAAAACCCTAAACCTAAAAAAAAATCTCAATGTATCTATTTTCCTACTCACAGAAGTAAATTTCTACAGTCTTATCTAGATGCAATCTGTTCTGAAAGAATCTTTTACTTGGTTATATAGGTTAAGAAACTGTTAAAGCTTGATGATTATTAGGGCCAAAAATTGACACTGCAATATCATGAAGAATCATTCAGGTAATTTCTAATTTTAGAATGTGATAGGTATGGTGCAAATGAATTAAGATGTCTGTACTTTTTCAAGAAAGTTCTATGAAATAAATTAGAAATCACTATTGTTTCTAACATCCACAATGTAGAAACTTGATAACCTGGCTAAGATAGAATAAAGGAAGTTATTCTCTATCATACAACAAAGGTATTTTCTTCTGAAAAAAATTAATGTACATCCTACAATTTGTATTAAATGGAGGGGAAGGCAGAGCTGGGAAGAACGATGAAAGGGTGACACTGATTACAAAGCCTTACACATATAAACTGCTTTGTTGAATGGAACAACTACTTTGTACAACTACTTAAAGATAACAAAAATATAATTAAAGAAAAAAAACGATCAAACAATAAGAGTTACCTTCTGGCACCTTCCCCAAGGAATATGTGATATATTTCAACAGAAGATGAGAATATGTTTGTTACTCCAAGCTCTAGCCAGAGCCAACACTGATCTGTATGGAAAAGAAGGTGTTTACCTGGTGAGAGTAGGGAACAAAGTAAACTAGAATTGGCCTGGGCACTAAGACAGGTCAAGAGTGAGATTCTTCCACATGAACTCCTTGTAGCAATCAAAAGTACTCTGAGCCATTCCCTTGGAAACTTCTGGAGCAAATGTAACCATGTACGACACAGGAGCAAACCCCTTTATACTCAGATTATACACAAACCAGCAACATTAGAGGCTTACTTACAAGAGACACTGTCGCAGTACTTACCATGGAATAGAAAAGTACTAAGATGCAGGGAAATCAGGTGTTGGCTTTGGCTCCCCCAGGAAGTGAGAGAGCTAGATTGAGTGTCAGTTGACCCCTGAGCACATGGTCCTCCTGCCCTCCTTCCCCAGTTGTAAAGCTGCTGTGAAATTTGGCTCAGCTAAATCTGCTGTGACAACAATGTCCTTGTTGGATCTGAGGCTCTAAAGTATCTCGGGGTAGCCTAAGTGTGCATGGAATGAGCCAGAAGCCTATGGAGTTACTTCATTCACAATTCACAATGGAGCTCACTGTTCACCCTCAATATATGCTTTGGTTACAAGGGAAGTTGATAAGGAGAAAAAGGACCAAATCATTAATAGGCTTTGAAAAGCCACCTTGGGTTCATCTTGACAACTACATAGTTTTTTCAGCAAATCAATGTTTGTGACCATCTTCCCAAGATCTTCCTATTGGGAGATTTTTTTTCCCATGTAAGACTTTAGGGCCAGTATTTTCAGAGATTGTCCATGCTGGCCACCCTGCTGGTCGAAGCTGGAGAATATGATCTGTTCTGGAGTCTGGTAAATCAGGAGGAATGGATTCTGAAGGATATTTTCTCTAAGAGTCTTTTGCAAAAGTTTCAGGGTCTTAGTATCTATTTTTCAAGATGGCAGCAATTGCCTAGGCGGGAAGGTCAAATTGTGAATGGCCTGTGTAGAAGAAGCTACTCTAGTTTCATTATTCCTAGAGAACCTGGCTTTGGGGTAGCTATGAGGAAAATGTCCATTTCTCTTCCTCCCAAGCAATAGCCTGCACCTCTCACACCAAGGATGGTGTCCATGGTAGATAATTGGTTATAGTGTCCTATTTACTTCATTGGCTAGAAATCTAATTATGTGTGTGCGCGTGCGTGCATGCGTTGAGTGCATGTGTGTGTGTGTATGTGTGCACGTGTGTGCATGTGCCAGTCCTGGGGCTTGTACTCAGGGTCTGGGCTTTGTCCTTGAGGTTTTGTGCACAAGGCTAGCACAATTGAGCCACAGCTCTACTTCTAGCTTTTTGTTAATTAATTAGACACAAGAGTCTCACAGATTTTCCTGCCTGGGCTGGCTTTGAACCTAGATCTTCTGATCCCAGCCTCCTGAGTAACCAGTATTACAGGCATAAGCAAACAGTACCCGGCAAAATCTAATTGTCTTAAAATAAGAGAGTGCAAATCACATAATACAGTAAGCACTTATTAAACAACTTGACCTCAAATTTTCTCATGTGGACCATATCAGTGGTGTAGAAACCTTCCTCATCTCACCCCAGTGCAGCTTGGGCTCAACAGCTGTAAGCCATCAATACTCCTGGCAGTGCAGGCTGAGGTGAAGTCTTTGAGAAACTTGACCTTACTCCTCAAGCTTATCAGCACCTGTTTGTCAATGATACTTCCTTGTAGTCATCACTCAGCTGGGGCCATTTTGAAATTAAAGTGCCTTGGGTTGGGAATGTTGATGGTCTCTGGATTATTCTTTTTTATATTTCTTTTTTCTGAGACTTCACAGAGAATATTTAGGGGTTTTAAATTCCGATGAAATCCTGGCTTAGAATTCACTTTAGATAAAACACACACAAATGCTTGGGGACGTTTGGATGAAAGAAAAGAAGGTTTGAGCTTGCCACTCCCACGGTAGTATTCATAGCATAAAAACCCTAAATGGAAGAAGATAGATTTTTGGTGGCTCCATGTATGCACTGGAAAAATGTCAGAAATCAATAATTGCAAGCAGTAGATATAGAGTGCTTATCTCAGTTTCTGGGCACCGAGCAAACGATTGACATGTAATAGAAAAGATAATTGCTCTGCTATTTCTATTCATTATTAGAACCTTTTCTATGAGTATATAGGCTTCTTTTTCTTTAAAAATAATTAAAAAAATTATCTTTTAAGTAGTTGTACAAAAACAGGTTTCCATTCAACATAGCAATTGATGGGTACAATGCAGCTTGGTCAATGTCACCCTGCCATGGTTCTGAGGAGAAGACTAATTACTATTGCATCCCAAGGGCAGGTGTCTTTGGTTGTGCTTATCTGAAAGCCACTGTAGCCTTAAACCATCCTGGAAGGCAATGTCTCCTGGGGCATACATCCTGGTCTATAATAGTTTACCCTGTTGGGCTGTCAGAATGAGAGAGGAGTGTTAGTTAGAAAACTTTCTAGCACCATAACAAATGCCCCAATAGATCAATTTATAAAGAGGAAAGGTTTATTTTGGCCAGTGGCCTTATGAGTTCTTGTCCACGAGCCACTGGCTCCCTGGGGCCACCGGGATGGCTCATCAGGATATCACAAGGAGCAAAACTGTTCACGTCATAATGCACAGAAACAAAAAGAGAGGATGAAAACACATAGTTCTCACAGTTCATGTTAAGGCCATGCCAACCCCCCTCCCCCCAATGACCTAAATATCTCCCAGTAGGCTCCACCTCTTAAAGGTCCCAATACCTCCCAATAGTACCATGCTTAAGATTAAATCTTTAACACATGGGCCCTGTAAAGGGGCCCATGATTGTAAAGGGCTTTCCTTGCCGTGTAAATGGTACATGAAAGATTATCCGGATCAGCTACATAAAAGACCGTAGTATTTCTTGGTCTACCATGGATGGTGACCTCTATGGTGTACTATAATGTGAAACAAAAAAAGATTAGAAAGTTGTAGAGGTTAGGTTATTATTTTAGAAAATTGGGGATGCCAATACACATTTTGTGTGTTATATAAAGTTGTAAGTCCTAAGTGTAATTATAAGCAGAGGAAAAGCAAAGAAGGAATCGTAGAGGTACAAATAGAAGCTAGAGTTTCCAGAATGTACCTTGTGTGAAATATTGGTTTTAAAGCCAGAGGAAATATCTCCATAATTATCCAACACAATTAATTCAAAGAAATGTGTATATATGTATATGTGTATATATTCATATGTATGTATCTCTCTCTTCTGTGTGTGTGTGTGTGTGTGTGTGTGTGTGTGTGTGTGTGAGTGACTGAAGTCCAAGGCTGCACTTACTGGAACAGATGAAGCTTAATGTATTTTTGTTGGTTATATAATCTACAGAGAGAATTTACTTTAGGTGAATTTAAAATAGATTTCTCTATGCATCCTATTTTAAGGGCCAAAAGGAACTGTAAGCAGGACAATAGTATCAGTAAAAATATGAGTGCTGTTATTCTGACATTGTCTCTCCTACAGAGAAGCAATGAAACAAATATGCTGATATCATTATTAGTTTAATAGTGTAAAAGATGCATGCCAGTGGCTCAGACCTCTCATCCTAGCTACTTAGGAGGCTGAGATCTAAGAATCATGGTTCAAAGTCAGCCTGGGCAGGAAAAGTCTGTGTAACTCTTACCTCCAATAAACCTCCCCAAAGCTGGAAGTGCAGCTGTGACTCAAGTGGTAACCTTTAGAAAATGTAAAGGAAAATCTGTGGAATTGAAAAATGTTAATTTGAAATTCTTAACACATTCCTAACATGTTCATTGGAAAGGCCTAGAACACGGCCAAACCCTATGGTACCAAGATTCCTGCCTGCCACATTGGGGTCTACAAGTGCCATTTCCCATCATAGGAGAAGAAGAAAGAGAGGAAGAGAGAAAGACAGACAAAGAGAGAGAGAGAGAAAAAAGGGAGGGAGGGGGATGGAGAGAGGGCTGGGGACTCACAAGAAGCTAGCTGAGGTCCATTTTCTATGGCTGTGACAGAATACTTGAGTCTGCATAGTTCATAAGAAAAAAACAATCAATTGATGTATGTTCCCAAAGGTTGAACAATCCCAGCCTACTGAGTTCAGTTCCAGGACAAGTGGCATGGATGGACGAGGGAAAAGGAAGATGAATCTTGATTAGGTCCTACAAAACAAGCATTGATCCCTTTATGAGGACTCCTCCCTCCTGGCAGAGGCTGCTGCCAATTTCTTGGGACCTTGGAGATCAGACTTCAATATGAGTTTTGGTGGGACAAACCGTACTGACACCACAGAAGTCAATCCCAGTGGTGATGGGAGGCGTGGAGGACTTACCTCCACCTCTGGGTGCGCTTCACTTTGAGGATGCAGCACTGTCCTCTGATGACTAGAGCTGGCAGTGTGGGATGGGTCTGAGGAAGTGGACCCCTTCAGAACTATGGGAAAGGAGGACTGAGGTTACAGATGGCTCTCCTTTAGGAAGCTTCCAGAAGCATGCCAAGGATATTCCTGTGCAGATAGATATAGGCTTGTCTGAGTACACAAAGCTAGCATCTGCTTTCAGTCAGTGAAATGGGATCAGAGCAGAAGAGAAAACTCTGGCCTCACAAGGACATCCTTTCTCTACATTTTCTTCCAAAGTCACCTTTCTAATTTGGGGGGCAGCGTGTGGGCGTGCACCCCTGCGCACCTTTATTGGAGCTTAAACTCAGAGCCTAGGCGCTGTCCCTTGTCTTTTCCAGTCAAGGCTAGCGCTCTACTACTTGAGTCACAGCTTCACTTCTGGATTTTTTGGTAGTTTATTGGAGATAAGAGTCTCATGAACTTTTCTGCCTTTAAACCATGATCCTCAGATCTCAGCCTCCTGTGCAGCTAGGATTACAAGTGAGCCACCAGTGCAAGGCGGGGCCTTTCTTTTTTTAAACTTAGAGAGTTGTGTACTAAGAAAACATCACCAATCCTGGAAGCATTTGGGGCTCTCTAGCCATAGGTCTTCTTTATCAAGGTTTCTTGGAGTAGTTCAAGCAAGAAAAACCTTCAGAGAACAATACTAACATGAGGGCACATTCTAAAAGAGTCTGTGATTGCTTAGGTCCCATTTGTTCTCAGACTGTTTCAGATAAAGAAGATTCCTTGTGTGTGTGTACATACACACACACACACACAGGTATAATATATACATATATGTGCTACATTGGTCCTTTGTGACATGCAAAGCTTCCTTTGGTTTTGTGGCTCCTTACTACTGTCAAAAATGGTCACAGGCTTGGCACTGGTGGTCACTCCTATAATCCTAGCTACTCAGGAGGCTGAGATTTGAGGATCAGAGTTCAAAGCCAGCCTAGGAAGGAAAGCCTGTGAGATGAACCACCAGAAAGAAGCCAGAAGTGAAGCTGTGGCTCAAATGTAGAGCTCTAGCTTTGAGCATAGAAGCCCAGGGAGAGTACCCAGGCTCAGAGTTCAAGCCCCAGGACCTGCACACACACACACACACACACACACACACACACACACGCACAGTCACAGATTATCTGTGCCTTCTAAGGATGTAGGGTTATTCCTATCTATGAATTGCTCCCTCCATTCCCACTCAAAGAAGATAAACACAAAACAGAAAAAGCACCAGGGTGGATATTGTTTCTGTAAGTATTGTAGAAAGAGACATCATGTTATTTAAAACCCAGAGAAAATGTGTGTGTGCACCATGGATTTCTTTTATGCTCAGAGAGGACGCTGAGAGAGGATTCCGTGTGAAATTTCAGCACTTGTCTTAAAAGCTATAGAGTAGGAGCATCTGTTTGTCTGATACCGAAGGCACCCCCAAACCCTCCGACTCCATCTTCACAGCAGAGCTGTCTTCATTTGGTTTTATAATACAGAGCTTCTGTGATCTCCAATTCCAGAATTATTTGCCAAGTTTTGAATATGTGCCCGAGTGTTGCCTTCCTTAAATCAATGCAGTTAAGAAACAATAGGAAAAACCCACTTAATCGTGATGAAATTAAAAGATTTGAAACTTGTCTGTGTAACTACTTAAAGAAAATAATAAATAAATTTTGAAGCTGATTTACAATCACACTTACGTTCCTTGACTCTCTCTTTCTTTTTCTCTTTCTTTTCTCTTTCTTCCCTCCCTCCCTTCCTTCCTTCCTCCCTCCCTCCCTCCCTCTCTCCCTTCCTTCCTTCTTTATTGTGCCCATACTGGAATTGAACTAAGGGCCTAGGCACTGTACCCTAGCTGTTTTCCTCAAGGCTGATGAGCTACCATTTGTGCCATACCATCACTTACTTTTTGGTGATTCACTGAATATGTCTCACAGGTTTTTGGTTTTTTTTTCTGTCCTAGATAGATTTGAACTGATATCCTCAGATCCCAACCATTTAAGAAGCTAAGGATTGTAAGGGTAATCCACCAGTGCCCAGCTTCTCTGATCATTTCTTAATTTTCTTTTAACTCACCTTTTATCTTTGTAAAATGAATGGTTAAAAAAAATACCCTTCTGAATTCCATCATGTGCCAAGAAAAATGAGGAAGAAAGGAAAGGAGGCCCCTCGCTTTTAATCATTCTCTTCATAAAGTGCTTTAACTGCACGCCAGGAAAAGATGGAGGTTCTGGTGTCTGAGGTATTTTGTGCCATAAACTCCGATAATGGAAACAGATGGAAGACCCTCCTTGGAAGTGAAGGAGGAGTGTACAGGCAGCTCACCCTAGCATATGAAGAGATTCAGGGCTGACACATGAAGGAATGCATTGGGCACAGGGCCAGGAGAACACTCTTAATTCAGCCGCCAGCGCTTCAGCTTGAGACGGGAGACCCACAATTTCAGGATCTGGAACAACAAAGCTCCCAGGATTTAAAACTCCATGGAATATTTTGAAGCCTTTTCTGTCCCACCACGAGGACGGAAGTTCACAGTGATTCAGGTGACTGTGGCTGCCTGGCAGAGAGTCCATTCTGTCTTTTTATAAATGGGTCCTTAAAAACAACAGCAACAAAAACAATAGTGGAGACCTGCCAGCTTTCAGGAGCCTCTTTTAACTAACTTCACATTTTTTTTTTAAAAAACCCTACAGCTGCCACCAGCAGCTACTGAAAGTGGAGAAAATCTTCCATACACAGAGGCAGCCATGAGATGATATTCAATGGGAGGAGGGCGGGGCAGGAGACAGAGGCAGTGACCTCTGATCCCTGGCACACTGAATGTCTCTAAGCATTTGGCAGTATCGTCTTTGGGCAGTGTGTTTTCCCAAGTTATATTTGATTTCCATGTCATCCTTTGATGACATGAATGTTCACATACACATATCTTCTTTCTGCTTTTCATGTATAAAATTTACTTAGTTTTTTTATTCATTTGATCTTATTTTGTGGTGTGTGTGTGTGCACGTGTGCATGTGTGTGCACGTGTGCATGTGCGTGTGCGTGTGTGTGTGTGTGTGTGTTGGCACTGGCTTGAACTCAGGGCCTGTATTTTATCCCTTAGCATCTTCACTCAAGGTTGACACTTTACCACTTGTGCCATAATTCCACTTCTGGCTTTTTGGTGGTTCACTGGAGATCAGAGTCTCGTGGACTTTCCGGCTTGGGCTGGCTTTGAATCTTGATCAGATCTCAACCTCCTGAGCCACAAGAATTACAGGCTTGAGAGACCGGTGCTTGGCTCACATTTTTATTTGGCTATTCCCTCTCTCCCCGCACTGAAGTGTAAGCTCTGAGATGACAAAGGTTTCTGTCGGTTTGTACAGCCATGTTGGCTACCTACCACAGAGCCTAAGCTCATGGAAGGCAGTAAGAAAGGATGGATGGGTAGATGGGTGATGGATGGATGGATTCATGAAAATGAAGGCTCCAGAAAGAAGGTTGATTGGACTTGTGGAAGGAAGACCAACAGGGATGGTTTGTAGGCTCTAGTTTTGTGGGAGGATCAGACCTGTTGTTAAGCTTTCCTTGTGCATTGGTGACACTTCTTGCTGAGTCCCTCTGGTTCATTGTCAGCCCTGTGAACAGACTGTGTGCTATGAACACCCCAGGACCCAGCAAAGGGCCGAGCACCCAGAAGGACCTGAGCAGCGATCTGTTGGACCTGCTGGCACTTCTCTGTCAGTGGAAAGGTGACCACGCTTTTGTACCTAGGGAAGAGAGGAGAGGCCTGGGTATCTAGGTGGCTGCTTTGATAGTCCTTACGAAGCATCCTCCAGATCACAGTGCACCCCAGCTGTCAATGTGGATAGGAGGCAGAGGCATGAATCCAGCCTCTGTTTCTGCTCTTTTATTTATTTTTCCCCCCCACGAAGACCTAGCTTTTTATAAGATTGTCATTCAAGCCAGATGAGGCTCATCTGGATTCTAGAAGAGTCCCTCCCTCTCCTCTCCTCTCCCCTCCCCTCCCCTCCCCTCCCCTCCCCTCCCCTCCCCTCCCCTCCCCTCCCCTCCCCCCCCTACTGCTTGAGGTTGAGGGACCCAAACAGTTCAGAGTATCAAGGTTCTGGGCCCCCAGTGAAATATTTCCTGACTGATTCTCTAGGCCATCAACAGATAGGTTCCCAGAGGACCCATGCTGTGTCTGGGGAAAGAAACAGATCTGGGACTGGTTGAATTCCAGTGAGAATGTTGCCGGTGTTGATTTGCGGTTTGATAGTCAAAAATAATCCAAGCATTGCTTTTGCATGTGATTTATACAAGTGTCTTAATTGGCATCTTGATTATGTGATTGCGTGAGAGGCTGTTTTGAAGAAGGTATATCTCTAAATAGAAAAAAAAATGAAGAAGAAATATACAGCTGTGGAAAGTGTATCTGAGGTTTTCCTGCCCCTGTTTTTTTCTTCTTCTAACCAAACACTATGGTTTTTTCTGCCCCTTCCACTGGACCTTTAGAGGGAAACAGTCCCCCTACCCCCAAAAAAATTACATAAATCTTCCTTGCCAAAGTGGTGCTGGGTCTGCAGTTTTTCTCTTGGATCTGCTGGGGTATTTTGTTTTTTCTTTCCTCTGCTTTCTAACTCTTGGAGTTGTGGTCTCTCCTTAGTCTGATTACAGTTAATTATTTTTGAAATAACATTTTAAAGGCAAGTTATCTAAACTTTATGGCGAATCCGACAGAGGAGATCTAAAGAAAGAAAAGAAGAAAAAAAAAACCAACTCTGAAACTCATAAAACCTTCCAGAACATTCTATTTTATGCAGTCCAGAATGTGACACATGGGGTCTTTAATAATTCACCGCTTGTTAACATTAAACAACTGTTAACATGCTCAAATAATTAGTTATGCTTGCTTGACATGTTTGCATCTTTAATAATTGATACATTTATCTTAATTACTAACAGTATTATAGGCATAATATGCAGCTTTTCCCCCATCTTAAAATTTTAACAAAAACTGACTTTTTGCCAAAAACGATTATGCTCTAAGTTTTAATTACTCATTGTAATTAAATTGCAAGCTGCAGTATTTTACTAAATATCTTTCACAAAAAAAAATTTAATGGGGGGAAGAAAAGAGACGATTTGTTGTTTATGCAGCAAAGTTAGTAAATATTTCATACGTTTGATATTACCCTTTCAGAGTGGATAGAAAATAATATTGCTTTTAAGATAGGAGTCAATTTCAAAGTCTTCAGTGGCTGGCTGGGTGTTGTTATTTTGGTTGGTTGGTTGGTTGTTTTCCCTAACATTTCTACCATTCTGATCTTCTATCACTCACCTCAACTTATACAAGACAGGTTCTACTCTTAGTGTGGAAGAGAAAGTCTATTTAACTATCCTGGTAATCTCTGCTCCAAAGGGTAATCCTTGATTGAAAACCAATGGAAGAGTGATACTGTGATTATTTTTTCCTCTACCTCCTGTCTCCCCTCCTACTTCAGCTGTGTTTGATTGTGTGAATGGGTTGGAAAATATGGTTCACACTGAGTCAAGCTTTTGGTTGAAATTCTCCTAAGAGAGGAGGTGGACGAGTCTTTGGGATAAGGGTTCCAGATGCAACTGGAAGGTTAGTAAGTGATATAGAAATATACCCATATTTGATGCTAGGTCAGGAGAAGCAACCACTTGACTTCTTGGGGAAACTGAGGCATACAGACCCTCAGACCAAACTGACATAGTAATTAAGGTAGGAAAGAACTAAGACATTCAGATGGCATGTCCACAGTCCTGTTCTGCTCATTGGAAGGCCTTTGCCTAACCTGTAGGTGGCCTTTTAGCAACTATCTACATGTCCAGGTAATATCTTGTCTCACATCTACTCAGTACCATGACCTTAATGTCTCTCAATTTTCTAGGCCTCTTTCTCGACTCTCATTTCTTTATTTTTTTGTGCCATCCTAAGGCTTGAACTCAGGGCCTGGGTGCTGTCCTTGAACTTTTCTGCTCAAGGCTAGTGCTCTGCTACTTGAGCCATACCTCCACTTCTGGCTTTTTGGTGGTTCATTGAAGATAAGAGTTTTACAGATGGTCCCTCCCGGGCTGGCTTTGAACCATGACCCTCAGATCTCAGCCCCCTGAATAGCGAGGACTCTAAGCGCAAGGCAGCAGCACCTGGCTGGACTCACATTTCTTTACTCTTAATTTCTCCTGTCCTGTGACTCTCCTAGTCAGGAGTCACAGAGGCTTGGGAGAAGCCCCAACATGTTTTGCTACTTGATTATACAACTGCTGCAAATCATTAGAGGTTTTCAAGATTCAAATCATGCAATTAAGGGGCTCTTTGAAAATGACTAGCAGACCAAGAGTGAATCTCAGCTCTGGCGGGGGGGGGGGGGGGGGGGTGGGTGGGGGGGTGGAGGGAGGGAGGGAGAGAGGGAGAAGGAGAGAAAGAAGCAGAGACAGAAACAGACAGAGAAAGAGAAAGAGGCAGAGAGGAAGAGACAGAGAGAAAGAGACAGAAACACACACACACACACACACACACACACACACACACACACACACACACACAGAGAGAGAGAGAGAGAGAGAGAGAGAGTGCTTGGCCAGCCAAGGGCCAGGCTATTTCCAATACAGCTTTATATCCTAAACACACAAAATCCTTCATTTTGTCAATGAAATAACTTGACTTTGGGGTTACCCAAGAGCAAGACCAGGCTACTGGATATCCACCCTGGGGAGAGAGATACCTCCATGTAACTCAGCAGCTCTTAGATAGGTGAACTTACACTAGTCTCATAGACATCTTCCTCTTTTTCCTCCTCCTTCTCCTCCTCTTCCTCCTCCTCTTCTTTCTTCTCCCCATCCCCTCTCCCTCCCCCCTCCCCTTCACCCTCCTCTCCTCCTTCTCTTCTCCTTCTTCTCCTCTTCCTCCTCCTCTTCTCCTTCCCCTTCTTTTTCTCTTTCACCTCCTCCACTTCCCCTGACTCCTGATTTCCTTCTCCCCTCCTCCACTTCCTCTTCCAAGTAGTTGTACAAAGGGGTTTAAATTCCACATATCACCTTATGAGTACAGTGCATCTTGATCAATGTCACCCCTTCCATTGTTTTCTCCATCTGTCCCAACGCTGCTGCTCATCCTTTCAATTTTCCTACTTTTTCAAATATGTATGTGGAAATTCCCACTCTTTCTCCATTTGTCTATCTCCCTTCCCTTTGCTTCATTACCCCATATATATATATATGTATATACATATATATATATCCCTCAAGTATCAGATGTCTGTTATTAATGTTTGTTAGACTATAAGTGGGTTGTTCAGAGGAGTTACACCACTGGATTCTCTTCGGCATACACGATGCTTTTAGTTAATACATTTGTGTGCGTATGCATACAACCCTGTGTATGTTTACATAGATCTTTTTCATTCAGATCTGATTTCCACATATGAGGGAAAGCATGTGTCCTTTGTCTGTCTGGTGCCATCACTGTGGAAGGCATTTTGGGAGATTCCTCATAAAAAATAAACATAGAACTACCCTGTGACTGAGCCATACTATCTAAAAGTAAAGCCACGTTCATTGCTGCACTAGTCATCATGGCTTTGAATGGATGAATGGATCAAGAAAATGGTCTCTTTCTCTCTCTCTCTCTCTCTCTCATCTATCTATCTATCTATCTATCTATCTATCTATCTATCTATCTATCTATCTATCTATCTGATTCATCTGTCAGAAAGAATGATATATTATTTATAGGGAAATGGACTTAGAAAAAAAATAAGTGAAGTGGAAATCCCCTCTTGAGTGTTGCAAAGAGGAGATGGGGTGAGATGACTCCATTTCCAAACAGTAATCTCATCATGGACCTTGGCCCTTCTATCTCTCCATCCGACCACCATAGATCTACTCTGTCACAAGCCCAGTAGTCCCTTTTGGGTCTCACAATGGCTGCCACTGCTCAGCCATCAATTCTCAGAGACAACAAACACCAAGAAAAGAACAGTGAGAGTGGTCTCTCTGTGTACCTGCCCCTTGGAGAATCCTGTAGAGATCTACCAGTGGCTCATTGACAGCTTGTGATCAGCTGCTTCCTCCTGAAGCTGCCTTGGCAAATGGAATGCATGGCTAGACTTGCCTTATGCTTGGCGTTAGAGTTGACCATCCAGTGAATTGTCCCATGCTAACCTTCCCTTTTGGAGCAATCTCAGGTGTTCCAGAAAACATAACACAAGAAAGAACATAGACTCTGACCTCCATCCCAGAAAGTTTTAAATGATAGAGCAATAAGACATGTGTTTAAGCAAAACAACTAAATGGAAACCAACTGCAATTGTTTAGAAGAATAGGTAACAAATGCTTGGCTCAGCACAATTCTGTAGACATTTTCTAAGTGCCCGCAGTGTGTAGAGGTAGAGTTAAGGTATTATTTAGGAGATGAAAGGGACATAAAAAATGCATTCTTCCTGTTAAAGAGCTTCTTCGTTAAGGGGACCGGATATGCATTTGAGGAACTGTTACCCCCCCCTCCCCATTTTCCCCTTAACTCCAGCAGAGGTGCAGATGGCCCTTGGTTGTTTTAAAGGAGTATTTATGAAAAGTCGTTTCGAAGCTTCTGATGGGCCTTTGCAAAGCTAAGAGAGTGGCCATTAATAGACGTGTCTGTCGGATGAGAAAGCTTTTCACTCTAAGTAACAGAGAACCAGATTAACTGTCTTAACATTAAGGATATTCACTATTAAGATGTTTCCACACTGGTTGTCAGCTCAGCCATGGAATTTGGAATTTTCCTAACCTTATATTCTCTCAGCTTTGGCATAGTAGAGTTTTTCACTTTTCATCATGGTGGCAAGATGGCCATTAAAGCTCCAGGTATCAAATTCATATTCAAAGTAGGAAGAAGATACTGTGCTGGCGTACTTACTCTTTGTCTTTTGGCATTGTATTAGTTTCTTTTTCTTTTGTGCCAATACTGAGGCTTGAACTCAGGGCACGGGATGTTGTTCTTTAGCTTTTGCTCTCAAGGCTGGTGCTATACCACTTGAGACACAGCTTCACTTTCAGCTGATTTTTTTAAATGAGTTAATTGAAGATAACAGTCATGGACTTTCTGGGACTGGGGTGGCTTCAGACTGTAATCCCCAGATCTCTACTTCTTGAGTGGCTAGGATCCACGCATGAGTCACGAGTGCTGGGCCTCTTATCAGTCTTCTTATTTGGAAAGAAAAGTATCTCTCCAAGAGAGTGATTAGCAAACCTTACTTTCATCTTTCTGGCAAAGAACTAGATCTCCTGGGCATTCCTACGTACAATGGAATCTGGGCATCTATAGTGAGCCAAAGAAAGGAAGAAAACCTAGAAAAAGGCTTATCTCTGGAGAGGAGCCTCTCTTGGAGGCTGTAGCTATGATCAGATTTGGTACCTCCTTGTTGTATGTCTGCATCCGTTTACAGTAGTACCCACCTTATAAGTTTCCTAGGCAGGCAATCAAGGGCCAGGTTTCAAGCCAAGTTTCAACAAAAGGAGATACAGCTTTGATCTTGCAGGGCATCTTTGAGAGGCTCATTATGATTCAGCCTCTTTCAAGAGCCTGTGATTTCAAGAGACTGTGATTTCTCTCTGTCTTGAACTGGGCTTAAGAGATGCCTCAGTCCCTTAAGAATATTCCAGGGCATTTAGTACTCATCAAGGATGAGGACAGAGCATCCACTTTTCCAGACCAGTGTTTCCTAGATGTTGTGTTGTGAGCAGGAAGGGAATACATACTCAAATCACAAGAAGTGACGAGATGGGGTCTCCATGGAGCTCCTGGCTGAGCCATGCCTTTGTGGGAGGAGATGGAAGCTGGGAAGGGAAAATCCCGAATAAAAATGACCCCCACCTCCCCCCATTTCCAAGAACTCCCATCCACAGCCCTGCTTTAGGGCAGGAGAGGGAGGCAGCGGGTGGAGGGAGGTAAACGACAGAGTGAGTACAAGTCTTCATCCCTGTAGTGCACTTTTGTTCCTAGATGTGTTTTTCTTTGTGACTTTCGAGTTAATTTATTTATCTGACCACTCGGGGAAGGAAGAAAAGTACCATTTTATGAGTCCAGGAACAAAATCAGAAACAATAGCACATTTAGGTGCCTTAATTTTTCTGTTCGCCAAGATTTATTTCCTTTTATTATATCTGACAGCAGTCAACAAACTACAAATAGGCAGCTGAGTGGGGCTCCTTCAGCACATAATGGTTCCTAGGCTCTGTGAACAGGGTGGAGAATTTTCTTTTCTTTTTTTTTTATGATATACATCATTTGGAACTTGCTGTGTTGGTACCCCTCCCCTCTTGCAAAAAAGTAACATATACAACTTGGTTCTTCTGGCACAAACCAGCCAAATGCACCCCAGATCATGGATGCCGAGGGCCACGAGACTCCATGAGCGACGCCAGCGACACCCTGGAGAAGGCCAAGATCTGATCTGGCAAGTCTGAGCATTCAGTGGTGATTTCGGGGTGGAGGGGGGGTAGGGTTGGTGAGGTAGGGTGCTTGGGATAAGTGCCAGTGTCCTACGGAGCCTCAAGGGAGAAAAACAAGGGTGGGATTGTGTGTTGCGGGGATTCTTTTGTGAATATCTTTATTACCTTTAAGTAGTTATGCAAAGGAGTTGCCATCCACAAAAGCGGCTTATGAATACAGTGCATTATCACGGTCACCTCCTTCAACATTCTTATGGCCAAATGCACAGGGTGATTCACCTTGCCGGTGGGCACCAGTGAAAGGGTCATGTTCAGGAGTCCTCAGTATTTGGGTGAGTCAAACTCGGCCGTGTTGCACAGGATCCTGGCCTGGAAGGGCTGGTCCTTGGAGTCGTCATGGGATCAAGGGCTCCCTCAGGACACTCATGCTCAGACTTGGGTGCCTCCTCATTCCAAGCTCACATCCGCTTACACTGGGGTTTCAGCACTGCCTGACAAGTTCCCTTCATTATCTCAGTACATTTCCAAGGTCCAGATACTTGTGATTTCTGCACACCCCAGCCCTGGTTGCTGCTGTTGCTTGTGTAAGAGGCATGGTGTCTGTTCACCCCTGGTCCTCAGGGAAGCCCAGAGACCTCTCCTGTGCATAGCTAGCCATCAGAGAAGACAGAAAATGAACCCTGTGTTAATCTTAATTAATCTTAATTAATTTAATGAGTCTTGATCAATGATACCCTTTTCATCATTCTCCCTCCATCTCTCCCAACCTCACCCATCCCCTTAATTATTCTAGTCTCATTTTCACACATTGAATATTATTATTGTTACTATTTGTCAATCATGGTGCTTGAACTAAGGACCTGGGCACTGTCTCTGAGCGCTCTCTCTCTCTCTCTCTCTCTCTCTCTCTCTCTCTCTCTGCCAGTCCTGGGCTTGAACTCAAGGCCTGAGCACTGTCTCTGAGTTTCTTTTGCTCAAGGCTAGCACTCTACCAGTTGAGCCACAGTGCCACTTCTGGCTTGTTCTCTTTATGTGGTACTGAAGAATTGAGCCCAGGGCTTTATGCATGCTAGGCAAGCACTCTACCTCTAATCCACATTCCCAGCCCTTGAGCTCTTTTTCTCAAGGATAGCACTCTACCATTTGAGCCACAGCTCCACCTCCAGTTTTCTCGTGGTTGATTAGATTTCCTTACCTAGGCTGGCTTTGAACTGTCATCCTCAGATGTCAGCTTCCTGAGTAGGTAGGATGACAGGTGTGAGCTGTCAGTGCCAGGCCATATTGAATCCTATGACTGCATTTTCCCACACTTCCTCTCTTCATTTATCTACACCTTCCCTTCCCCTTGACCTCACCCCTGCTTGATGCATCAAGTTCCAGCTTCCTGGTATTCATTTTAGATTGTATGTTTGCTTTTTCACTATGAACTCTAAAGGCTCTGCTCCTGGGGTATAAGGGTTGAGGCTCTAAGCACGTGAGTCTGAGCCTGAAAGTATAATGTTAATGGTCCCCATGAATTCATGATCTGCCTTTATACACTTACAAAGAGAGCCTTTCTTTCTGTTGACATGTCCATTTATTCAGAATTAGCATGTAAAACCTTAAATTAGGTATTCTGCATTTGGGTTCTGACAGAGCCATTACTTTTTATGCTGAGAAGAGTTGAGTTAATTTTAAATTATTAAGGCCCAACACCTGAACAAAGCAGACCAGGCATCTGTGGGCCCCACTAATGCAGAAACACAAACCAGATTAAAATCCATTTCTCACAGTGTACCAGGACCTCATGCCTGTAATCCTAGCTATTCAGGACGCTATGATCTGAGGATCAAGGTTCGAAGCCAGTCCAGGCAGGAAAGTCTCTGAGACTCATCGCCAATGAACCAGCAAAAGATGGAAATGGAGACCTGGCTTAAGAGTTCCAGCCTTGAACAGGAATGTTCAGGGACAGGGCCCAGGCTGAGTTTAAGCCCCAGGATTGGCACCACAAAAGGAAGGAAGGAAGGAAAGGAGGGAGGGAGGGAGGGGAGGGAGGGGAGGGAGGGAGGGAAAAGGGCTTTTGACCAGTTGGGAATCTGTGGCTAGTCAGATATTTAATATGAATTACTAGCTTAACTGTAAACATTTGAGCTTCTCTCCAAATAAACATTACAAATACACTGAGTTTGTCAGTCATTGGCTTACCAATGTTTTTGGTGAGCCTTGGACTCGTGTGTGTGTGTGTGTGTGTGTGTGTGTGTGTGTGTATGTGTGTGTGTGTGTGTGTATACTGGGTCTTGAACTCAGGGCCTTGTGCTCTTGGCTTTTTTGCATTAGGCTGGCACTCACTCTACTACTGAACCCCACAAACCTTCACTTTCAGCATTTTTGCTAGGCAATTAGAAGTCAGAATCTCACAAACTCCTCTGCCCAGGTTGGCTTGGAACCACTCTCCTCATATTTCAGCCTCCTGTATCACTAGGATGATAGGCAATGATCAGAGATGATGGCCACCAAGGCCAAGCTAAGCCTTGGGCTCTTAACCAGCACTTTTCTGCTCAGATTGGAGAGATCAGAATCCCTAACATGTGCCATGCATACGAGCAGCTTCAGGTAGCCTTCCAGCCTCAGCTGGAGACTTCTGGAGAAGAATAGGATAGGGATTCCTATCTTCCCATGAAATGTGGGAGAGTTCAACTCAGGGCCAGGGGTAGTGGGTGGAGGCCAGGAAGCAGTGTCCTGTGCTAGGATCAGGATTTTCTAGACTTCCAGAAGCTGTGGGAAGTCTCCAAGGAATTGAACTTGATCAATTCTCTCAGCCTGCCCTTGAACTGAATCCACTAGAGATGGGCTTGGAGCAAGAGATACTTCTGGAGGAAGAACCCTGGGAATGGAAAGATCAGGAAAGCCTGAGAGACAGAGCTCAGCCTGGCCCTGGTGTAGAAAATCCCACATTGATGCTGGCTGTGGAGGGTTCTGGTGGGTCCCAGGAAGCCTCCAGGTTCCTACCACAGCTATCCCAACAATGGCCGCCACCCAGGCGGGCTGGGCCTGGCTGGCCCACCCTAAGCTGGAGAACACGCTCAATTCATCTGCCAGGCAACAGCCAGCATAGTCATGAGGAGTGTCGTGTTCAGTTTTAAAATGCCACAAATAACAGATTTATAGATTTTTCTAAATACATTATTTTAGCTTGACAGCATTAATCATTCATGCTTCCTTCTTTCATTTTTCCCCCCCTAACCTGCAATGGATTATTGAAACAGAAAATAACAACGAGAAACGCTGGCAGCGGTATCAAAATGTCAAGTTTGTACTTACAGTTGTATGGGCCCCGACAGGGTCAAGAGCTCCAATTATTTGTGTATGTACACAGTGGTACGACACGAAAGGTTATGTCACCTGCAGCTATTTTCTTGCCGATTTAAATAGGACTGATATTCTGTTCTACAGCCAGCAGCTGACACAGAGCAGAGAATTATAAAATAGTGCAAACTCTGGTGTCAGAACCTAAAACACAAACCAGGTGATGGGGACAGTGCTGGGCAGTGGGAACCCCTCAATTACTTTGAGCTATTCCCAACCTGCCTTTTCTTTGCCTTCCTTCCTTCCTTCCTTCCTTCCTTCCTTCCTTCCTTCCTTCCTTCCTTCCTTCTTTCTTCTTTTTGCCTTTTGTTTTTGTTTTCATTTAGTCATGAGGCAGGAGTGGAATCACAGGGCCTGATTCCAGGCAGAGAGGCAAGCCTGTCTACTTTCCAACATGTCTTCTTAGAGACCAAAAGAGGTCATACCAACCACGTTTAACGAAATAAACAACTGACTCCTGTGAGCCTTTGTATATCTTCCGGGTGTTGTTCAGGCCCTGTGGCAGGAGAAGTTGCACGAAGCTGATCAAGGAGGCATGCTGTGTGTTTTCAATTCATTATTCTCCTTGTCCTCCTCATTTTTCTCCTTGTCCTCCTCATTTTTCTCCTTGTCCTCTTCCTCCTCCACCTCCTCTTCTTCTTCCTCCTCCTCCTCTTCTTCTTTCTCCTCTTTGCCCTCCTCCTTCTTCCTCCTCCTCCTCTTCTTCCTCCATATTGTATAATTATCTTGATTAAAAACATCCCAGAGTAGACAAATCCATCGAGACAGAAAGCAAGAGGATGGAAGATCATGAGTCTTAAAGTTTTCTTTTTGGAGTGCTAGAAATGTTCCAAAGTTACTGGCAATTGTGGTACAACTCTGCAAATATACTTAAAAAAAAAAAAACACCCACAGAAGTTAAAAGGGTATATTTTGTAGCATGTGAATGATGACTAAAAAAAAATCTATCAAATGATAGGAGCCAGGGACAAGATGTTCCAGGAGTATCTCTTTATTTCTCTCATCTGTTTCCTTCTGTCTTCCAAACAGCTTGCTTGCTTTCTTTGTTCTCCAATCCAAATGTGAGCAAATGCTCTCCCACAGCTCCCGATGGTCTGGTACCTGAATGAGGCCAGGTTCTCCAGGGTCAAGGGTCAGATCCACATGTTCTCATGCAGACACACCTGAGGTGTTCTGCTATGACTAGGACTAATTAACATGTCCTCAGTGTAATTGTAGTGAATGAAAGGAAGGCATGCTTCCAGAAAGGGGACCAAGGAAGGGCAGACTCTCCTTAGATGGACTGTCCTTCACTGATAATAACCTCCTCACTTATACCTAGAGGAGGAGGGGAGAAGGAGGGGAGGAGGAGGGAGGGAGGAAGAGGAGGGAGAGGAGGAAACGGAAGATAATTTACAGAAAATGCACAACATTTTCATTTACAGAAAATAAACCGCCTTCTTGGTGTGAGACATACAACTTGTCCACCCAAGGAGACTCCATGAAACCCTGAAAGATAGCTCAAGAAGCTCTGGTAGCTCACACCTGTAATCCTAGCTACTCAGAAGGCTGAGATCTGAGGATTACCATTCCAAACCAATTCATGCAGAAAAGGTATATAAATAGACACTCAGGTAGACAAAGACACACCACTATTTCTCCTAGTTTTTCTGGTACTGTCTAGCTAGATTTGTGTCCTTGTGGGTTTCTATTGTTTTGTTTTTTATTGTGCCAGTACTGGGTTTTAACTCAGGGCCTTGCACTCTTTGCTTCCCTTTAAGCTCAAGGCTGACACTCTCCCACTTGAGTCATATCTTCACTTCCAGCTTTTTACTGGCAAATAAGAATCTCTGAATTCACCTGCCCTGGCTGGCTTTGAACCTTGAGCCTCAGATCTCAGACTTCTGAGTAGCTAAAATGACGGGGCAAGCCACCAGTGTCTAGCTTCTTTAGTGACTTTAGTCACTTTCCAGAGAGGAGTTTTTCTTGCATTTTTTTCCTGGGGCTGATCTGGAACTGAAATCCTTTTTAGATCTTCTGTGTAGTTGAGATTATAGGTGTGCAACTGATTTGTGGAGATGGAGTCTTGCCCCCAGGCTTCCTTTGAGCCAAGATGCTCCTGATCTCTGCTTCCTGAGTATAGGATTACAGGCATCAGTCACGTTGCCCAGCCTTGATTGTATCAAAATTTTATGAGGTGCAAGGGCTATTGTTTTCCTTTTGTCATTTATATCATTCAGAGCATCAGATACAGCCCTGGAGGTTTGTGCTAGAATTCAATGTAGGGAGCTGGGTTCCAATAAGGAAAAAAACAAACAAACCCTAGATTTTATACAAACCCATATCATTTCGGAGGCCATCTTTAAAAATATGTTATGCATACAAAATTAGGATCGAAAGTAAATATTTAATTAGAATAAGAAAAGGAATCATTCTTTGGAAAGACTGACACATATCACAAATATTTCAAAAGAAAGCATATTTTATTAACCAACATTTTTATTAATTAACATTCTGACACATCTTTAAAGCACATTTTTTTCTGTCCTTTTTTTTTTGGAGGGCGACATTCTCTTTGATCAACAATTTCATAATGTCATTTTCTATAGCAGAATAGAAAGAGCCTTCCTGTGGCATGCATAAAACATGTAAATTCACACTCAGATGAATTTTCAGGGTGATGTTAAACTGCTACTGATCTGTGCCTTACAAACATATGAATTCTCATACATTCTGATACTGTTTTTCTTACTCTTCCTTTTAAAAAAAAAAAGGAGGGGGAAGATGTAGGGGTGTATTTGGAATTGTATGCTTCCTGTTAAATAGATTCCTTATAGGAGATGACTTTCATTTTGATTAGGTATCGATAATAATATATTCTACTTTAATAATTTACATTTCCGATGACATACAAGCATCTGGCTCAATAAACTTCAAGCCTTTTCAATCCCCCACAATCCTTTGCAGTGCTGTTGGGTGTGTGCATATTTTCGTAGAAACTTCTGGTCCTGCATGGGATTTCTGCTTTGGCTGCATGTGTAGGGCATGAGGTGGATCAGAGGCTTCCAGTCATCCTGAACGCTGCCAGTATGGGAGAGCATATAGCTGCATGCAGAAGGCCCTGTCAGCATCTAAGCACATTCCTTCAGATCCAGAGAGAGCGTCTTCATGCTCAGCCTCCCCTCTGCCTGGAGTCCCATGCAGTCATTTCAACTCCAATCTACCTAAGAGGACTTGTGTGAAGAGAAAGTTAGAGCAGGGCTCCCAAGGAACTGTGTTCATTTAACACCTCTATAGTCTTCCAAAGCACATGGCCACAGCAGTCAGATAGCCAAAAGCCCCCCTGGAAGGCTTTTGAAGAAGCTAATACAGGGAAGCAGCCTAAAGACCCAGCTGCCATTGTGTCAAGGTGAAATTACTATTGTCCAGAATGTAACTGTTTAGGGATATCCCCCAAAGGAATCATGGGTATATTAGCTGGGTGAGTTGTCATGAAATATAATTATTCTTTAAAAAAAAAAAAGTTTCCATGCCTGTGGCTTGAACTTGGGGCCTAGGAATTATCCTTGAGCTTTTGCGTGCAAGGTTAGCACTCTACTACTTGAGCCACAGCTCCATTTCAGGTTTTTTTTGTTGGTTAATTGGAGATAAGAGTCTGAGACTGGCTTTGAATTCTGATCCTCAAATCTCAGCCTCCAGAGTAGCTCGGATTACAGGCATAAGCCACTAGCACCTGACTCATTCTGGTTTTTGTTTTTTGCAGCGGGGGTGGGGGGGTGGTAGTTATATTTTTATTATCTTTAAGTAGTTGTGCAAAGGGCTACAATTCACCATGTCAGCCCAATGCACCTTGATGAATGTCACTCCTTTCCCCATTTCCCCCCTCCCACTTACTGCAACCCCACTCCTCCTCCCTTCACGTTTCTGCATTTGGTGGGCTATGTGCTGGATATAAGGACTGCCTTCTCACCCCCTTCCTCCCCCCACTCTGCCATTATCTTCCCTGGTGTAACCTCAAGAGGATGCTCCCAGTCCCCTATTCCTTTTTTAAAAAATGTTATTTTTGCCTCACCCCTCACCATGCAGCTGGCCTTGGGCTGTGACCTCTGAAAGCTGGGACCCAAACCAGCTGATCCTTATGCATGTGGTTCTCCCAGGTGTTTGTCACCGTGATGGAAATCTGCCATGACTTCCGGTTTCTCTGAACTCTGCCATGCAGGTGATATCAGCCACGCAGACCTGGCCTCCTGTCCACTCAGCCCTGGCCTCACGGTAGGAAGGTGGTCAGCAATTCAGACATCTCTCTTATTGGTTTTGAGTACATTGGAAAACAATTGGAGACCTCTGTTCTCGAAAGTCATAGCAAAGGTCCTGGGGCAGCTTGTGACCTCTGATAAAATCACGGATCATCCATGAATTAGTACAGTGACCAGCCACATCTATCTGAGTTCACCATTGCCAGGAACTTTCTGGAAAGACAGGATGAGAGTAAAGAACAGTGGTCCTCAAAAACAAAAAATAAAAATGCCCTACACTAGATGAGTGGACGAATAATACATGGTATAGATACACAATGGAATTTTACTCAGCCCTTAGAAAGAATAAGATTATGTCAGGAAATGGGTGGATCTAGAACAGATCACGGTAAATAAGGTAAGCCAAGCTCAGAGACGCAAGTGGTGCATATTTTCTCTCATTTGTGAAAGTTAGATCTAAAATATAGCTGGATATGATAACCAATTCAGGATTCTAGGCATTCACACACAGTCAGACTAAAGGGGGATAATTGTATGGGAGAAACTCAAAGGTGAGACTCCTGAGGGACTCCTCTGCACATTTAAAAAGTACGATCTATTGAACTGACAAAAGAAGAAAAACAAACCAAGGCTGGAGGTTGGGTAGAGAAGACATCAGCCAACCAACCTCCCATCAAGGTTGACTCCAACCCAGCTTCAAAACCATTGCCCCAAGTCTCAGAACCAGAAAACCTGAACTCCAGCACCCGTTACAAGACATTCAGACTGTGGGTTCTCCAGGGCAGTGTGAGCTGGGAAGAAAAACAGGCTCCTCTCAACCAGTGTCCATAAGCAAAGGCACCCCTCTCACCCAAGGGCTCACGAGTGGACAGTGTACACAGTGACACGGTACGGTACTCATTTGCCGAAGGACAGCTGTTTCCAGATTCCTCACCAAGGCGACGTAAACAGATCACTCTGCCAGTTGAAAGTTTTAATTAGATTTATTAATTCCAGAGCACAGTTGAAACATGTTGAGTATTGATTGTAATGGGTTCTGTTTTAAATATAATTAATTCAAGATCTGCATAATTGCTCATTACCTGTGCCTTAATGGTGGGGCATAAAACATTGTTGATCACTAGCATAATACTAATGGGAAGACAAGTGTTCTCTGATAACTTTGGATTCTTGAGGTTGGTGAGGTGTTGTTGTTTTCTGTTGTTGTTGTTGTTGTTGTGGAAATGAGCAATGAGACATTTCATTTTCTTTAGAAGGAGAGGGAGAGAAAATAGGAAGATGGCTATAACCATAACGATAACCAGTACATGGAGACAACTTGATAAACACCGGATATTTATGATTGTTCTATGACTACATTCACTGACAAGATAAAGTAAATACTCTTTTTGTGGGACATTACAGCTGCACAAGGCGAAAGTGACTGTCCGAGGGAACTGAAGAAAAATTTGAGTATAACTATACTGTGTTTGAGGCTGGCTCACAGGCCTGGAGGATCTATTAGAAGCTTGACAATTTCTATCTAATCACGTGAAGAATTTCATGGTTTCCCATCTTCTCACTGCTGTAACCAGCACAATACATCTTTTCTGGGGTGGATGGGGGGCGGGGAACCTATACAAATCTACAATACTTCCTCTGTTTTTTTCCCCATACACCATAAATCCTAAAGATAGTTTATGTCCTTATTACTGTTGGTGTTTCTTTTGTACCTGTAACAAAACTTGAAATATATACTATATATACAAAAAAAAATCTCACATTGCAAGAAAAATCTGAGTTAGGTGAGATTTTATTGTTGATTCTGGATTTTTTTTTTTGAGAGAGGATTATTGTTCCCTCCCTCCCTTCCTCCCTACCTCACTTTCTCCCTCTCTTCTTCCTTCCTTCCCTTCCCTTCTTCCCTTTCTCCCTTCCTCCTCTCATCCTTTCTCCCTCCCTTCCTCTCTCTTTTTCTTTCTTTCTCTCTTTCTTTCTCTCTCTTTTTCTTTTCTTTCTTTCTTTCTTTCTTTCTTTCTTTCTTTCTCTCTTTCTTTTTTCCTTTCTTCCTTTCTTCTTTTCTTGTCCTAGTGTTTGAACTCAGGGTCTAAGCACTATCCTTGAGTGTTTTTGCCCAAGGATAGCATTCTACTAACAGCACCACTTCTAGCTTTTTACTGGTTATTTGGAAATAAGAATCTCACAGACTTTCCTGCCTGGGCTGACTTCCAAGTATGATTCACAGATCTCAGCCTCCTGATAGCTAGGATTTCAGAATTAAGCCCCCAGTGCCCAGCTTGGAATCATTTTTCACAAAGATGTAGAGAAAGTTGAAGGAGAAGCACAGTACATGTCAGTACCTGCTAGAGTCCACGCCTGAGCCCAGGTTTTCTTAAGGGTAGAGATGTCTACCTGCATCACAGAGCTTCTGAATGTCACTTACAGTGACTGAATGTACCTGGTCACAGCAGTAAAGAAAAGCTTAATTAGGCTGGATGCTGGTGGCCTTTGCCTGAAATCCAAGCTACTCAGGAAACTGAGGTGTGGAGGATCATGGTTGAAATCCAGTCTAACAGAAAACCTGACTAGACTCTAATTTTTCAAAATTAAAGTTGGGGGTATGGCTTAAGTGAATGAGCATAAAGCTCTGAGTTGAAATTCTAATACCATAAAAAATAAGATTGAGCCAGCTGGATGCTGGTGGCTCATGCCTGTCATCTGACCTACTCAGGAGGTTGAGATCTGAAGATCGTAGTGCAAAGCCAGCCTGGGAAGGACAGGCCATGAAACTCTCATCTCTACCCACCAGGAAACCGCAAGTGGTGTTATGGCTCAAAGTGGTAGAGCACTAGCCTGGAGTGGAAAATCTCAGGGACAGTTCCCAGCCCTGAGTTCAAGCCCCATGACTGAAAAGAAAGAACAAGAGAGAAAGAGAGAGAGAGAGAGAGAGAGAGAGAGAGAGAGAGAGAGAGAGAGAGAGAGAGAGAGAGAGAAAGAAAGAAAGAAAGAAAGAAAGAAAGAAAGAAAGAAAGAAAGAAAGAAAGAAAGAAAGAAAGAAATGATCAAACCTCAATAACTGGTTTTAGTTTCATCTGTTGTACATTGTCTCTATGTGAGTGGCTGATAGCATCCATGTTGGTGGCAAGAAATAAACAAAAGTGGCAAAAGCAAACCAAAAAAGAATGAAATGAGAAGTAATTCCAGATGAAACACTATATTCATAGAAAAACCAATAAGGAAATCTCCATTTTCTCTCCATAGGTTAATGGGCTCCATTGAATACACGGGATCAAGTATTACAAAGGCATCTAAAAGATGCTCAAGAGGAGAGTTTTGCCTGGATTCCCATCTAGACCACCAAGATGACTCTGTACTCTGGGCACAGGCTATTTGATCAATTCAGACGTGGGATCTCTACCATCCGGCTCCAGTGCATTCAGGGCTCCCCAAACCAGGGGACCCTACCAACACAGATCTTTTGCATTACAGTTCCGGAGGGTGCTGTCAGCATCAAGGCATCACTAATGAGCTCTGTGGGTTTTCTTCTTAAGGAAGGCTCTGTTCTTGGCTTGCAGGTGGTTGCTTTCTCCCTCTGTCTTTACCCTCTGCACCTGTCTGAGTCCCAAGTTCCTTTGTTTGTAAAGCCATATTGAATTAGGAGTAATCTGTGACCTTATTTGAATGGAATTACTTCTTTTTTTTTTCTTTTTTTTTTCTTTTTTTGCCAGTCCTGGGCCTTGGACTCAGGGCCTGAGCACTGTCCCTGGCTTCTTCCCGCTCAAGGCTAGCACTCTGCCACTTGAGCCACAGCGCCGCTTCTGGCTGTTTTCTGTATATGTGGTGCTGGGGAATCGAACCTAGGGCCTCGTGTATCCGAGGCAGGCACTTTTGCTGCTAGGCCATATCCCCAGCCCCTGGAATTACTTCTTTAAAGCCCTAAATAGTTATCTCCTGAAGAAGTGGGGGTTAAGACTTCATCCTATAAAAGGCCAGTAGGGTGAAAGTCAGCCCTACTTAAATAGTAATGTAAAGGAAAAAAAAATAGGAGGGGTGGTGGGGTGAAAGGCAGAGACAGAGAGACATAGAGAGAGATTGGAGGTCTAGGAAGCTGCCTTATAAATGACCAACTATTGGGTAAAGTTGAAAGTGCACCCATACTTCCTCACCAATACATGGACAAATGCGTGCATCTGTAGGCTAGGTCTGGCATTTAGGGACATTAGCAACATCTAGAGATGTTTAGAGCCTGGTTGGCTGACCCAACAGGAGCGCTCACTACTGGCATCCAGTGTCTGGAGGCCAGAAGTGCTACTACCAGTCAGCTCTCCTCTATCCCAGCCCAGCCCAGCCCAGCCCAGCCTAGGGCAATGTTCAAATTCCAACAAAAATCACCTAGATACCAACATCAGTACAGACAACATCAGTACAGACAACATCAGAAAACCTTGAACTAAAATAATCTCTGCATCTCTCCCCTTTTCTCAATTTGACCTGCCTTCATGACAAGAAGGAGGGGGCAGAAAGACAGAAGGCAGAAGAGCCTCCTTTCTTCATGGTTTTCTCCAACAACAGTGATGCCCGTTTGCTCACCGGTCTGTTCTGGAACCTTATAGTAATGCCCAGATGTTAGTTCTTGGCAAGATCTTTTCTTGTTTTACTATTTGGTTTTCTAAAAAGTCTCCTCCTGGTGTCCACAAGGCTAATAATAATGTGTATGAGCTCAAGCCAGAATTGCCTCAGAGCAGATTTCAGATGGTAAGGGAAGTCACTTTGTGGTGCAGCACGCACATTCAGAGTGTTTCTTCTTCTTTTTTTCTCCCCTTGGATCTCTTCTCCTGATACCTCTACTCAATTTGGCTTTCTTCCTAGTGATTCTAGAAAGAGCCAAGTCTTCTTCACCTTCTGACCCTGGGTGGAATCAGAGCAGTCCACCAAGGCAAGGACACACAGTGGGCGCATACAGAGATTTCCAGCAGGTGTTGAACTTCCTGCTTCAAGATATGCGGGCTCCGGAAGCCCAGCAGGCTGGAGGGAGGTCTTGGTTTGGGAAGTCTAAAGCCTCTGGAAATGAAAGAGGAAATGTCTTCTTTCAGGCAGGACAGAATTCCGGTCACTGGCCCTTTCCCATCTGAGTCCTCAGTGTCTAGTTCTGTTCCACTTACCTTCTGAGCAGGACTCCAGGGCTGCCGGGGTGGAAAGCACTGTGTGTTCCCATTAGCTTTCCTGGAAGAGGGGGAGTGGCCATGTCTCCATGCTGCAGGTGGAAAATTGCTGAGAGAGGTGGGAGCCCAGGGCTCATGCCTGTCATTCTAGCTACTCAGGAGGCTGGCGTCTGAGGATCATGGTTCAAAGCTAGCCTGTGCAGGAAAGTCCATGAGACTCTTATTTGTAGTGAACCATCAAAAAGCCAGAAGTGGAGCTGTGACACAGTGGTAGAGCAAGAACCCTGCGCACGCGCACACACACACACACACACACATACACAAAACCTCTCCAGGTCAGCACCTACACCCAGGTTAAGGCCTAGGACTGGCACACATATGTGCCCGCACACACGCGCGTGCGCACACACACACACACAGATGAGAAAATCTCATGCAGAGGTGAGCAGCAGGGTGAGTACTGGGCAAGTCCAGGCTCAAAATCTCTATCTTGGTCCCTGTGTCTGGGAAGGCCTTCCAAGCTGTGCCGGTGGAGGAAGAGGCATCTCTGCTCCCCACAGACCTTCCTTGGGTTGGGGGTCTTGTGCCTAGTGTGAGTTGGCACTGGATAGGCTTCTGTCAGTCTTCAATTCTAATTCTAGAGTTGCAAACATGGGCAGATGGACCAGTGAGCATCACAAAAGAAGGACAAGCTGATGTTAACTGTTCACTGAGAAAATCCTTCATCCTTCATAGCAGTGTTCAAAAGAGGCTCTCAGGGCTGGGGATATGGCCTAGTGGCAAGAGTGCCTGCCTCGGATACACGAGGCCCTAGGTTCAATTCCCCAGCACCGCATATACAGAAAACCGCCAGAAGCGGTGCTGTGGCTCAAGCGGCAGAGTGCTAGCTAGCCTTGAGCGAGAAGAAGCCAGGGACAGTGCTCAGGCCCTGAGTCCAAGGCCCAGGACTGGCAAAAAAAAAAAAAAAAAAAAAAAGGCTCTCAGCTGGGCACTGATGCTCACACCTGTCATCCTAGCTACTCAGGAAAGTAAGGTCTGAAGATCCTCTTTCAAAGCCAGTCACAGCAGGGAAGTCTAGGAAACTCTTCTCTCTGATTAATTGCCCAAATACCAGAGGTGAAGGTGTGGCTCAAGTGGTAGAGCAATAACTTGAGTGAAAAAGCCAAGCAAAAGTGTGAAGCCCTTAGTTCAAGCCCCAGTACTGGCACAAAAATAAAAAGAAAGAAAGAAGGAAAGCAAGAAATCGAAGGAAGGAAGGAAGGAAGGAAGGAAGGAAGGAAGGAAGGAAGGAAGGAAGAAAGAAAGAAAGAAAGGAAGGAAGGAAGAAAGAAAGAAAGAGAAAAAGAAAAGAGAAAGAGGAGGATGTCACACTGGAACAGAGCCATGCAAGACTGGCCTGGGAATACAATGTGGGTAGGAACAGGAAGGAGGAAGCCTGATGGGAGAATAAAAATGCTACTTGAGGGTGAGTGGCTCACATCTGTAGTCCAAGTTACTCAGGAGGCTGAGATGTGAAGATCAAGGTTTGAATCCAGACTGAGCAGGTAATCTGTGAAACTCATCTCCAATTAACAGAATCTGAGTTCAATCCCAGGTATTAACACACACACACACACACACACACACACACACACACACACAAAATTCTATGAGCACAGGATTACGGAATCCCCTTTGATTACTGCTTCCTCAATTCTTTGGTTCAAGCAGATGTTTTCTTACAAGTCACAGTGACGCAGAAGTCATTGTAAGGTAGGACTAACGAGAGGTACAAATTAACAAGTTTGTACTCATGTACATCAGTGCTTTGAGCTCTGTCTGGATTACAGGTATTGATTTTCATGACACTCTACAGGACAAATATGAAACCAGGTTTTCAGACCCCAGACCGAAAGTCCAGAAGTTCCCAAGCTAAAATCTGACTACTTGAACCCACATGTCAAATAAAGAGACACAGTGCAAAAGGCAGAGAAAGGAGATTTATTCGATGGCAGCCATAGAAAGATAGCACTTCAGTCCATCTTCAGCCATCTTCAGGGGCACAGACATTGACTTCAGTTCAAACTGGAAGAATTTGGGGCAGAGGGTGAGAAAGACATGCAGAGTTAAAACAATCTCAAGTCACAGGGGAGGTCTGGTTGACCATCAGCTCAGCCTTTGTCCTTGATTATTATTTTGTGGGGCTTGAACTCAAGGCCTGGGTGCTGTCCCCAAGCTCTTTTCCTCAAGAATAGTGCTCTGCCACTGTAATCTTCAGCTCTGCTTTGTTTGGTTTTTGTTGTTGTTGTTAATTGGAAATAAGAGTCTCATGGACTTTCCTGCCCAGGCTGGCTTCGAACTGCGATCCTTAGATCTCAGCCTTCTAACTCGCTAGAAAGACAGGCATGAGCCACCCGCACCTGGCTTGTTATTTTATTTATTTATTTATTTATTTATTTATTTATTTATTTATTTATTTATTTATTTATTTATTTATTTAACTGGAACAGAGCAGAGGCAAAGTGATCTGAATTTTTGGCTGCTTGCTTGAAGGTGATCGCAAGGAGACATGAGCTGTTAGAGGGGCGGTTTGCCTTCCACGCATGTTTACCAGTGACTCTTTGCTTTTCCGGAGCCCACAGTAGTTGTAAAGGGACTGCAGGGGAGCACAGCTTGGGTGGAGGGGCACAGGCACAAAGCTGGGGGACTTTTGGTTCATTCATTCACAGGACCCCGCAAAAGCATCTTTTTTACATGTTTTGTACTAAAACAACTGCTCAACTCTTGGTGCCTTGACTTCCCCACTTGTAAAATGGATCTAAGCAACTTGGCAAGTGACTTGGCAAGGAACAGAGTGAGGAGAAGCTCAGCAGCGGAGGCAGCTGTTGGGCCCCTGTGGACCTTTCATCCATGGAGGAACAGCAAGGGCTACAGGATCAATGCTGGAAAATCTCAAGGCTGGCTTTGAACGCCTCACAGACGCACTTCTGGGATTGCAGTTACAACGCCTACAATGTGGAACAGGTGAATGTCTTTAATTCTATTTTTATTATCTTTAAGTAGTGGTAGAAAGGGGTTACCATTTTTTAAAAAAGTACTTTCCTTATTTTCTGCCCTTCCACTTTCTTCTAAGATCCCTTCCAACCAAGTTTTCTCCCCTAACATTTCACCAAATAAAACACTTTCAGTGCATTCACAATAACTCCCCGTCAAATCCAATGGCTGATTCTCAGTCCTCACCTTACCCAACCTATAGGTAGCTTTTGACTGAGTCAGTAATTCCATTCCACTCAACTTCTGGAGTCTCAAACTTTTCAGTTCTCCTTTCTTCGTCACCTTTCCTCCTCCAGACTTCTGTACATTTGGGTATTCCTGGACTCCACCACTCCCTTCTCCTGAACAGGTGAATTGGACCAGTGAACCTGATGCCACAGTTTCATTTGGAAAGCCAGGAAACTGGCTTTTGGCAATGTCCCACACTTTGTGAGGATGGAGAGATAAGGAGAAAAAAAAAATCAATGCCCTGTAAGGAACCCATGTTGGCCAAATTGAGCATGAATATCTATGTATCTTTTAGAGAACTTTGGATGGATAGGGAAAATATGAATTAACCTTACAAATGTCCAAATAGTAGAATTCTACATGAGGAGAAGCTAAGGAAAACACTTACAGGAAGAGAAACTGAGGCACATAGAAAGGAATATTTGCCTAAGGCCCCATGGCTAGTTTTTAGCAGAGCTAAAATGAGATTCCATTTTATACCTCTATCAGAAAGAATGACATGGCCTGATTTGTAAGGAAATGGAAGGACTTGGAAAAAATTATACTAAGTGAAGTGAGCCAGACCCAAAGAAACATGGACTCTATGGTCTCCCTCATAGGGAATAATTAGCACAGGTTTAGGCAAGTCACAGCAGAGGATCACAAGAGCCCAATAGCTACACCTTTATGAACACTTAAGATGATGCTAAGTGAAATGAACTCCATGTTATGGAAATGACTGTTATATCACTGTTGTAATTACTTTCAACATGTGATGTGAAACTGTAGCTTCTATTATTGATGGTCTTCTTGTATCTCCTTCCTGTGGTTGTACCTGCACTATCTCTGTATCTTATCTGAGTACATTGGAAACCGTATATACTGGTATTAGAACTAGGAAACTGAAAGGGAATACCAAAATCGAGAGACATAAGGTAAAAAGACAAACGGCTACAAAAGCAATACTTGCAAAACTGTTTGGTGTAAATCAACTGAACAACTCATGGGGGGAAAGGGAAAGGGGGAGGGGGGAGGGGGAATGAGGGATGAGGTAACAAACAGTACAAGAAATGTATCCAATGCCTAACGTATGAAACTGTAACCTCTCTGTACATCGGTTTGACAATAAAAAATTAAAAAAAAATAAAATGAGATTCCAGATCTCTTACCATGTCCTACTAACTAAGAAAGCATAGCTTTTTTTTTTTTTTTTGAGAATAGGGATTGAAGGGGGGAGAGAGGGAGACTGCTTGATTATCAGTGAAATCGATCAACAGAGTCACCATTTAATTAAAAAATATATCAAAACCTTTCTTGATAATGATCGACCTGTTACACTGGAGCAATTAAAATGGTGATTTTATTTACAGAGTTACTGCCAACTCGGATGATTTTTTTTGTAATGCCCTTGTGATAACTCAATTGGAAATATGTGGCAAGACACAGCCGCATAATGTCTTTTCTTAAGATAACTTGTGTCACAGCCAACCAGGGAGTTTGCTCAATAGGCCCACTGCACAACCACGATCCCCCTCGGTGCCATTTGGACTCTGATGGCTCTTGGGGGGCCCATCAGGAGCCTTAGATGGGGTCTGTATTTGAACCAGTGAAGTACACCCTGCCCCCCGCCATGTGTGCAGCAGTGCACATTCAAACTAATTTGCAGTGGAGGCTTCTTTTAGGATTTAAATATTAACATGGTAAAATTAAGTTTGCCCTTGAAAAGTCTGCCTGAGTTTCTAGAAGTTTCTAGAAGGATTGCTGCCACGGGGTTGGATGACTGGGTCCACTCAAAATTCCTCTGCACAACTTGAAGTCAGGATGAGATGAGGTCAAAGGGATGAGGCAGGTGGATGGAAGATGATGAGGTCATAAGCCAGGGTCCTGAAGCGTGGAATCTGTGCCCTGAGGAGACTCCTGAGAGCATTCTTGCCTCTTCAGAGAGCATTCTTGCCTCTTCTGACATGTGGACACACAAGGAGAAGGCACCGATGTTGAGCTTGGAAGTGGGACACCAGACACCAGCTCTGACGATGCCTCCATCTTGAATTTCCTACTTCCTGTTGTACATAAGCCACCCAATGTATGGTATGGGAATAAGATGACAAAACATCTCTCCTCTCTCCACGCCATATGTCAACTCCTCTAAACTATCCAGAACAGTAAAAGTCAAGAAATTCTCCACTCAGCTCATGTGTTTCCTAGGAACTGTAAAAGCTTGCATTCTGGCTCACAAAAGTCAAACACCATGCAGACTTGACCTTTGGCCAGGAAGTATATGCCTGACTTCATAGAAAATTTAAGTTGATTTGTATCTCTCAAGTTCCATAACCCAGTTTACCACATGTCCCCTCTCCTTCCAAAAGATGATATCCCATACTACTGCCTTCATGGATTCACATACTAAAAGTTCTAGAATATTCTGAATCAATAAACTAGCTTCATTCCTAGTCTATTATTTTTCTAATTTACCTGACCACAAAATGCTCTCTCTTCCCTCTCTCTCTCTCTCTCAAGTCATAACTTAAAAACATGATGAACAAATAATGGGATGTAACTAGATGAAAACAATTGTTAATTAAAGGAAGTAGAGGCAATAGAACAAATGCCCTGCTGGGTGGGGGTCAGAACACCCAGATTTTTGGTCTTAGCTTGTGACTTTGGGAGAAATTTCATTGCTCTGGGCCTTAGTTTGCTTGTCTATGCTAGGCACGAGGGACTCACAACTATCATGCTAGGTATTCAGGAGGCTGAGATCTGAGGATCACAGTTTAAAGCCAGCCTGGGCAGGAAAGCCCCCGATACTCTTCTTTCCAGTGAACCCCCCAAGAACCAGAAGTGGAGCTCCACTTCTGGCTCCAAGTGGTAGAGTGCTAGCATTGAGCAAAAAGAGCATAGGGACAGTGCCCAGGCCTTGAGTACAAGCCATGGGACTGACAAATAAAAATAAAATAACAAAAATAGAGTGCTGGAATTCGGGCCACCCTAAGGCCACTTCTGTGTCTGACCTACAGTATTTTGCACCTTGCTCAGACTTACCTGCTTAGGGTGGCTATGTCAGCCTGCAGCATAACCTGCAATCTCTCTGGGTCAGGCAAAGTGAGTCATGTACCTTGGGGTCATCTGAACAGGCCTGCTGTGGGCGCCTGGACCTCCAGGGAAAGGGGCTGGGCCTGTTTGTGTCTGCCTCCTCCTCTCCCCTCTCTTCTCCTCTCCTCCCTTCTCCTCACCCCTCTGATCCTCACCCTCCTCTTGTCTTCTCTTCTCTGCTCTTCTCCCATCCCTCCCCTCCCCCTTTTTTGTCTTCATCTCCTCCTCTCCTTTCTTTTCTTCCTCCTTCTTCCTCCCTTCCTTTCTGCATCTTCTCCACCCTCTGCCTCCTCCTACCCTTCCTTAGTCTTCATTTCCTCCTCTCCTTTCTTTTCTTCCTTCTTATCCTTCTCCCCCTCTTCCTCCTCTTCCTTTTCTTCCTCTTCCTCCTCTTCTTTCTCCTTCTTCTTTCCTCCCTCTCTTCCTCTTCTTTTCCTCCTCCTCCTCTTCCCCCCCCCCCCGGACCTAAGATCACAAGTCTTCATGGGAAAGACCTTCACACAGACACAGTGAGCACAGTGAGCACAGGTGTGCTGAGGTTGGCATTGGTGTGACCTATACTGAGGGAACTCTCCAAGGATGAGTACCCACAGAAATCCCACAGGTCTTAAAGAAAGATCTGGAAGGTTATAGAATTCCAGCAAGTGGACAAAAGTGCAGAGGGTCCCCAAGTGATGTGGTGGGAGCTGGGGGTGGGATCACTGCAGTGGCATGAGGTAGCAGCTGGTGTGAAAGAAAGAGTTGCAGACAGACAACACAAGGTTTCTGGCTGTCTCCAGAGCTGTGCAGGCCGTGGGGAGACGTGGGCATTTCTTTAGGAAGATGATACTTTAATAAACCGGCCCTAATTGGAGTCAGATGACAGCACTGTTTCCATCCATGAACTTTACACTCTGATGAGACACTAGATGAGATTCAGCCTGTTTCCCAGCCTCCGAGGCCGCTCAGATTCCACTCTCCCCAACCAACAACAGTGCATTAAAATAGTAAGTGAAGCCACCAGGGAACAAGAGTGAACACAATGAACAGGGAAGGAGCCCATTTTCTCTAGGCTCAGAAGCAGGAAGACAAAGTCAAGCAAGGATACTCCAGCTATTGAAGATCTGGGAGAGTAAGATTACCTTTGAAAAAAATATAGCCAGCAAAAAGCAGAGCTCGGGACATGGTTCAAGTGGGAGAGTGCCTACTGAGCAAGCACAAGACTCAGAGTTCAAACTCAAGTACTGCACAACAGAAAAAAAAAAAAAAGGAAAAGACATTAGCTCTGAAATCCTAAAAGCTTCTGGGTGACACTGGACTGAGCCCCTGAAACATCACTGGCACATGGGCATCCGCCAAAACTCTAAATGGAGCTGAGCACAGGTGGCTCAAACCTGTAACCCAACATCCTCAGAAAGCTGAAATATGAGGATCAGAGTTCAAAGCCAACCAGAGAAGGAAAAATTCGTGGAATTTTTATCTCCGATGAGCCATTGAAGAGCCAGTGTGGAGGTGTGGCTCAGACAGTAGAGCACCAGCAGTGAGTGAAAACGTGAAAGGACAGCACTCAAGGTCCTGCGTTCAAGCCCCAGTACCAGCACACACACACACACACACACACACACACACACACACACACACACAGCCAGACTTTAGTGGAATTTCTAGCAATTTCACTTGGCCTGCAGGCCCTCCCACCCCCCAATCACTGATACTACTGGCATGGGAACCTTTCTTCAGCCATCATCCTTACCCAAGTCCCCCAGGCACACCTTCGTGCCTGCAAAAGGAGACTGGAAGGGCCTACATCAAGACCTATTTTTAGTATGGTACAAGTCAGATCTTTCCCACCCCCCCACCCCCCCACCCCCGCCCAACCTGCCTCATGCCTTATCCATTCCCTTAGGACTTTTAGATTTACCACTTAAATATTTATAAACTGTTACAATTATTTATTCAAGGTTTATGTTATTATTATATTTAGTATGGAATATTCATTTCTTCCTACAAAAGAAAAAAACAAGTCTTTCCTTTAAAACGACGTGTGTTAATGATGGAGTAAATTGTCTTTGGGCTCAGTAGAGAAAGTTCCCCTCTCCTTTGACAACTCTAAGTACCCTTATTTAAAAGTGGGGGGCCCTACTTCATTGGAAAATGCATCGTTCTTGATTCCACAGATGTTACAGTATGCAGATTTAGGGTTGTTTTTTCATGCTTACACAGAGAAATTTTCACCCTTAGAAATCACCATGGCATTGGAAGCCATCGGTGCTCTTGCAGTCTGTAGTTTCTTCAATGATTCCTGTAAGCATCTGTGTCTGGGCACGAGTGTGTGTGTGTGTGTGTGTGTGTGTGTGGACACACACACAGGTATGAAAGGAATCTTGGTCCCAGTTCATATTAATTCGGCTTGCCATCCATTCATCCATTCCTTTTTGTTTTTTGTTTGTTTGTTTCTTGATGCCAACACTAGGGCTTGCACGCAGGGCCTATGGTTCTTGTTTGGCTTTGGCGCTCAGGCTGTTAGGCTTCCACTTGAGTCACAGCTCAGGCTGCTTCTTGCCTCTGTGGACCTAATTTCATACCTGACCCTCACCCCCACCCCCTCAGTGACCATGCAACCCCAGCCTTCCTGAATTTCAGAGGGGCCCCGCAAGCCAAGGCAATACCACATGGGGAAATAAAAGCGGAAGGAAGGCAGCATCTTAAGACTATGCTCCTGGCAATTATTAGTTGATAAATGCTTAGAGGGCCATGGCTGCCTCCATGCTCTCAGTGGGTCTTCCCATCCCCACGAACCTCCCTGAGGTGTTGCATTTTCTAGACCAATGTCTGCACTTGACAGGAAGGGGAGCGAGAGTCGCCTGGGTACCTGGTCGCTGGGGAGTGAAAGCCATGAGGAGAACCCAGCCTGGAGCCTGCTCCCTTTCTGGTTGGACTCTTTGCCTGGGCCATTAACTGGAGTAGTGGGTCACACATTGGTTCTTTTTTTTTTTTTTTTTTTTTTTTTAAATCAGTTGTAGGACTTGAACCTGGTTGCTGGGTACTGTGCCTGAGCTCTTTTTTTTGCTCAAGGCTAGCTGCCACTTTGAGCCAAAGCACCACTTTCGGTTTTCAATTGCTTAATTGGAGATAAAAGTCTCGCGGACTTTGTTGCCCAAGCTGATGAGCTGGCTGTGGACCACAATCCTCAGATCTCAGCCTCCTGAGCAACCAAGATTACAGGTGTGAGCCACCAGTGCCTGGATCATGCATAGATTTGATTTTGTTTTTTAAACCACTCTAGACAGAGCAGACTAGAATTTCCAATAAGGGTCCATCTTTGCCCTTCTTTCTATTCCCTGGTAGACCTCAAGCCACTGTTTGAAATTCAAATCCCACTTGGTAACTACTTCTTGCATGCTGCTCTGGGACCTTCTTCAGTCATATAAATCAAGACTCTACAAATTTAAGGCAATCAGCTTAGGAAAACAGGATCCCCACCCCCCTTCAGAAGCCCCCCACACTTAAGCAAGAAGTTGTCACTTGCTTTTTCCCAAAAGGGTTTACCAAAAGGCCACCTAAATCCAGAAAGTTCTGAGGCTCAGTTGCAAAGATCCAGAGGAGTCCCCAAAGATAGAGACAGCCATTCCAGCTCTCCTCTTATGAGGAAACATGGCTGCCCAGTCCAATTTATCTCTTTTCCCCTACTAAGAGAGTTGGATATCCTACTAAATAATGGAAGTATTCGTAATAGTTTCTTTCCCCTTCTGTAGGCATCCCCAAGGTCTGTGGTTTTTGTAGCAAAGAACAGTTGGCATTAAATACGCTGGGTGTCAGGGCAGCAGTTAGGTGGTTAATTTTGACTGAATATTAGGCCCTATAACTACTTGGCATTTAACTTGAAAAATGGTTTTCTGCTTCACCTGTCAGCGTCCCCGGTTCTCATCAAATAAGTGAGTGAGAGAAAAAAAAATTTTAAATTTCAATTTCCTGATGCTATTAGACAGTCTTTCTTCCATACTTAAACAGTTTAACGGGGCATGCACAGATTTTGGTATGCAGATATGTGCTTTCCCCTACATGCGATTACAGTGGCTTTGTTGTTGTTGTTTTGTTTTGTTTTTATAGAGGGTAAAGAGATTCATGGATCTTTATTTCCAGGTTAGGAAAATGTATTGTAGGAACATGACCAATCAGGTTCGAAATAACTTAGAAACACGAAGCGTCTCCTGAATGGATGACGCGGAATCCGAACGTGGACTGAAGAGGATTTGAGAGTGTCAGAGGAAAGCTGTGGAAATGAAGTAACTGTGCGGAGTAATCCTGCGTGGTACTTCAGGGGGAAATTGATCACGCCTGTGCACATTAATCTATTTCTCCTGCTTCATTTGTCAATTATCACTCAGTAAACCGTGCCAGAGACTTGCATTCATGAGCTCTCTATGTGGAAGATGAAAACCCCAGGCTCATCTGCTTAGGTGAAATCTCTCATTTGCTGTTAAAACGGCAGAATTGCCATCACCTTTTTTCTTAATGTTTAAGTATTCCTAAAATGGAGCAAAGATGACACTGTTTGATCGCCATGTCTCTGAACTACATTTTGTGTGTGTGTGTGTGTGTGTGTGTGTGTGTATGTGTGTGTGTGCCAGTACTGGGGCTTGAATTCAGGGCCTGGGCATTGTCCTTGAGCTCAAGGCTCATGCTCTACCACTTGAGCCGTAGCTCCACTTGCAGATTTTTGTGGTTCATTGGACATAAGAGTCTTATGGACTTTCCTGCTTAGGCTGGCTTTGACCTGCGATCCTCAGATCTCAGCCTCCTAAGTAGCTAGGATAACAAGCGTGAATCACCAGTGCCCAGATTCAGAACCACGTTTTAATAACTCATATCTTTTTATTCCTTGATCAAGATAGGGATTATGTTTTGTATGGTTGAGACAAGGTTATCAGACTCTTCCCTGGGGCTCTGAGCCCAGTCCCTCACTAGTCTGACCTCTTTCTACCCACAAAAGATGTCTGGGCCCAGCACACATTCACTTATATACTTCAGAATTCAGAGCCAATACCCGTGGCTTATGACTCCTGAATTATCAACTCTGGTGCTATAAGAAAGAGTTAGACCACACTATCATGGACCATTTAAATGTTGATATTTTTCCCCCTCCTCTTTGCTCCTGGGCTTCATTTTCCCATATTTTTAAGAGATGTTTGGGGGGAAGGAAGGATGCTTTGAGAAATTAGACACTACATTTGGGAAGAGATTTATTTTATTATTTTATTTTATTTTACTGAGGCTTGAACTCAGGGCCTGGGCACTGTCCCTTAATTTTTTTCTTTTTAAATTGCTTTTGGGATTCTACCACTTGAACTATACCTCCACTTCCAGCTTTTGCTAGAATAAGATTTCCCAGCCTGGGCTGGCTTCAAACCTCTACCCTCAGATTCCAGCCTCTTGAGTAGCCACTGGTGTCTGGTGGTATTTTATTTCTTTACTTTGGTCAAATGGGGAGAGAAAAGGAGAAAGGTGATATCAATCACCCTTTCGCAAATGATGAATTGGAACACTGAGATAGCTTTCATCCCCTGTTCCAGAGCTCGAGATCGAAGCCTAAATTCTATTGTATGTGGGAGGGCCAGGATTAAGTTCATACATGTGAGCTGAAAACATATTCCCCGGCATGCGCCACCTCCTGTCTGTGTCAAGGGTGACTGTTTGGTGGGGTTTTGCTGTTGTTACGTCACAGCCCTCTGCAAAGGCACCAAGCAGCCAGGAAACAGAGATGCTCATGTCTGCTCACTTCTGTCTCCTCTAAGTTAACCCAGAGACCCAGACCATCAGCCCGAGAGAAGCCATTTGTCTCCATCGGAAACATGAACCAGATTTTCCCCTGTAATGAGCTCCATATTTTGTGCAAGTGGCCTCAGATGTCTGGCCAATAGGAAACCAGTGTCCTTCCTGCAAAATTTCAACCCTAAGATTGTGTGGCTCTCTCTCTCTCCCTGGAGGGCCAAGGAGCGAGAGGAGGGAGGGCTTGAAATCGATAAATGGATCGCACACCTTCAGGGCCCTGCTATTTGTCATTTCTGACCTACACAAGCATTTGGAGGCTTTGTACTAACCTGTTTTATATGTGTGTGTGTCTCGGTGGGCATTCTTATCCTCCACTTTGACCTCCCCAAATATTGCTTCAAGTTCTAGGACATGGTAGTGAGAAGGGAGAGGAAGGGGGGTGGGGGAGGGAGCCAGCAGAAGACACAGAGACAGGCTGCATCTGCGGTGTTGATGTGGCCACAGATATCAGGGCCATCCTGGTCCCTCTGTGGTGAGCTAGGTAGCTGAAATTGTCCACCGGCTTCCAGGCCAGGAGAGGGACTGCCGTTCACGTAGTAGTTTGGCCTTGTTCTATGAGGAAGGCACGGACCAGAAGAGCCCAGATACTCAACATAGGGTCTCCAAGGTAAAGAGCGATTCAACCAGCCGGTCCATCAGACCATTTATCCCTCAGTTCCAAATCTATTTTCCAAATGCCTGCAGTGTGCCTGGCAAGAGCCACAGAAACGCCTGGCTTGAGAGACTTTCTATCGCCAACCAGCCTGAGCAATGGTGATTTTTACATAGGAGACAAATTATGTAGGAGTTGGAGGAATTGATTGGTCAGCAAGAGAGCCAGAGACAACCTGGCTTATAGGAGGTAACCTGTACTTTCTTCCTATTCCCCACCCCCAAGACTGAATACAATGGAAAGAGGTATCATTTGAGGGGTCTAACAGCTGTCCCCCCCAAGCCAGGACCAAGGAGAAAGGGGTTATCTGGGGCTGCAAAGGCTAGAGTGTAGCCATTGGCAGATCTGCCACTCTCTCCACCAATGGGGACTCTAGAAGACATGGCAGCAGGCTATTTGCATTTACCGTCTAAGGCCTCCACCAGGAGGCAAGCTAGAGGGTTTCTGGGAAGGAGAATGGAAAGCCTAAGAGGGAAAGGAATGTTCTGGCTGGCCCTTCATGGATATTTAAGGAAAGGGTGGACCCCCAAAGTGCCAGGAAGATCTGGGCTCCAAGGATGCACTTTTCTGCTAGAACTGTGGTTAGCCAACCCCTTGATCAGCAGGTGCCCCATCTCTGCCTAACCTCAGCCATCACACAGACTGTCAGGCAGGGAGGTGTGCAGGTGGATGCCATCTTAAGCAATGATTCCCAAATTTTATAGAAAAGACACTGCCCCGAGACCTCCTGAGGGTTGTGAAGGAATCACAGAGCCATTGGGAGATGCAGTGAAATGTGTGCATGTGGGTGCGTGAGTGTGTGTGCGCATGTATGTGAGTATGTGCACATATGCATACATATGTGTGTGTGAAAAGGTCACACTGGTGTTGCATAATAACTCATATATATCAGCCCTCATCCCCCAAACTACTTCTGCATAAAGCAAAATGATCGACCCCTGCGAACACAAAACCCCCAAAGTGAAGAGTCACTGTGGCCACCCTTTGCCCCAGATTTCCACTACTGATTCCCAATGTCCTGTGAACCTCCCCCCACCCCACACCACTCTGGGCCTTGACCTCCTCCCCCCTCTACCCTAACCAATCATGAGACTCTGAACCCTCTTAAGGCCTGCCCGGTCACGTGATTTACCTCACACAGAAGTTTGGGTACAAACCATTCTGTCCCATCCTATCTTTCTTTTTAATCACAAGAGAATAATTGCAGATATTTAAACCCTCAACTTTCCTGCAGGAATTTCTATGTTGGGTTTTATCGGCCTCCTTTTTTTTTTTTAATATAACAAAACAAATCATGGTTTGGAGGAAATTCTGGGAATTCTCTTCCAGAATAATCCCTCCCCAAGTGTGGGATTTACTGGGGAGCCAGTATGTTTGTAAGAAATTAACAAAACCCAATTCCTAAGTACCCCAAGCTGAACATAAACGCTTTTATTTTTTTTTTATTGATTTTGGTGAAAGGGGAAAAATTCACCAACATTCTACTACTCATAAAACAGCTCTTGGAAATTATATTTTATGAAATTGCATATCTCTTTCCCAAATGATTTTCTCCATGTCGAAAGAGATAGCAGGGCCCTGTGACACCGGCCTCTCTTTCCCTGGCAATGCTCAGCTCTTAAACTTTGTAAGCATTACCTCACTCTGAGGTCTCCTTATTTGATTCTCATCCTATTTTGTTTTATATTTGATATTTTATGTTCTGTTTTTTATTTTACTGTATTTTTGAGTACTTTGACTATGTTTAAGTAGTTGTACAATGGAGTTTCTGTTCAACAAAGCAGTTTATGAATTCAGTGTCTCTTGATTAATGTCACCCCTTTAGATACTCTCTTCCACCTCTTCCAACCCATCCCTCCATTTCCTTAAGCTTTTAAGATATGCATTGAGGGGATTTTTATTTGTTGTCATTTAACAAAGCAGTTTATAGAAGCAATGCATCTTGATCTGCATCACCCCTTCAACGTTTTCACCCTTTCTATTACTTTTTAATATTGTGGTACATACAATGAATTCCGTGTGTGTGTGTGTGTGTGTGTGTGTGTGTGTGTGTGTGTGTGTGTGCTGGTCCTGGCGCTTGAACTCAGGGCCTGACGCTGTCCCTAAACTCTTTTGCTCAAGGCTAGCACTCTACCGCTTGGCCACAGTGCCACTTCCAGCTTTTTCTTTTTTTTTGGCCAGTCCTGGGCCTTGGACTCAGGGCCTGAGCACTGTCCCTGGCTTCTTCCCGCTCAAGGCTAGCACTCTGCCACTTGAGCCACAGCGCCGCTTCTGGCCGTTTTCTGTATACGTGGTGCTGGGGAATCGAACCTAGGGCCTCGTGTATCCGAGGCAGGCACTCTTGCCATTAGGCTATATCCCCAGCCCACTTCCAGCTTTTTCTGAGTGTTCGTTGGAGATAAGAGTCTCACAGACTTTTCTGCCTGGGCTGGCTCTGAACCAAGATTCTCAGATCTCAGCCTCCAGAGTAGCTAGGATGACAGGCGTGAGCCCCCGGCATCCAGCTTACAATGAGTTCTTCACTGCATTCTCCTCATTCTCTCCATCATTTGTTTATCCCTCTCCTCTGTATCCCATGTCCCCTGTATTTTAAATTCTATACTATTTTATATTTTATTTTATTAATTTTTATTTTATTATTTTTATTTCATTTACTTACCGTTTTGTAGAAATGCAGCCAGCCACATGGATGATACAAACTCATGAAGACTATAAGGATTTTATTTTTCATTTTATTTTTATTTTGCCAGTCCTAGGGCCTAAGAACTCAGGGCTTGGACACTGTCCCTGAGTTTTTGTTGTTGTGGTTGTTGTTGTTTAGGGTCCCCCTCCTCCCCCAGTCTAATGTTCTAGGATTTGAGCCACTGCTGTACTTTTAGCTTTTTTGGAGATAAATTGAAGATAAGGGCCTCACAGACTTTCCTGCCTGGGCTAGCTTTGAACCATGATCCTTAGAGCTCAGCCTCCTGAGCAGCTAGGATCACAAGGCATGTATGAGCCAGCAGCACCCAGCTATTGGTTTGTTTTGTATTTCACACTCTGGCTTGGAAATGAGGGAGGAAGGCAGGTTCACGGATCTGGCTATATGGAAATCTCGCTGATAGGTAGTGAGCATTTCCTCCTGGGAGCCCATCTCCCTTCTGCTCTCCCCCAAGTCACCTTAGTCTGCCCCATGTTACAGACAGAGGTGCCCTGTGCTACCCCCCTTCTCTGTCAGGGTCCCTGGAGAAAGAGGCCTCGTTTCAAGCATGTCCTTTGGCTTGCTTGTAGTCTCAAAGGCACCGAGGGATCCCTGAACATATTTCCCTTGTGCATGCCAGCAGGGTGCTTTCTTTGCCTCCCTGTTGAACATTAGCAGGCTGTACCCCCTGGCTGTTCCAGGCCTTGCATGCATGCACTGGAAGGCCATTTTACGAGAGGATTTTTATAACTCCATTAAGTCCCGGACTGTGCAGTATGAAGCCACATTGGGAGAGGGGTGGGCTCTGAGGAAACAGTAGGAAAGTCTTCTTGAGGATCGTCCTTTTATCCCTAGCCTTGGCAGGAACAGCAAGACTGTGAGGCCCAACACTGGTGGCTCACACTTGTCATCCTAGCTACTCAGGAATCTAAGAGCTGAGGTTTGTGGGTCAAAGCCAGAGAGTGCACGGAAGTCTATGAGTCTTTGATTTCTAATTAACCAGCAAAAAGCCAGAAGTAGAGCTGGGGCACAAGTTGGTAGAGTGCTAGTCTTGAGCAAAAAAGCTCAAGGACAATGTTTAGGCCCCAAGTTCAAAACCCAGTACTGGCACACATACATGCATGCACACACACACGCACATACACACATGCACGCACACACATGCATATACATACATACATGTACACGTGCATGTACACACACAGAGGAGTGTCTATGAGGCTGCAAAATGAGCTGGAAGCCAGTGGCTTTGCAAAGTGGGTATCTATACAGAGACAGGGCAGACGAAAGGGACATGGTACCTTGGGCCAGTGGTAATGCAGGCCCTGTGTGGATGTCAGGCTAGGCTAGGGCTCGGTGAGCATATAGTCTACTATGACAGTGACATTGTTGTAACTGGGAACATGCAGGCTAATTCAAGATACTTCTGCCGCTTTCCAACTGAGCTCCTGATTATGGGAGAAAGGCTCTCGGGAGGACAAGGTGGTCCTATTTCTCAAGTGTTTGAGCTCCAGGCAAGACATCGCCTGCTCCGGGGACATCTTCAGTGTTCAGCTTATTTCGCTTCAGGATCTAGTTGCAGGGACCCACACCGACTGTGCCTTCCTTACAAGGATGGGGTCTTATAGCCAGGGACTATACCTGATCTTGTGAACCCCAAATTCCTGTCCTCCATTCCTGTCCTATCAGTTGGTCACATAGGAGCTACACTGTAATCTGGCTGGAGACTATTTTTCCCCTGGGTCTCTCTGGCTAGCACCTAGCTGTCACTGAATAGAATGCTATTCTGAGCCTAGAGTCCACAACTCTCCCTGCCCCCCCACCCAGGCCAGGTAGTCTGGTTGCAGTACTTGAAGCTGACCTGTTGTCTGATTGCCTTCCCTGGTGGTCTGGTCTAGAATAAAGGCCATACAGGTATTGGTTGTCAGATGTAGTGGTGACACCGAAAGCAGGTCAGTCACATATGCTATTTAGCACACCCCTACCAGCTTGACCTATGCCTGGATCTGACTCTTTCCCTCGCCTGCTTGCCTCCAGACTGCCCCCTGATGGTCCACATGTGCAGATCATGCTGATCTGGCCTACAGAGATGGAGCTGGACCATGGTGGTGGCAAACTTCAATTTCTGATCTCCAATCAGTGATGCCATCTGGGGATATGGACTTTTTTTTCTCCACCTATTAAAGGCAGGAAAATGTTTAAACAAAGGACATGTGTTTGAAAGTAAAGGGAAAATCACAAAAGGAAATAGCTCTCTATCCAGAGAGTGGCCCACAGAGGAGCCATTGGAGGTCTTTAGGATGGTGGTTATCTTACAGCAGTGGGCTCCTCCCACATCTCCTGGGGTTTGCGTTCATTGCTTGATGGCTTGCAATGGACAGTCTTGGATTTTTGTCATTGGTGGAGCAGACACCCAGGGAAGTATGGGGAAGAGAAAGCCTGTGAGTGGGAGCCCAGGGCACTATGGGATGAAGAAGCCTGTGAGTGGGAGCCCAGGGCACTATGGGAAGAAAAAGCCTGTGAGTGGGAGCCCAGGGCACTATGGGATGAAGAAGCCTGTGAGTGGGAGCCCAGGGCACTATGGGAAGAAGAAGCCTGTGAGTGGGAGCCCAGGGCACTATGGGAAGAAGATGCAAGATCCAGTGACTTTGGGAGAATGAGAAGGGCCATAATGGGACACATGTCATCTGCTGTATGCTATGCCCACCACCCCTTACCCCAATCTACCTAATTGGTCCCCTTTCTCTCTGAAACACACAAGGATGAATTGAGTATAAACTACTGAGTGCTTCAGACTCACAGATGGATACACCAGAGAGACACAATGAAGTTCTTTCTCTCTTGGAAAGCCAAACTCAGCATGGGTGATGGGCATCCAGACAAATGTAAGATTATGTGATGCAGGAGAGGTGGAAACTAGAGGGGGGTTGAGTAGGTCAGAGAGTCTCTGTGGGGGGCTGGTGACCTAACGGGCAACATGGAACACTGAATGAGGGTCCCTCAGACCAAGGAGATGGTGGCCAGAGTCTGAGAGAATGGATGATACAGGGCTAGAGCGGGAACTGAGCAGTGGAGGAGGACATCTTCTTAGAATTGAGAGGCCAAAGCAAGATAAAAAGCTGGACTTTAAGGTACTCAGGAACAGAAGCTATAGGACCAAAATCTCTCTCTCTCTCTCTCTCTCTCTCTCTCTCTCTCTCTCTCTCCCCCTTTCTCTCTCTCTCTTTCCCCCCACTATACAGAGAGCTCCCATTTGACACAAGCTTGGACCAGCAGGGACATGGTAAGCATTGTTTTCTCCAAAGAATAGGCTTCTATGTTTTTAATTAACAGTTTTTATTTACCACTGTCAAGCTCTCTCTCTCTCTCCCTCATTACAAAGTTCCCCATTTAAAAATGTTTTAAATTATCAGCTTTTATTTATCACCATCAAGCCTCCCCCAGGGAGGGGTGCATCCTTGTTGTTACCCATTGGGACCCAATTGAAGATGGGGTGAGGTCGGAGAGAAGGACAGAGTTCCAGTAGAGTTCTGGGTGTCTTTCCAGTGGGTCCAGTCCAGCTGGTCCTAGAGGAAGTCATAGCCTGACCCAAGACATCGGCCTGGCTGGCCTTCCTCCTTCACTTCAACCAGCAGTAGGCTAATATGCTTCATGAAGGCAGGATCTGAATTAAGTCTGGTTCCTTCAGTCGTACCAAGAAGCCTATGATCCAGCAAGTTTATGGGATTTGAATAGAAAAACCAATGCAAGCTGTTGAGGTGGGGTTAATCCCATTGTTGGGGCTTTAATGTTCCTCAATTTAAATCCACACAAGAAGGCCCTTAAGGATAGCCAGAACATTGACTATTACTCTCATAGTCCCTAAACTTTGCCAGGACCAGAAGCTCTATCTCAGAAACTGGGCAATCCTTGGAGTTGGAGGTGGGGCTCAGGTGATAGAGTACCAGCCAGTGAGCGAAATCCTCAGGTATGGAGTTCCAATTGCAGGTCTCAGATTTATGAGACACACACACACACACACACAGAGAGAGAGAGAGAGAGAGAGAGAGAGAGAGAGAGAGAGAGACATGGAGAATCCACTTTTACTGGAACAAAAGACATTCTTTCCTCCCCTTCACAAATGTTGCATATGGAAAAAAAATACTGAGCCAATTTTAATGTGCTTCAACTAATGGGGAGGATTTTCAGACCTTTTTTAAAATAGAGGATTCTTTAAATCCCACATTGTATAGTTGACCCAAAATACAGAATAAAAAGTTAGGATGGTGGAGTCAAGAAACTCGTGGTGTGGTCCCTACCTGTACTTTGGAGAGTTTACTCCTTCTCAAAGACACCAATGACAGAAAACCACATTGTAGCAACCATCCCTCTAATGAGCCTTTAACTTGGTTTCTACCTTATCCCAAAGGTACAGAGAAATAGCACTAAGGTTTTTTTTTCTTTAAAAAAATATCAAGAAAACATCATTTGCCGTAAAATGTCCCTAAAAGCAGGTCTAAATTGCCAATAAAGGCGAGGTAATTGTATCAGCATAGATCAGAAAGCATTTCTCAGACCCGATGAAAGAGTTAGCAAGACTGAAGAACTTAGACAGGGGCTGCACACTCAGTTCTGGACAATCAACCCATACCCCGTGGGGGGAGGGGGAGGGGAGAGGGTATTTTCAACACAATGCAATTTCCCTTTGAAAGCCAGGGCCTCTCTCTCTCTCTCTCTCTCTCTCTCTCTCTCTCTCTCTCTCTTTCTCCCATCTCTCTTCTCTGTCTCTATTTCTCCCCTCTCTCTCTCTCTCTCTCTCTCTCTGCTCTCCAACTTCAACTCAGGTTAAATCAGATCAACTTTCTGACTGTTGGATGTTCAGAAGAAGTCCTTATAATGTGCTTGTGCTCCTCTATAAACCCTTGGGCTTGAATCCTTCATTATTCTATTCTCTGCTTGTCCAGATTGATGATGAAAGGAAGGAAGAAGGAGGACGAGAAGGAGAAAGAAGAAGAAGGAGATAGAGGAGGAGGAGGAGGAGGAGGAGGAGGAGGAGGAGGAGGAGGAGGAGGAGGAGGAGGAGGAAGAAGAAGAAGAAGAGAAGAGAAGAAGAAGAAGAAGAAGAAGAAGAAGAAGAAGAAGAAGAAGAAGAAGAAGAAGAAGAAGAAGAAGAAGAAGAAGAAGAAGAAGAAGAAGCAGCAGCAGCTTGGGTGACTCATCTTAATGACAAGACCAGCCTCTCCTTCTACCTCAGAGCTGTATTATCACTTGACTAGCAAACACATATACAGTATAAATATTTAAGAAAAAGTAAATTCCATTAAGCTGCTCTGTGATAGATTCAGTGGTAGGTACTTATCTTTGAAATATTAAACTCTAGACATTTATATCCATACCAAAAAAAAGAGCTTCCTGCCATTTGATGAGAATTATGTGCCTGGCACTAATAAAATATTAAACTCCAATTTAAAAGATAAGTATCTTATCCACTTTTTTTCCTTCATAATAAAACATTTCACAGTGCTCAGGAAAGCCAATGTGCCTTCGAATTTCCGTACAATACTGTATTTACAAACTTTCATAAAAGTTTTGTGTATGCATTTGTCAGTGGCTGTTTTTTTACCTTACCATCCTGATTATTCGCCCTAATGACACGGTACATTTCAATAATGCATGATGGAACGTGTACACATAGACTTTGTTATTGTGTGTATGGTAATTCTCTGTTTGGGGGGATTTAGCGGCCTTCCCTGTCAGTTAATGAAATGGAGGTGGTCCACTAAAATTGCCTTTCTCCTTTTCAGCCCCTATTATATAAATTAATGTCAAACGGATGTAATTTCCATGTTTAAAATATACAGATACAAGTGTTAAAAAATTACAGCCTGTAGATTTTCCTATTTGACAATACATTATTTTTTTTTCAACCGCCAACGTCAATCTCTAACCCCTGCCAAGAATGTTCTGGAGAGGCCAATGGGTAATAAGTGTGAGTTATCAAATTTAGTGTTTCTGGCAAGTCATCCAGTTGCTGTGGGGGAAGGATAAAGGAGCCTTTATTACACAGCCATGGCAGCTCCCCTTCAGAACCAAGGGACCAGCATTGGAGAGGGAAATTCAGCTATTCCAAGTGCAGCTTGGTTGTCTTAGACCAACAGCCTGTGGGTCATCCCAGGGAGGACCTAGCACCTGGGTAGGAGTCTCTTGAACAAGAGACAGTTTAGTGATTAGATCACCAAGACATAGCTAGTTTCTCTCACACAAAACACTTCCAACCTCTCTCTCCTCATTTGCTCCAGACAGCATGAGCTCCAATCATTTCATTACGACCTAGAATTTGAAAGCTGCCCGTTTGAAAGCCCACCTTTGCCTTCCTGAGATGTTAGGAAGCTGCTCTTTGCCTTATTTGTTTCTGACCCTTCTTGGTCTGTGAGAAACAATTTGTCCCTCTGGCCCTCTCTGGCAGAGATGGGTGCTGACAAAGGATTTCTATTAGCAGCTATTTTTCTTCTCCTCCATCTGTTTTGAAGATGTTAAAAGACAGGGCTTCTAGCTGAGTACCAGTAGCTCATGCCTGTAAATCCTCACTACTCAGGAGGCTGAGATCTGTGGATTGCAGTTCAAAGCCAGCCCAACCAGAACAGTCTATGAGATTCTCATTTCGGTTTAACCATTAAAAAGCTAGAAGTGGAGGCAGAGTGCCAGCCTTGAAGGAAGAAAGCTAAGGGACAGCATCTAGGTCCTGAGTTCAAGACCCAATAACAACAACAGCAGCAGCAACAACAACAACAATAACAATGCACACACACACACACACACACACACACACACACACACACACACAATTTGATCACTCAGGAGGATGGCTGGAAATAGGAAGCCACAAGAGTTAAATAGGGCCATATGTGCCAGGCACTAGTGGCTCAAACCTCTAAATCTAGCTGCTCAGGAGGCTGAGATCTGAAGATCATGGTTCACAGTCAACCTGGGGAAGAAAAGTCCTTCAAATTCTTATCTCCAATAAACTTCCAAAATGTCAGAAGTGGAGCAGTGGCTCAAGTGGTAGTGCACTATTCTTGAATGAAAAATGCTCAGGGACAGCACCTAGGCCCTGAGTTCAAGCCCCAGGACTGGCACAACGATTTTTTTAAAATCATGGAAAGAAACAATTGCTTGTTTCTTCACCCTCTGGTTGGGAAACGAAATAAAGTGTACATGCCAGAGCTGTGCACATAGACATTCAGCGTAAGCGAGGTGTATGGTGCTTCTTTAAACTCAGGGAGCTCTAGGAATGTTAGAGACTTTCCAGCTTTCATGAAGCACCCTTAGATGACATTCTTCAGGAAGAGACTCTTCTTTACTCCAGGCTCAGCCCAGGCATTGCCACTGTTGAAAGGGGATTTGTATTCACATTTGCATCCTTAATGATTGCCAAATTGTCCTACAGACAGCATGGGTTCAACACTTCAGAGAGAAGCATTGAGAAACTGCAGCAAAGAGAACAGAGGAGGTGAGACACAGAGATTGTTTTGTGCACACATGTGCCATGATTGGGGGATAAATTAAGGTGCTAATTCCTCAGTTTCTTCACTCAAGGCTAGGAGCGAGGAGCTCTGCCACTTGAGCCACATCTCCACTTCTGGCTCTTTTTATTTTTTGTGGGTTAACTGGAGATGAAGACTTTCACAAACTGTCCTGCCTAGGCTAACTTTGAACCCTGATCCTCATATCTCAGTCAGTCTCCTGAGTAGCTAGGAGACAGACATGATCTACTGGCACCCAGCAAGGGTCTTAAAACAATGAACACCGGGGGCTGGGGATATGGCCTAGTGGCAACAGTGCTTGCCTCTCATACATGAAGCCCTGGTTCGATTTCCCAGCACCACGTATACAGAAAACGGCCAGAAGTGACGCTGTGGCTCAAGTGGCAGAGTGCTAGCCTTGAGCAAAAAGAAGCCAGGGACAGTGCTCAGGACCTGAGTCCAAGCCCCAGGACTGGCCAAAAAAACCCCAAAACAAAACAATGAACACCGAGTGGCCAAACAGGCATCTGATTCACAGCGTTATTCCCATTGGTGTGCGTCGTGATGAAGAGGATGCACACCCAATGTCGTCCTTTGTCTTCAGGATATCCACCCAAATGGTCATCTGTGTGGAGAAAATTGGGTCTTGCTTCATCATACGGCTGAGCTATATTGGTTGGCCTCAGCCATTAGCTCATTCCTGAAGAGCAGCAGTTCTCTTGTTCTTTCGAGTACTTGAGTCCATAGAGCTCCTTATTTCTGTAAATTACTGTAGAAACAATGAGCTGCCATTATCATCCTGTTAGAAGGCAGCCACTAATTACACTCAGGATAAACTGCACTTAATACCTATGATACCTATTATGAGCCAATCAGTGTGGTGTTCCAGCACACAGCGATCCCTTTATTTTCCAATATTTGGAAGGAATAATTGCTCTAGAAGGAGGGTTTACCTAAAAAAAAAAAAGCATGCCTTGCTGGGGAGCCTCTTTGGCAGCTGTATTCTGGGCTGTAATTTTGTGTCGCTCAGAAGTTTAGATTCTTTCTTTTCTGTGGGGAAGGGGGTGGAGAATGAGCCACACAGAGTCCTTCTTCAGCTACCCAGTAGCTGTGTGAACTCTACTGAGTGCTTTATGCTTTCCGAGCCCCTGGTGCCTTGTCTGTGAAACAGGAAAGGGCCAGGCCCCTGTGACTCTAGCTACTCAGGAGGCTGAGATCTGAGGATCGTAGCTCAAAGCCATGGACAGGAAACTGTGTGAGACTCTTTGTCTTCAATGAACACCCAAAAGCCAAAAGTGGGGCTGTGGCTCAAGTATTGGAACCTTAGGTTTGAGCAAAAAAGCGTGGGGACAGAGCTCAGGCCCTAAGTTCAAGTTCCAGAACTGGTGCACATGTGTGTACACACACACACACACACACACACACACACACACACACATACACACACAGAAGAGAATGAGTTAGTTGTAGGGTTCCTGGAAGGGTTAAAATCATTGAAATTGTTGCTGTGGGTGACTTAGAAGTTCTGGAAGCTTGGTTCTGAAAAGTTGCCTTCTCTAGTGTTTAGAGAATTTAAAATGCCAGCCTAAGCAGTGTCCTTTGAGGGAGGGAGACGATGTGCACAGCACCTTTCCAGAAGATTCCCTGGAGCCCCTGGGGGAGATCCTGGGTTCCGCTGAGTCTGTTTCTAAGGAAGACCTGTGCTCAGTGCCTGGCTGCCACTGAGTTTGCCACTGATGCTCGAACTTGGGATCAGAACATGGCTCTCTCAGCTCAAAATGAAGCAAACCCCAGCGAGAGAAGTTTGGAAAAGAGAACCTCACAAAAGAGAGAGAAAAAGAAACACACACACACACACACACACACAGAGAGAGAGAGAGAGAGAGAGAGAAGGGAAGGGGGGCTCACAAGCTTACTTTAGCTACTCAAGAGGCTGAAATCTGAGGATCAAGGTTCAAAGCCATCCTGAGCAGGAAAAGAGTCTATGAGAATGATCTGTGTTGAAGCCAGGCCCAGGCAGAAAGGTCTTATGGAAACTCCTATCTCCCGTTAATTACAAAAAAAAAAAAAAAAAGCTAAAGGAGGAGCTGTGGCTCAAATGGTAGAGAGCCAGCTGTGTGTGAAAAAGCTTGGGGAAAGTGCCTCGGCCTTGAGTTCAAGCTTCAGTATTGGCACCCAAAATTAATTGATTAATGTAAAAAAGGATAGCTGTGACATTGTTCATTAAACACAACACCCTGGGGTGGCTAAGGGTGTGGCTCAATGAAAGAAGAAGAAGAAGAAGAAGAAGAAGAAGAAGAAGAAGAAGAAGAAGAAGAAGAAGAAGAAGAAGAAGAAGAAGAAGAAGAAGAAGAAGAAGAAGAAGAGGAAGAAAAGAAGAAGAAGAAGAAGAAGAAGAAGAAGAAGAAGAAGAAGAAGAAGAAGAAGAAGAAGAAGAAGAAGAAGAAGAAGAAGAAGAAGAGGAGCTGTAGAATGTCCATTGGGTCTCGAGCTCTTCAGCTGCTGCTCTGAGGAGATGTTGAGCTGCGTTCTAATGTGACTCTCATCCCATACAACGGCCCATCCTCCTCACAGAACAGATGGCTCGGTGTCTTGAGTGAAACACATCCTGTGTGATTCGGTGCCCCAAGTTCAAGTTCATGCTCCCTGACATTGCTTGGGGCCCCTATCACCTCAACTCTATGTTTTTCTTAGAAAATGCCACTTTCCCTTCCACTCCTGCCTTGGCTGCATGCTGACTCATTACAGGCAAAGACCCTTAACTCTAGACTTTTCTGGTTCAAAGCCTTCCCCATCATCAGGAAGCAGTGTCAGCTTGGGTATGTTACTTAATCCTGATTTTCTCTACCAACATCATGGAGGTGGGGTCTCTCTCATAGGATTATAATGGGGATTAATGATTTAAACATTTCTAAGTTTGGATGACTTTGTATTGTTTTGCTTTGCCAGGCTTGGCACTTGACCTCAGAGCCTAAGTGCTGTCCCTGAGCTTCCTTTGCTTAAGGCTAGTGCTCTACCACTTTAGCATTTTTTTTGTAGTATATGAAGATAAGAGTCTCATGGCCTTTCCTTTCCTGAGCTAGCTTTAAATTCTGATCCTCAGATCTCAGCCTCCTGAGTAGCTAGGGTGACAGGTGTGAACCACCAGTGCCTGGACAACTTTATTCATTGTTATTATTATTTTGAAGTCATGAACACAGAGCTTTTAATTTAACATATAAGTCTATAGAAACTGTACACCATGATCGATACCATCCCTTCCATCATCTCCCCGTCTCTCCCACCCCCATCCCTCCCCTCAAGTTACCTGGTTTTACTTTCATATATATGTACATTGAAGATGATGATGGCATTCTTCCACTTTTCCTCTCTCCATTGCTCTGTGTTCCCCATCACTTGACCTCCCACCTCCCCCTGACACCTCGAGTTCCAGCTTCTGAGTATTTATTTTTTTCAACTGTGAATTTTTCAAAGGAGTTATACCATTGGACTCCTGCTAATATGTTTATGTATATATGCATATGCCCTGTCTATGTTTACATATATTTATTTATAAATTAGATCTAGCGTCTACATGAGAGAAAACATGTGTCCTTTGTCTCTCTGGGCCTGACTGACTTCATTTATATTTTCTCCAGTCCCAACCAATTGCTCTGCAAATGAAGCGATATCATTCTTCCTGGTGGATGAGTAAAATGCCATGGCATACTTGGTCCTTATACTAGGTTATGCTAGAAAGAGCAGTCAGTGTGGGCACACCTCGAAGGCCAGTCTCTTGAGACAGAAGAACTGATTCCCTCATCCTGTGTCCATCCATCCTTTCCCCAAGCTCCTCTCCCATCACCTCCCCCACCCCACACCATGCTTTAGTTCTGTACATTCACTATTTGCTTGTGGTCTTACACAATTCCAGCCCTGTCTATACTAACTGGTCATATTTTGGAAAGAGTGAAGGAGGTGTCTCATCTCAACTCCTGCCCATGACCACAGCAGGACATGTGGGGGAAGTGTCTGAAATCTGGATGTCTTGTAGAATGCCTGCCAGGCCAGTCCTGGAGCTACTGCACCCGGGACGTGACTTCTGTAGAGACCTACCCGTGCTTTCTACACTTCTTCGACGTCTATCTGCTCATCAACTAAGTCAACTAGAGCTGCTCACGTCATTAGCAGACAGGGCTGGAGGAGATAAGACCAAAAGCAAAAGCAGCCCTAGGAAGGGCCAGGAAAAGCAGTGCTGCAGAATCTTGCCCTTCCAGGAACCTGCTTTGAGCTTTCAAATGATGATGTATCCCAGATGAGGTCACAGAGCTTGCCTATGAAGGCAAAGAGACACTCAAAGTGTGTTGACACTGCCCCATTACCCCATCCTTGTCTGATTCCCTCACGTGGTTTGGGCTAGAGACTGTCCTGAAGGCTGTCTTGAGCTTGCATGTCTTTTAGGTCTGGGGAATAATTACAAAGCACAGATGAAACTTGTTCTCTACAATATGATTCCTCATAAAGGAGAGTTATGAAGAAGGAGGAGGAGGAGGAATGCTGGAGAGGAAGAAGAAATGGAAGGAAGGAAGGAAGGAAGGAAGGAAGGAAGGGAGGGAGGGAGGGAGGGAGGGAGGGAGGGAGGGAGGGAGGGAAAGAAGAAAGGGTAAGAGGAAGAAGAGGGAGTGAGGGAAAGAAGCGAGGAGGGAGGAATGATAGAAATAGGGAGAGAGAAAAAGGGAAAAGTCAGGGACAGAAAGGAAGGAAGGAAAGAGGGAGGGAGGGAGAATGGAAAGAAAGAACAGGAAAGGAAGGGGGCATGAAGCAAGTAAGGAGAAAGGAAGGAATGAAGAAAAGAGAAGAAAGGAGGGGAGGGAAACTAGGAAGGAGAGGAAATGAGTTAAATAATGCAAGAAATATTTGTTTTATTATTTGTATTTATAAATAAAATAATGAGAGGAGGAGGAGAAAGAGGAGGGGGAGAAGGAGAAGAAGGAAGAGAAGGAGAAGGAGAAGGGGAGGAGGAAGAGGAGGAGGGAGAGAGGGAGGAAAAAGGACAGAAGGAGATAAGGAAGGAAGGAGAAAGGGAGGAGGGAGGGAAGGAAGGAAGGAAGGGAGGGCAGGAGGGAGGGAGGGAGGAAGGAAGGCAGGCCAGCTGAGCTCTCCTGTGACCTCCCTGACCCCATGGGTTCAGGCAAGGCCAGAAGGCTCACTTCCTTCCTCCTAACTAAAAGCTGATCTCAGGAACTACACACTGCCTCCAATCTGAACTCTCTTTTCTGTGTGGCAGGGACGGGGTGGGTGGCTTCTGCTGGCAATTTAAGGTAAAATTAACGCATATGCTTCTTGAGTATTTTCACAGTATCAGACTTGTAGCCAAATGTGTTTCCACACACTTCCTTCTTGCGAAGGCAGATTTGCATATGCATTAAGGCCATTTGATCAGAATGCACACATAGAGGAATGACACATCTTCACTGACAGCTCCCGGGTGACGGATAACTCCACAGAAAACATACATTTTGAGAGGAAAATAGGAGGAGGAATAGCATTAAGGACCGGCGAGAGCCGGCATGATGTTCAATTGAGAAGCACAGATTGGATGGTTTGATTCACTTCCCAGGCTGTGGGATGCAGGTGGAACAGGTCCTTATGAAACTACCTGTGCCAGGTGGGGGGTGGAGGATCCCCAGAAGCCTGGATGTCACACTGCTGGATCACCAAGTACATGGTGAGCAATGTGCTAGCTATACCAGGTCTGGATCCTGACTTCTTGCTGAACTCACCTCATCACCTGTCACCTGGCTCAGGTGCTCTGTTCTCTTAAATTCAGCCTTTTTTTCCTCCATATGCAGGTCTTGGGGCTTGCGCTCAGGGCCTGAATAGCGTCCCTGAGCTTCTTCATTTGGCTCAGAGCTAGCACTCTACCACTTGAGCCACAGTTCCACTTCTGCACTGCCCCCCACCCCTTTTTGATGGTTCATTGGAGAACAGAGTCTCACCAACTTTCGTAGCCAGGCTGGCTTTGAACCAAGATCCTCAGATCTCAGCTCTTGATTGACTAGGATTACAGGTGTCAGTCACCAGTGGCCTGGCTTTTTAACACACAGAGCTGGTTGTCTGGGATGCTGTCCCTGCATTGTCCCATGAGTGAGCACAGGAGAGGATTTGTGGCAAAACTCAACCATCCATCCTTCATCCATTCATTTGTTCATTCATTCATTGACTCTTGCATGTTTTGCCCATCCAACTGTTCCACTTCTAAAATGTCCTTGACCACAGGGATTTTGTGTGAAACACACCCCTAGAAATCTAGAAGAGCCTACAGCACTTCAAAGTGAACAATCATTGGATGAATGAATGCCTGTTCACATTTGGCTTGTGAATTCCTCTGCCCTCTACGGAAGTCATTGACTGCTCTGGGATTACAAGCTTTCTAAGGAACCAGCAAGGGCTCTGCTAAGTGCCTGGGGTTGCTTAGCCTCTGCCTTTGAGTATGGGAGAGAGACAGAGAGAGAGAGAGAGAGAGAGAGAGAGAGAGAGAGAGAGAGAGAGAGAGAGAGAGAGAGAGAGGCTGGATGTCAAGAAGACAAGCTCCTTCACCAGGAAATCATGCCGCCAATTAGTGAGAGTTGTGATGGTCATTTGCAGTTTTCTTTTCTTTTTGTCTTGTTTGATACTTTATCCATCTTTGGGAGGGTTATGGGGGGTCACAGAAATAGAGGGACAAAGAGTAAACAAATACAGCAGTGGTACTCACTAGATACTATGTGTAAAATGAAATACACAACCTGTGGGTGGGGATGGGAGGGAAAACCTGGGAAAGGTGGAGGGAAGGGAAGTCCAAAAAGAAATGTACTCTTTACCTGACTGTGTAACTGTAACCCCTCTGTCCATCAACTTGTTTGACCACTCTGGAAAGCAGTATGGAAGTTCCTCAAACAACCAAACATAGAGTTCCCCTATGGCCCAGCAACCCCACTTTTGGGCATTTACCCAAAGGATCACAAACAAGGCCATACTAAAGCTACCAGTACAACCATGTTCATTGCAGAATTATTTTCCATAGCTAAGATATGGAACCAACCCAGATGCCCCTCAGTAGATGAATGGATCAAGAAAATGTGGTATATATACATAATGGAATTTTATGCTTCCATTAGAAAGAATGACATTGCCCTATTAATATGTAAAGAAATGGAAAGACTTGGGGAAAAAATCACATTAAGTGAAGTAAGCCAGACCCAAAGAAACATAGATCCTATAGTTTCTCTTATTAGTAATAATTAGTAAATGTCTAGATAGTCCTAGCAGAGGATCACAGTAGTTCAATAGCTATGTACATATGATTGTATAAGATGATGCTAAGTGAAATGAACTCCAAGATATGAAAACCAGAGGTTTTTTATTGTTATTTTTAATATACTATATGAATTTTTTTTTCTTTTTTCTTTCCTATGGTTTATCCCCTGTTGTTATTGTATTTGACTTCAGTACCCTGGGTATTGTATATGTGTTTATATGAATTAGGGAAGGAAAGGAGAACATCAAAATGGTAAGACAAAGGATATAGGTGAACCAATGCAATAGTGATACAAGACAATATGTTGGAAATTAACTATACAACTGGGGGGATCGAGGGGGGAGAGAATGTGGGAGAAAAATGAGGGGTGTAACAAGTATAACAAGAAATGTACTCACTATCTTACATACGCAACTGTACATCACCTTGACAACAAAATTAAATTTTAAAAACTAAAATAAAAAGGAAGGACACTGGGCTCAACAGCTAGCCCCAGAGGCCTGCCCATGCTTGGCTTACGTTCTGGGTGCTGTGGGTGACTGAGTAGCAGGAGCTGGTCTCTGCCTTGGCAGTCAGCAGAGTGTGTCACATGGTCAGGAGTAACAGGAGCTGTCTCTGCTTTGGCAGTCAGCAGTGTGTGTCACGTGGTCAGGTGTGCCATGGGATCAGGTGTATAACCTCTCACTGGCCAGGTCAGCAGATGCCGTTGGAAAGTGGATGGCCCATTATTTAAGGTGAGGCAAGCTCCTCAGTATAAACCTTGGTCCAGCATGTTGCTGATGGCTCATACCTGTCATCCTTGTTCATCAGAGGGCTGAGATCTGAGGATCACAGTTCAACATAGATGTGAATTTTAAAAGCCTATGAGATTCTCTGATGAGGAAATGAGAATGGCCAAGAGACATAAAAAATGCTCTACATCACTGGCCATAAAAGAAATGCAAATCAAAACAACATTGAGATTCCATCTCACCCCAGTAAGAATGTCATATATCAAGAAAACTAACAATAACAATTGTTGGAAGGGATGTGGCCAAAAGGGAACCCTACTTCATTGTTGGTGGGAATGTAAACTGGTTCAGCCACTCTGGCAAGCAGTATGGAGATTCCTCAGAAGGCTAAATATAGAACTCCCCTATGACCCAGCAGCCCCACTTTTGGGTATCTATCCAAAAGACCACAAACAAAATCACAGTAATGCCACCAGCACAACAATGTTCATCGCAGCACAATTTGTCATAGCGAGAATCTGGAACCAACCCAGATGCCCCTCAGTAGACGAATGGATCAGGAAAATGTGGTACATATACACAATGGAATTTTATGCCTCTATCAGAAAGAATGACATTGTCCCATTTGTAAGGAAATGGAAGGACTTGGAAAAAATTATACTAAGTGAAGTGAGCCAGACCCAAAGAAACATGGACTCTATGGTCTCCCTTATTGGGAATAATTAGTACAGGTTTAGGCAAGTCATAGCAGAGCATCACAAGGCCCAATAGCTATACTAAGTGAAATGAACTTCATGTTATGGAAACAATTGTTATATCACAGTTGTAACTACTTTCAACATCCCATGTGTATCTGTAGCTTCTATTATTGATGATGTTCTTGTATCACCTTCCTGTGGTTGTACCTACACTATCTCTGTAATCTTATCTGAGTATATTGGAAACCGTGTATACTGGTATTAGAACTAGGAAATTGAAAGGGAATACCAAAACTGAGAGACACAGGGTAAAAAAAGACAACTACAAAAGCAATACTTGCAAAACTGTTTGGTGTAAGTGAACTGAACACCTCATGGGGGGAAAGGGAAAGGGGGAGGAGGGAGGGGGGTATGAGGGACAAGGTAACAAACAGTACAAGAAATGTATCCAGGGGGCTGGGGATATAGCCTAGTGGCAAGAGTGCCTGCCTCGGATACACGAGGCCCTAGGTTCGATTCCCCAGCACCACATATACAGAAAACGGCCAGAAGCGGCGCTGTGGCTCAAGTGGCGGAGTGCTAGCCTTGAGCGGGAAGAAGCCAGGGACAGTGCTCAGGCCCTGAGTCCAAGGCCCAGGACTGGCCAAAAAAAAAAAAAAAAAAAAAAAAGAAATGTATCCAATGCCTAACATATGAAACTGTAACCTCTTTGTACATCAGTTTGATAATAAAAATTTGAAAAGAAAAAAGCCTATGAGATTCTTACTGCCAGTGAACCAGCAAAAAGCCAGAAGTAGAGATATGTCTCAACTGGTAGAGCACTAGCCTTGACTGAAGAAGCAAAGTGGAAGCAAGGCCTCAAAGCCCTTACCAAACCCCAAACACAGTCTTGTGGGAGACAGCATCGCAGTGAAAAGGAATCTGAATTACATGTAGTTGTGATTAGTTATGTCTGTCTGCATTGCCATCCACACAGTACCAAAGGCACTGACTTTGCTCAGTTTTTAAAACTATTTTTATAGTTTGGTTCTTAGTTTTCGTTTGTCTTGTTCTATTGGTAATGCAGCATCTTGGGAGGGTGTCTCAAGTCTGTCCCTACCCTGTTATTGAAGCCAGCAGCGTGCCAAGCTGTGGGTGGCTGTGCAGAAGAGCCATCGGGCCACCACAGATCACCAAGTATAATATTTTAAAGCAACATGTAGTCGATTTTATTGTCAGTGAAGAGTTTCTTGCAATGACAGATGCATGCAAATTTTTAGGTATTAAGCTATGTGTTCTTGTTACAAAATTATAACAAACTTCAATCTTTTCCCCTATCTAATGTCCATCTAGCTGCTAAAATATGTCTCTGGGTTTGTTTGTTGTTGTTGTTTGTTTGTTTTTATGCCAGTCTTGGGGCTTGAACTTGGGGCCTGTTCACTGTCTTTGAGTTTTTTGGTCAAGGCTAGCACTCTACTCCTTGAGCCACACCTCCACTTCCTGCTTTTGTTTCTTGATGGTTCATTGGAGATAAGAGTCTCCTAGACTTTCCTACCCCAGCTGACTTCAAACTGCAATCCTTAGATCTCAGCTTCCCTGTGTAGCAAGGGTGACAGATGTAAGCCACCAGCACCTGGCAGTATCTCAGTTGTAATGTAGTAAATATTAAATGTATGAAATTTAATGTATTAAATTTGTGTGTATATATATATATATATATATATATATATATATATATATATTTCTCCCAACCCCATCGGAGGACTGTGTCTTTCCTCTCATGAAATTGACATCTCTGCTCTGTCTTTAGGAGAGTGTTTGTAATTGCTGGAATATGCTTGGCCATCCTTCATTTGGAATTTATGTGGTAATTTCAGCAAAAAGCGAGACCTTGTACAGCAGTTTTCATCTTGGTTTTTTTTTTTTTTTCAAGGCTGCCTCTCTTTCTTGATGCTGGAGAGCTTCCAATTATCCCTTCTGGTCTCTTTGGATGGGGATGGTAACAGATCAGCTGAGAGGCGCAGTTCAACATTGTTAAGCTTATCAATATAAATACAATGTTCAACCCCTTTTAGATAATTGGAGCGATGTGTGAAAATGTGGCCAATTTGTGCATAAATTGGTCCTACACTTCTTCCTGGCAAAAGCAAGGGAGAGAGAGAGAGAGAGAGAGAGAGAGAGAGAGAGAGAGAGAGAGAGAGAGAGAGAGAGAAGGGGGACCATATGCGAGACAGGCTAGCTCCTTGTGGGGAGAGGGGGTGGGGAGCCATGATCCTGCATCATGGTGACTCCTGGGTCTGCTTTTTATGGGGGCTGGGAGATCTGGATAGGTACTTGGGCCTCTATGAACTTTTCTTTTCCATCCTAGAGGCAGCTAGGGGGAGATCCACAGGGGCCCTGAAAACACATCACACCCAAGAGAACTTGCAGACAGTGTTGAGAATTAGACTTCTCTGCTTGGATAGATACCAGATTCAAACAACCAACTGGAGAGACTGAGGCCCATGGAGAGAAGCTAGGGTGCTGGGATGGGGAATGGCGGGGGGAGGGAGGCCCTGGAACTGGTTCATTTCTCTTGGAAACCTTGTTGCTACCTCCGATTCTGGAAAAGTTCATATTTTCCTCCTGGCTCTGGTCCTTGCTGTGTGAGTTCACCTCAGTGTGTGTGTGTGTGTGTGTGTGTGTGTGTGTGTGTGTGTGTGTGTGTGGTTAGGGGGAGGGAGGGAGAGCTGGGGTGGGAACTGCTTCACTTCTGTGGTGGTAATCCTTCCAAAAGCAGTTGGGGGGTGGGCATGAGGTGGGGGAAGAGGCCTGAGATGATTATTATAAAACTGCCCCCAGCGCTTTAGAGCTCAGGGAAAAAAAAAGTTCAGCAGAAATCGATCCTCCCAACCATTCTGAACTCAATCTTCTCATCCAAACTCTACAAATCAAAAAATTCAGTTTCACAAGAGATTAAAACTTAACACACACACACACACACACACACACACACACACACACACTTGTTAATCTTCAATGTGAGTACAATCAGAGGGGGTGGATATGATATTTGGGCCGTGGGGGGTTTCAAGACTCTGGGGGAGTCAGCAGATAGATTTCTGGCTGGCCTGAAATCTGGCCGAGAAGTGGCAGGCTATTCTGTAGGTCACCTCGCCAGTGTGTTCCTGACTATGGAGAGATTCAGGCAGGAGGAAGGTTCTGCCTCTCTGGTCTTGAGTCGTGGACACCTTTCTTTCATGACCCCAAACAGCAGCCCTTAGCAGTTGTGCCAAAAGACTGGGGTAAAATGCAGAAGGCTCTTCTCTGGCTCCTGAGCACTGAGCTAAACACAACCGATGGATCATGCCTATAACCCTAGCTACTCCGGAGGCTGAGCTCCAGAGGATTATTGTTTGAGGCCAGCCTTGGTAGAAAAGTCTGTGAGACTCCATCTCTAAAATAACCAGCAAAAAGCTGAGCTGGAACGGTAGCTCAAGTAGTAGACTGCCAGACTAGCATGCAGAATTAGCTCAAGACCTGAAAAGAAGAAGAAGGAGGAGGAAGAGGCAAAGGAGGAGGAGGAGGCGAAGGAGGAGGAGGAAGGCCGCTTCCTGTACTCTTTATCTCTTTTAAATATGAGGAAAGGGAGCAGGGAAAGTAAATTCTTGGACTTCGAGTGTTCTGGGGAGACAGAGAGATGAGTTAAACAGACATGAATCAGAAAACATATGGATCCAATTTGGGTTTAAAAAATTAATGGGAAAACACATTCTCATCAAACTCAAAACAATGAAAAATATTTTTTAAGCAGGCAAGAAGAAAAAATCCAAAATACAGCTGGGTTTGCCCAGCTCCGTTTGGATTGCTAACGCCCATGATCTCCTTTTTTGGGTTTTCCAAAACAGCACGTGGAAAAAAGATGAAGGACTTGTGGAATAAATTAAACAGACAAGTTAGGTGTGGGCTTCCAGGAGGACAGGCCACCCAGGACGAAACCCTAGAAATCTCCTTGGTGGTTGGCACTTTGCTATTAGGCCACCACCTGGAGCTACAGTTGATAGGCAGGGCCCCAGATTTGAAGTGGTACCCAGAAACTACTAAAGGTTAAAGGGCACAGATGTGCTAAATCGGTCCACTGACTAAAGATCGCATAAAACTCAAAAAAAAAGGGACAGCACACCAAAAGGAAGGCCACCATCTGGTCAAGCCAGAAGGTCTGACCTCATCTTAGGGAAGTGGGGAGGAACTATTAACTGATGAGGCACAATTCTTTTTTTCTTCTTGGTGGTTGTGGAGCTTTGAACCCAGGGCCTGGGTGCTTCCTCTGAGCTCCTTTGCTCAAGGCTAGCACACTACCACTTGAACTATGCTCCACTTCTAGTTTCCTGCTGCTTCATTGGGGATAAGAGGCTCATGGGCTTTCCTGCCTGGGCTGGCTTTGAAACACAATCCTCAGATCTCAGCCTCCTGAGGAACTAGGCAAGAGCCACCAGCCAGCAACTCAGGCACAGTTCTTAATATGTCTTCCTGGTAAAAATCATCCTTTCTCTTCCTCAGGCCTCCAGCCAGGCGTCTGGAAAAAGCAGGTCATTTGACACTGCCTTCAAAGAGGCCTTCTCTGACTGGAGGCCACCTCGTGCCCCAGCAAGCTCTGTGAAGGACAGGGTGGAGGACGGAAGGTCTGTTGACAGAAGTGATGGGCAGTGGGAGGAGAAACCTGAAAGGTCACTTGCATGGCTATTCCAGCCAGCCAGACTGGAGCCTCTAAATTGCTGTAAGTCTTCATAAGTTTTCCTGGATCCCAGTCCCAGCCCCCCAAGCCAGAGACACCTGACAACTCTTTGTTCTCCAACACACACTGGACGTCTAGCATCTCATACCCAGGACAAACAAAAGCTGCCACTTGTATGTCCATTGTCACCACACCTGCCATTTTACTTGTATCAAATCTCACCTTTTTCTCTCCCCTGCTGTATCAGGGGAGAGGACTTGCCCTCACTCTCAAGAGTACCACTTCCTTGAGGTCTTCTGGAGTCTTAAGGACCCCATTTATCTGTGTGTGTGTGTTGGTCCTGGGGCTTGAACTCATGACCTGGTTACTGTCTCTTAGCTCTGTCAGCACTCTACCACTTGAGCCACAGCTCCACTTCTGGCTTTATGGAGGTTAATCAGGGATAAGAGTCTCAAGGACTTTCTTGCTCAGACTGGCTTTGAGCCATGAACCTCAACTCCTGAGTAGCAAGGATGATCAGCCTGAGCAACCAGCCTCAGGCAAGGACCCTTCCCCCCGCCCCCCTCTGTTCTGGACTACTTGCTACTGCAACATGGTGGGGGGGGGGGAGAGAGGGAGGGGGCTTCAGCATGGAGTTCAAATATGTTATTTTGGGAGGGTAGGCTTTCTAGACTGATAACTTTGGGGGTATCCTTCCTTCTCCAGTATTTGGAGTTCCCATGTTGGGAGTGAAACACATCACATTGACTCGCCTAATGAAGTTGTGGTAGAAATGAAAAGAGCACAGAGAAAACCCTGGGAAACGTGGCCAACGCATTGTGAGCACGAAGCAAATGTAGGTTACTTCCTGCTTCCGTCCTGGCAAGGCTCACGAGCAAAATTCTCGCCTGTTTCTGAAGGAATTCTTAATAATCCCCCCCATCGTCCTCCATGTTCTGTGGCTATAAAAGAATACTGGAGAGGCAGACATTTGTAAAGGAAAGACGTTGTTTTGGCCCACACTTCCGCAGGTTGTAATGGCCACCATCTGTTTTGCTGTATTATTTTATTTTACTTTATTTTAATTTGCTTCCTTTCTTATTTTATTTTACTTTATTCTAATTAACTTTCTTATTTTATTTAACTTTATTTTACTTTACTATTTTATTTTACTTCACTTTGCTTTATTTTACTTTACTACTTTATTTTGCTTTCTTTTCTCCTTCCTTCCTTCCTTCCTTCCTTCCTTCCTTTCTCTCTCTCTTCTTTCTCTCTTTCTCTCTTTCTTTCTTTCTTTCTTTCTTTCTTTCTTTCTTTCTTTCTTTCTAACCAGGGAATTGAACCCAGGATGTTGTACTTGGAGAATATACATAAGATCATTTTTTTCTATATTAGGGATTGAGCTCATGGACCTTGAGCTTGCTAGGCAGGTGATCTGCCACTTAAGCCAGTCCTCCAGCCCTCTTTTCTTTTTTAATTTAAATTTTATTGTAAAGATGATGTATAGAGGGGTTACAGTTAGGTAAGTAAGGGCATGAGTACATTTCTTTTATCCCTCCCTCATTTTCTCCCACTTTTTTCCCCTCCCCCCAAGTTGTATAGTTCATTTCCAATATAGTGTCTATTATCACTACTGAGTTAGTTCACCCTTTGTCCCACAGTGTCTGTGATTCTCCTTCCATTCCCCAAATCAGATAAGCTTATATACAAGACAAAAGGTACAGACATAAAAATAAAACAGTGGCAACAGAGAAAAAACCTAATGGAAATTTTAAAAAAAAGAAAGAACTGCCCACAGTACAATAATAAAAACTCTTTTGCATTTCTTGGAGTTCATTTTGATGAGCATTATTTTATGTGGGCATATTCACATAGCTAATTGAGCCCTTGTGATCCTCTCTTAAGAATATCCTCCTTTGTTCTCACTGTGTGATGCTTAGAGTGCTGTTTAATTAATCATGTCCAAGTGTAGTTATTTGTCTTTTACTATCCACTGGATTAACTTGTAGATTTCTTTCTATTTTATTTTTACTTTGTGATTTTATTTCATTTCACTTAATTTTAATTTTATTTATTTTTATCATATTTCTTCAAATAATTGTCCACAGGGGTTTCAATTCAACTTATGTGTGCAATACATCTTGATCAGTTACCTCTTCCATCCCTCTCCCCCTCAACACACTGTGCCTTCCCCCATGTTTATGAATGTATATTGCACATTGTGACCTCTTTCACCCACCTTTTCTCTTTCTACTCTGTTCTATTTCCCTTTTTATTATCCTCTGCCTTCAGAGCCAAGACAAGTTTCAAATTCCTGATATTCTAAATTTTTTTGCTAAATTACCTGCTAATTGTTCAAAAGGGTTACACCATGGAATATCACTCTTGCTTTTAGATTCTTTATTGTTGTTATTATTATTTTATTTCGGGGGGATACTTTCCTACCCGAGCTAGCTCTGATCCCAGTCTCCTGAGTGGCTAGGATTACAGATATGAGCCACTGGTACCCAGCTCTTTCTGATCATCTTTAAATGTGGTTGCTTGCTAAGATGCCTCCACCATTGGATGCAAGGTGTTCAGGACCTTACGACCTCACCTGTCCAGCTAATCTTTTGCTTGAGCACCAGAGCACCTCCATCATAGAACTGTTCTTGATAAATGTCTATGGAAAGAGTAAAATGTTGAATTTTGTTCCAATGCCTTTTGAAACGTGAAGAGTCTTAATTTCTCAGACACCCTGGTTGGAACAGCGCGTCCAACTTCATGGCCCAGCTCTTGTCTGCCTGTTCTCTTTTGTAGAAGCTCACTGCCATGGCTACTCCTGGATTCCGTCCTCAGAGGAGCAGATCTGAGATGTGCCACTTTGTGGTGCTTTGGCGTAAGAGACACCCGACTGAGAATCAGCTAGCAGGAACATCCCTGCCAGAGGCATTGGAAGGAAAAAAATGTTGTGTGGTGATGGCAGGAGAGAGAAAGCTAAGAAGGAACAAGGATGAGGTGTCAGTCTGTCCCCCAAGTATGTCAGCTCCGTGAAAACTGGCTCTTCTTGATCACCACTGACTTATCCAGTGCTTACCCTTGGATGGGTTCTCATTGTGGATTTGCTGACTGATTGGTTGATTGACAGGTTGAGTGAATAAATGCATGTTACAGTAAAGAAACATTAATAAAATAAACATGGTAGTTGGTATATATATAGTGTGTGTGTGTGTGTGTGTCTGTGTGTGTGTGCACGCCAGTCCTGGGGCTTGAATTCACGGCTGTCCCTGAGCTATTTTGTTCAAGGCTAGCCCTCTACCACTGGAGCCATAGCTCCACTTTTGACTTTTTGGAAGTTTATTAGAGATAAAAGTCTCATGGAAGCCCCAGCTGGCTTTGAACCGCTATCCTCAGATCTCAGCCTCCTGAGTAGCTAGGATTACAGGCATGAACCACTGCAATTTATGGATTAGGGAGTTGTCAGAAATTTTGGAAAGAAAAATAACAGCACATGTGCACAGGTAGGAATTTCCCAATCCCTGTTATCATCGCTTAAAAAAAAGAGTGATTGTCATTACTTTTATAGAAAACACCAGACATATTTCATATGAGGATTTTTCAGAGGATCATTGGAGTCAGCTGTCTTCTAACTTATTTCTCTTATTATTTGCTCTTGAATTCTCCTAAGTAAGGGTTTTATGTTTCAGAAGCATATTTCCAAGGGGACCAATATGTTCCTCTCTTCCTCTTGCTCCTTTCATGGCATCTTCTTCTGTTCCTTCCAGTGTCTTATTCTTCATTGACTTTTCTACTGCTCTACCCAGTTCCAACTTCAACACCTCCCTCAAGCTTGATCATCCTCAACTCTTTTCCTGCTTGGCCTGAGTATTTGCAAGATATGATCTGTAATGATTGTATTGACTTTACAACTTAGACAAGACTAAATACCAAATTATTAGCCCATTCCTTCGTAAATGTACAACAAAGAAAATTATTCCTTTTCACTCTTGTGGGTCAAGATTCAACAATAGTAGAAACAATAGCTCTCTCTCACTTTCTCTTGCTTTCACTCTTGTTTTTTGTTTTACTAGATTAGTATTTTATCTTAGTTTTTTGGAGTTCAGTTTGATAAATATTATTTTATATGGTCAGAGGTACAGAGGCATGGTGCTTTGTTGCTCTCCTAAGAGTATCCTCCTTTGGTCTCACTGTGTGTGAATGCCTAGAGTCCTGTATAAATTATTCATGTCCCCATATATTTTAGATCTAGCTTCTGTGTTTGAGAGAAAACATGAGCCATTGAGCTCCCTGAGCTTGGCTTACCTCACTTAATATGATTTGTTCTAGGTTCAAGAATAGCTCTCTTTTATAGAGTAAAGCAAAACCAAAAAACAAACAAACAAAACCCATAAAACAAGAACATACAAAGGTGGTCTCTGGCAAATTTTCTCCCAAGGTGGTAGAATCTTGGGAGCTAGGAAGATTTCCTAATTTATCTTCAGACACGTGTGATGATTCCTAGCTGGGTACACTGGGAGGGAATTTCAGAGAAGGATGGTTCAACATTTGGGAGTGGAGGGGTTTTCTATGGTTGGTCATTTCCCAGAATTAGTGACGGTGAGATTGGCTGCCATGGCTGACAACCTTTCAAGTCTGATCATGGGCTGCCACAAGGCAGCGATCATGTCTCACACGTTTTTATATGTGTGTGTGTGTGCTTTGCATCTTGGCGTAGAGCCAACATTCCATCCTACTTGGAGACTTGACATGACGACTTGTTGAATCCTCCATGGAGGAGGGAAGTGGCTTATCACCTAGCGTGTGAGTGTATGCAGATATTACGTGGCTCTGTGCATGGCTCCAAATAGCCAGAAAATGTGTGTGATCGATAGGGAGAGACAGGGTCATTTGAGCTCTGCCTTACAAATCATTCTCAGTGTCCCCATCCCGGCATCTTTGCATCCAGTTGTCTCACTGGGCTTGAGGCGGCTGGCTGTATATATGGAGACAATGAACAAGAGATGCAGTCAGACAATATCTCACAAATGATCAGCCTGGAAGCCCCTCACAGGAGACACAGCTGAGCCTAAGTTAGTGAGGATTTCTCAGGATGGGCTTGGGGGGTGGGGGCATGTGCTCTGATGGATACCCTATTTGCCTGGAGAATGGAGTAAGCAGAAATCAGCCATAGAAGTGTGTTCTCACCATTCTTTGTCTCCAAGGTGGATGAAAGTAGAAACCTCATGGGGAGAGTGGGAGGGGGGAGGGGGGAGGGTGTGCAGCCTGTGTAAAATGTAAGTCTAAAAGCAGATTACATGGGAAGAATCCATAGGGAACAACAACCACAAAAAAAGAAACCTAAAAAAAAAATAGGTGATTTGGAGACATTTGGAGGGGTGTGTGTGTGTGTGTGTGTGTGTGTGTGTGTGTGTGTGTGTGTGTATCCTAGTCCTAGGGCTTGAACTCAGGGCCTGGGTAATCTCCCTGAGCTTCTTGTTTACTCAGGGCTAGCACTCTACCAGATAAACCACAGCACCACTTCTGGCTTTTGGGGGGAGGCAGTTTATTGGAGATAAGAGTCTCCTAGGCTTTCCTGCCCTTTTCTCAGCCTGAATAACTGAATAACTAGGTTTTCAGATGTGACCACTGGCACCCAGCTAGAGATTCTTAGCAGAAATTACTGGGTAACTTCTTTCCCATGTCTGTTTTTTTCTGCTCCTGAGGCCATGATGAATCCTGGATGATGGTGGCAAAGTGTTGACCAGTGAAGAATGGCACCTGATTATGTCCTAGGTTGGTGTTGTATTACCCAGGCTGATGAGACTCCCAGGGGCATGAAGCCACTGGATAGCCAGCAAGCCCCAAGTTGGCTGTTCTTTACTCAACAGGCCCATAGAGTTGGGAAAGAACGCGCCAAGTATGACAGCATAGAGCCTGACGATCTCTGAAAACAGAAAGAGGCCCAGTGCACACACACACACACACACACACACACACACACAGAGACACACACACACATCTTCACTTGCTGGCCTGTGACTTTATAACTCTGCTGAACTTTTTTTTTCTCCTCAAAATTAAATGACAGAGTCTTTGTGCACTTGGAGTTGCTATGGTAGAAATGCAATGGTCAGTCTTCTGATAAATAGAGTTTGAAGTGTTCTACATATGCCTACCATGAGCTTTTATCCATTTGGCTAATTTTATTCTTTGTAAGTCAAAGGAAGACAAGGGAAAATGGCCCTATGATTAGATCTAGCTCAGAGACGGGAGAAGAGAAGAGGAATTTTAGCTGCCCTCCAAAGCAACCTCTGTAATAAAAGTGGGAATTAGAGGCCAGGGCCATGTTGGGGCTAGAAAGGACTTTTGAAGACCCTAGACTTCAGGCTACTCACACGAAACCTCCCGTCGGGGACTCGGTAGCTCTTGCAGAAACTTGGCCACCCATCCACCTCCTCAGGCAGTCTGGACCTGTGTGTTCCTCAGTGTCTTCCTGAATGGTTGGTAAGTGGGAGGTAGCAGAATGGCACATACTTAGGGTTACAGTGGATTGATACCTAGCCTCTGTCACTGTGTCTGTTTGACTTTCTTTCTTTCTTTTTTTTTTTTTGTATCAATACTGGGCTTGAACTCAGGGCTTTACATTTCTGCTTGGCTGTTTTCTTTTCTTTTTTCTGTTTTCTTTTTCTCAAGTCTGGTGCTCTACCCTTGAACTGTACTTCCACTTCTAACTTTATTCTAGTTAATTGGAGATAAGATTCTCTGGATTTGTCTGTCTGGATTGGCTTTGAACTGTGGTCCTCAGAGTTCAGCTTCCTGAATAGCTAGAATTTTAGGCATGAGCCATTAGCATTTGGCTTCTATTTGATTTTCTTACAAAAGGGAGGACAGTGGTATTAAGTTGTGCCCTCTTAGCTATGGAAAACATGCTCTAGCAGCCCCTGTGGATGCCAGAACAACCAGTACCAGTCTCCATCTGCATAATGGCTTTTCCTGCTCCAATGACAGTGTTAATTTATAAATATAGGCACATTAGTAAGAGATGAATAACAGCCAGACACCATACCTGTCACCCTAACTACTGAAGAGGCCAAGATCTGAGGATCATGGTTCAAAGCCAGCCCAGGCATGAAACTTTTCAATGCACAACCAGAAACCCAGAACCGTGGAACTCAAGCTCAAGACCCTGAGCTTAATCCTCATGGCCAAAAAACAAAAACAAAAAACCAAAAAGCAAAAAACCAAGGAGTATGAGCTGAGCTGACTCAAATCAGTTTTGTTTTTAGAGACTATCAAGCTGTTGCTGGCCCCAGATCCTCTGACACATGATGTGGAGGCCACACTGACTTTCTCTCTGGATCCTTCCTGGAAGCTCACCATCTCCCCTGAAGGTGAAAGATCAAGTAGGATGTCCCCAGGAGCCACTGTGGAGGGTGGATTTTTCTAGAAAAGATGAGTAAGTCTCCAACCAAGGTCAATCTTCAATGCCGCCCTTCTTAACCTGGTGTTCTAAGTTGATTGCCTCCTGGACCTTCCCTCTCCTCCTCAGTGAAGCCATACCCCATGAGTAGATAGGGATGGTAACAAACACCTGTGACATGAACATAAATGCAGAGACTCTATATAGGTACCCTATTTCCGCCTTTAATGAAATATTAAATTTGGTCATCTAATTTGGATGGTCCAATTCAGACCGTCCAAAATGGCACCCATCTTGAGATCAAGACACCAGAATTGGAGATCAAGAGGAAGCAGGGAGCACCAATAGCCAACACGGAAGGGGAAAGGGCTCTGGTGAGATTGATGCTGGAGAAAGTGTGGGACATGTCCTCGTGAATTAGCTGTCAATGGCCACAAGATGTCAAGGGGTTTCCGTGTAGGCCACTTCTCACAGGTGGCATTTTCCACTTCCTACACAGGTGTCATTTCCCACTTCCTAAACAAGTGTCATTTCCCAGACTGGTTGTGTCTTGCTATTGCCTCATGAAATTCTTTCTAATCTTTGAATAAAAGTTCTGCATTTCTGTTTTATGCTGGCCTTGGCAAAGTTATAGATCTGATCTTATATTTAATTGAAATTATGTCTCCTACTAAGTCAACTGGTATCCTCATTCTCTTCCTTCTCTTTTCCAAGGCCTCAGATAATGGACCCTTTTCTGGCTCTGGAAACGAGTTAACCCAACACCTAACTACCCACAGATCTCCACAGACAATCTTGTTATTAAAGGGACTGCCATTTGATCATGCTTTCCCCAAAGTTGCACAAGAAGAGCCAGGCACCAGTGGCTTATACCTGCAATCCTAGCTACACAAGAGGCTTAGATCTGAGGCTCACAATGTGAATTTAGCTTGGAAAGGAAAGTCCTTGAGACTCTTACTCCATGAACCACCAAAAAGCCAGAGTGGAGCTGTGGCTCAAGTGATAAAGCACCAGCTCTCAGCAAAAAAGCTCAGGGAGAGAGCCCAGGCCTTGAGTTCGTGATCTGGTATTGGTGCACACACACAGAGAGACTGGCACAGGAAGAGCCACGCACCTTACATGCACCTTACACACACACACACACACACACGCATGTTTGAGGAGTCTTTTTCTACAGTTCACATTTTGTGAACTTGAAAAGAAACTCGGTGTTTTCCATGTCCTTAGCTTGCTGGAACTTTGGGCAGCTATATTTGAGTGTTGGGCTCTTCTGGAAAGTTCTTTATGAGTTGTTTTGCCCAGGATTCCCCTTCTGGACACCTGACTCAGGCGTGAGCCAGCAGCAAGGGGCAAGTTCTTACTTCTGGTCATTTTCCCATCATGCATTTTCCCATCTAGACTCTCTTGGTTTTTAGGCAGTGGACAAGGCAAAACTGTGCATGTGGCATGGACAGGAAGACTGCAGCTCCATACTGGGGTTTGTTTGTCCTTCCCTGTGAAAGAGAAATCAGTTTTTAAATTTAGTTTAATTTATTTTTGTTATGTTTGTTTGCTTTTTGTTTTGTTTGTTTATTTGTCTTTGGGAGGGCAAGAGGAGCACAGAAATAGAGGGACAAAGAGTGAACAAATGCAGCAGTGGTACTCACTAGACACTTCATGGAAAATGAACTCACCTGTGGATGGGGACAGGAGGGAAAAACTGGGAGAGAGTGAGGGAAGTGGTGACACTGTCCAAAAAGAAATGTCCTCATTACCTGACTAATGTAACTGTAACCCCTCTGTACATTACCTTTATAATACAATTAAAAAGTTTAAAATTTTTTATCACGCAGAGAGAGAGAGAGAGATTCTTAAGATAGCTTTGGACTTGGATCACTGGGCTCCCAAACCCTCCCATCCAACACAACTCTCTCCAAACAACGAGGCTCTAGAAGGGCCTTACATCACCCACTGAGAAAACCAGCCTGGTCTCACCTCTGGGGACCAGAGATGATAGGCAGAGTTCAGAATCCCATTTCTACAGAGCACTTAGGGAAAGCTGGGAACCCATCCAAGTCAGCATTCTCATTGTGTACTTAGTAGCCTGCAGCCTAAAGAGAAAGGATAGTCCATCATTTATATGAGTCCCTTAGAAACTCCCTTATTCCCAAACTAAAGGTCCTACCTGATGATTAAGGCCTTGTAACCCAATTCAGATCCTGTAGTTGAGACCAGTGGCATGAACTAGACCTGCTCTACATATTCATCTTCCTTTTGAGAGTTTAAAACCTAAAGTATAAGTAAGACACAAGTGGCTCATGCTTGCAATCCTAGCTACTCAGGAGGCTGAGATCTGAAAATTGTGGTTTGACACTAGCCTAGGCATGAAAATCTGTGAGACTCTTATCTCCAATAAATCACCAAAATAGCCAGAATTGGAGCTGTGGCTCAAGTGGCAGAGCATTAGCCTTGATCTCAAAAGCAGAAAGAAAAGAAAAGAAAGAAAGAAAGAAAGAAAGAAAGAAAGAAAGAAAGAAAGAAAGAAAGAAAGAAAGAAAGAAAGAAAGAGAGAGAAAGGAAGGAAGGAAGAAAGGGAAGAAAGGAAGGAGAAAGAGAGAGAAAGAAAGGGAAGGAGGGCGGGCAAAGGAAGGGAAAGAGGGAAAGAAAAGGAAAAGTTAGCAAGGCTTTTACTAAGAATTCTACTTTCCAGTGCATGACTCTATCTTTGTATGAGCTACATGCTGTCTCACCTCCCTCTCTCCCTCTCTCCTGTCTCATTTTTTTTTTCTCCTGGGATTGGGGAGGGGGTGCTTGTTGTCATGGTCACAACATTGCAATAACTTGCAAGAGACCAGGTTAGAATCTTCAAATATCAAAGCTAGAAGCAATCGATAATATATAATGAAACACAAATTCCTCATTTGTAAAACCAGGGAAGAAAGGTTCAGAAAGGTTAAGTGATTTGTCCAATGTCACACAGGGAGGAAATGGCACAAATGAGAGACGATCCCAGGTCTCTGCAAAGGCCAGCTGGTATCTGAGGCTCGCCCTGTTTCCCAGCTTCTCTCTGAATGATCTCTTCAGCCACCAGTGGCTCATCCTGCACAAGAACTTCACAAAGCCATCTGAAGAAGGTTCCGTCCAAGTGGAGGTTGATAGAGACCCGGCGGTGGCCAAAAAATGGAGGGAGCTTTTGTTAGTTGTTCCAAGCCTTTTTGTAGTAGCCATTTGAAACTGCTTAGCTGTTTTTGGTTTGTTTGTTTTGCTTTTGTGTCAGTCCAAGGGCTTGAACTCTGGGCCTGGGTGCTGTCCCTCATCTATTTTGCTTAAGGCTAGCACTCTATCACTTTATCCCCATCTCTACTTCTGGCTTTTTGCTGGTTCACTGGCCAGAAGAGTCTCACAGATTTTCCTGGCTTTGTTGGCTTCAAGCCATGATCCTCAAATCTCAGCCTCCTGAGTAGCTAGGATGACAGACGCGAGCCACCAACATCTGGCTTATTGTTGTTTATTTAATTGCACCCAAGATGTTAAATATTTCAGGCCTGGGGACTGTCTCATCATGAAGATTTCCAAGAACCCTAGCTTCTCATGGTTTGAGGAACTGACCATGCATATCTAGCATGAGTTGCAAAGAACATGTGACACATGAAGGACAATATCGCCTTCATATCTGTAGCTCTGAAAATCAAGGGTCAGACTGGACTATAGGAGCCCTCCCAGACAGTGGCCATGCTGTAGGAGAGGATGTTGTTCACAGTCATGTTGAAATACCAATCCTTGGATCTCACAGTCTCTCTCTCTCTCTCTCTCTCTCTCTCTCCCTCCCTCTCCCTCTCCCTCTCTTTCTCCCTTTGGAGAAGCAGAAACTGAGTGCTGGCTAGCCAAGACCTGCGGGGCAACCAAAGTCACAGAGCCCAGTCATGTACTGTCCATTCAAACATGCACAAATTCAAATCCATGGCCCATTCTCCCCTTTGCCTGGATGAAAATACCTTACACATTGTATGTTCATTACACACTTCATCATTGCCTTGGCATTAATGCATACAAATCCCCGAATGGTGTTACCTATGCAAATCTATCACTATGACACTTTCTGGATGATTTCTATTAGGTGCTACCACAATAACCCTTAAAAAGTGATTTTTGTCTTTTAACACAGTGTCCAGGGACCTGGCCCTGTGCGAAATAGATGACCTTCGGTGTGGCTGCTTAATGTTGGGGTGAGGGTGGCAGAGAAGTAGAATCCTGATTCAATTTTTTGATCCTGCACAATTTTTTGTCTGATATTTTGCACATACACCTCCTTCCCCCCCCACCCAACACACACACAAAACATGCTAGGGCGGTTTTGCCAGGAAGTTTGTCTACCAGGGGAAAACATCCAGTTAATAGAGTCTTTATTGCACACACACACACACACACACACACACACACACACACACACTCCACCTTACATGATGCTCTTCCTGCAGCTCAGTTTTCAGAGCAGCCTTCGCCATTTCCCTTTAATGCTGGGTGCTGCTCAGAGACTTGCCTTTCCCTGGGAGGTGGCTGTGTATAGAGAGAGCATAATTGGCAGGCTGTGACACTTCTGTCTGTAAGTGTCTTTCTAACCAGGGCGTATTTCAGCCTTTATCTGGTGAGCACTGCTACCTGAGAAAGGCCCTGGGCCATCTCAAAGGGCTTGTAGCAGCTAATTGTGCCAGTGAGACCCAGCAATTAGCCGGAGATCTCCCTGGACTTGGAAGTTCCAACATCCACCAGCTTTCAGCTCCTTTCTCTCGCTTTCACTTAACTAGCTGGGCCTAATAGAGGCAGTAAAGGCCAGGCAGGTGAGAGGCAGCTAGGATAAGAAAGGTGGAGGGCGGCCAGGACCTCATCAATGCACTCCTTTGCCCTCCTTCCTCCCCCCACCCACCCACCTCACCCACCCACCTCACCCAGGAGAATCATCGGAGAGAAAGGGTTCACAGATGTTAATCTCATACCATAAATACACTCTATTTATTACAGGACCGGAGCTAGTGGCTTATTAATCGGTATTGGGAGTGGTGCTATCCCTGTTTTTATAGTTTAAAGCGGGAGTTGGAGGAGGAGAATAAAAAACTAATTAGGCACAGGTCATAAATGAGATCACGCAGGCATGGTGAGCTGGTTACTATGGGTGCGCGTTGGTTTCGGTGGTAACGTGAAGCAGAACATCAGGAAAATTAAGACAATAAATCAGTTCCATTGAATCAAAGACATGTATCTCCCCGTTAATTAAGGATAATAGTATTCTATAAGCGTGGGGGTACCACTGGTAATTTGTTATCGGTTACCGTAATTATATACATTGGAAAATTTTTTTTAAAAAAATTCACTGTACCTTAAAGAGAATACATGTGTGTAGCTTTTCTCCTGTTTCTAGAAAGAATTTCAGGTACAGGCAATAAACCCATCCCTCATTTCTAGATTTTCCGATTTAGTGTGAAATGAGCTTTGGAAACATTTCCCGTACTGGCCCGCTGGATTTCCCTGGGCATCCGTTGAATGTGTGGAAGATGGGGAAACAAAATGAGCACCGAGTTCGTTCTGCACCTGAGAGAGAGAAGCCAGGAAACCAGGCACTGGGCCACACGGCTTCAACACTTGGACTCCAGGATGGAGGCAGACGGTCAGAGGCTGAGCACTCAGCACTCCGCCCTCAGGTAGCTGGGTTTATTCCTCAGCAGGAAGGGCAGAGAATCCAGCCATCATGTACTTCTCTGCCTCAGCCAGCACTGTTCAAACTGGTCCCCATCTTCTCCCTTTCCTCTCCCCATCTGGCTCCAAAAGATGGATGACATTCCTTGGGTTCCCTGAGATACAATTATTCCTTGATTTTTGGGGGGGTACCCACAATAGATCTATCTCAAATCATAGGTTCCCCTCTTATAGCACTGTGGGACATGGTGTTCCTCATTTTCAGGTCCCCCGTGGTAGCTCAGTCTCAAACCAAAGGTTCTCCTTTCCAGATGGTGACTGAGGATAGCACTGGTCTCTGTGGGAAAAGGTGAAATATCTTTCTTCTCTAAGGCCAGCCTGCCTCGTAGAGGTCCCCAGTCACACCGCATCCCCCTACTCCAAGTACAGGACTGTTGAAGTGTGGGCTGAGCTCGTGGCTAGGTCTTGCGGTTCATCTCTGCCAGGCTGCCTAGATTAACTTTGTGATGGAAACTTCAGCTTCTCCTTCCCACTTAGGGAACCAAAGTTGGAGTAAGGGACTGTTTCCTATTCCTCTCTGCTTCCTTTCGGTCTTGTCTCAGGGTATGGCGTCTCCCTTCTTACCCAGAGATTTCTCACTTCAGGGAGTCAAAGGATTAGGAAGTGTTCGAGAAGATCTCCTTGCAGTCCATAGAGATTACCTTCTTGTTGGTGAATGGAGAGTCTGTAACAGCCAAAAATAAATAGAACTAATTACCTTTTGGGGCTCGTTCTCAGGGAGGTAATAAAAATACTTCACTATATTTGTAGGGCCACTTTGGGAAGCAATTGGGATACTATTTATGGCAGAATGTTGTTTAAGTTACAGTACTCTACAAATGTGTCAAGGATTTAACTTTCAAAATTCTATCAGACTATGATTACTTTTGCCAGTGCTGGAGCTTGAACTCAGGGCCTTGGGCTGCTGCCGCCACTAGAGACATGTCCTCATATTTTGTGCTTTTAGCTTGTCACTCAGATAGGATCTCAAGTGTTGGCCTAGGCTAGCCCCAGACCTTGATCCTCTTTTACCTTTCCCCAGGTAGCTGGTGTTACAGGTAGGAAACACGATGCCTGTCTTGTTTGTAAAGATAAAGTACTGCTAACATCTCCTTTGGCCCAGGCTGTTCTCAAGCTTCTGTGTTCCCATCTCTGCCTACTGAGTAGCTGGGATTACAGGCATGAGCCACTGTGTTTAGGCTTCTATTAGATTAAAAAATTAAAAATAAAAAAGGAAGAGCTTACTAATTTGTTCCCCCTCTATCATGGTTCCATCTCCCAACATGGCACTATTGAGTTTCCAACCCATAAACTTTGGAGAACACATTCAAACCACAGAAAGGACTAAAGACACTTGGAGAGAGCTAATCTTTTCACCCTTTGAGTGATAAACATGGAGTTTGTCAATTTAGTAACTTGACAAGTTTCACATCAAAGTACAAGGAACCATTGAATTCCTCTACCCAATTTCAATTCCTGTAGGCATCCTGGTTGAAAAATCTTCACACATTGATACCCCAGACCATATCGTTTGTTATTTTTGATATAGTCGTTCTTCATTTAGATTTTTTTCCCCCAGAGCTCTTTATTGCTTCCTGCAGCACTGACCTTCCATCTGGAATTTTCTGTTTCCCCCCTACTAAAGAGCTTCCTTCATTATTTCCTGTAGTGAAAATCTGCTGGTAAAGAAGGCCTCTCTGTTTTTCTTGGTCTAAAAATATGTTTTTATTGTACTTTGTTTCTTGACTTTCTGATTCTTTTTTAAAGCCTATTGGATGCTATGTATAGAGAAAATTCTCCCATAATCTTTTTAAAATAAAAGCATTCTTCCATACATCTATACTACTGTTCTCACACCTGACAGATTTAACACTGACTTAATAATATCTAAAGTAGAGTTAATATTCAATTTCCATATTTGTTCCTCCTATGCTTTTATAAGTAGATTTCTTATGAGGAATTCCAAGTCTTTTATATGTCTAGTCTTTGAAGAGTAGAATATCTTCTCTGTCTGCTTGATTTTTATGGTATTATAATTAATTATGTGTTTTTACTTATTTTTAACTGAGCCTTAAGTAAACAAAAATTAAATTCAAAACGATGTTTTGAGATACACACATACACATATAAATATACAGTGTTTAATATATGAAATATATTATTTACGACCAATTACATTATTATTGTCAGTAATTATATAACAGTTAATTATATATTTAATACATGAACATATGCCATTTGTATTAATATATTATAATTTATTATAATACTCATTTATATATAAGTATATGTCTTCTCAATCATAATATTTCCTCATGATAAATTCAATGCTTTTTCTTCTACTTTTTTAAAAGATAATCTTTTTTTCTCTTCTCTTCTTTTTTATTTTCAGTACTGAGAATTAAACATTAGGTTTTGCTCATATTAGGTAAGTACTCTACCACTGAGCTATATTCTCAGACCTTGGTCTTAGTAAGTTTTGCTATTATATACATAAATAGATAGCATTGTTTTCAATTTCCTATTTTTTAAAATCCTCTGGGATTTCTTGGTTTTTCTTTCATATTTCTGTAGTTTTTGGTTTCTAGAAAATTCTCACCTCCTCTGCTCAAATGCTTTGCTCCACTCTGTCTGTCTCATCTGTCCTTTCTCTCTCTCTGCATAACTCTAATTAAATCTATATTAAACATCTCACTGTACCATGTCTGAGTCTTACCTGCCTTCATTTTTATGTAGTAATAGTGTGTTTTTTCCAAGTGTATATAATTTTTCTCTTCATCCTATATATTTCTTTTGGTACATTTTCCTCTCTACTTACTTTCTCTTTCTCTGTATTCAGTTTGCTGAGCGACTCACCCACTGTTCCCAGCCCTGGTGTTTTTGTTGTTTTCAATTGCATTGGATGATGAGTGTGGAAACCAAGGGTGTGGTGAGGCTCTGGGAGGCTGGCACAAGAATGTCATCCAGCCGAGCTGGGGCTCTGCTATGGGGAAACTTGGGTTGCCTTGACCTTATTGATAGGTTGTGCACATAGTTCCAGATTTCTGTCTTTGGCATCGCTGTTCCCAGTAGTCTAGAAGAACAAAATTAATGCAAAAAAATCAAGCCTGGCACTGGTGGCTTATACTTGTAATCCTAGCTACTTGGGAAGCTGAGATCTGAGGATTGTGGTTTGAAGCCAGCCTCTTATCTCCACTGACCTACCAAGAAAGTCAGGCGTGGAGCTGTGGCTCAAGTGGTATAGTGCTAGCCTTGAATAAAAGAAGCTCAGGTCCTGAGTTCAAGCCCCAGGATAGGCACATCAAAAAAAAAACCAAAAGCCTCATTCAGTCCTTGTCCAATCTGTCAGGTTGTCACTCAGCTGGACACCCCAAATGTCAGCTGAGGACACACGGAAGGCTCAAGACGCATCTCCTGGCTGTCTGTAAGCCTGAGCCCTGTGCGGATGGGCTTTGGAAAGGAAGAGTGGGGAAGGTGGTGAGACCCAGAAGGAGCACTGGTACAAGAGCAAGGGGACCGAGTCCTGGCAGCCCAGACAGCCCACCTTCAGGACTTAGCTTCCAGAAACCAGGCACACTACACTACAAAAGAGTGGCCAGTGCCGGAGAAATGGTTACTACGAACCCAGCCACTGGGCCCTTCCTTCCATGCCAGGCTCTGCCTGTCACTCATGATTCACCAAATCATGTCACTCTCCTCATACACAAAAATAACTGATCATAGTGACTTGTTCCTGGGGCACCCAGCAGGAAGACATTTTGACCCTGAGCGCCTTGCAAGATCTTGATGCAGATTCAGGCTTTCCTGCATTGTGGTATGTGATGATCCCCAACCCACAAATAATCTCACCCAAAGAAAAGAGGCAGAATGACTGACAGCAGTGCATCTTCAGCCCTCGGGTGGGATGGCCCCAGTTTCTGGGTGGGAAATGCAGAGTGTGAAAGTCTGTAGAATCCTTTGGAATCCATATCCATTTCTCACATTCAATAAGGACACCATGAAGCTAGGCACTGGTGGCTCACGCCTGTCATCCTGGCTACTCAGGAGGCTGAGATCTGAGGATAGACCTTCCAAGTCAGCCCAGGAGGGCAAGTCTGTGAGGCTCTAATCTCTAACAAACCAACAAAATGCCAGAAGCAGAGCTGTGGCTCAAGTGGTAGAGCTCCAGGCTTAAGCAAAACAGGCAAGCAAGCCAGGTACTGGTGGCTCCCTCCTGAAATCCTAGCTACTCAGAAGGCTGAGATCTGAGGATCGTGGTTCAAAGCCAGCCCAGGAAGAAAAGTCCATGAGATTCTTGCCAATGAACCAGCAAAAAGTAGAAGTGTAGCCCTGGCTCAAGTAGTAGAGCACCAGCTTTGAGTGAAAAAGCTAAGGGACAGCACCTAGGTCCTGAGTTCAAGTCCCAGTATGGAAACACACACACACACACACACACACACACACGCCACTTTGTGCATGCTTGTTAAGTTAGAATAAGAAGACATGGACCCCACTCACCGCAAAGTCTACTGGAACACTGGCCTTCTCTCTGTTTCCTTTGTCCCTTGCATGGGGGGCCAGAGAGTGGCCCCTCTCTGACCTCCCATAGTCACTTGTATTGAAAATGGATCCTTTCGTCGCCTCATTCCATGCAGAAAGCTGATGCCTTTTACCATTTATGAAAAAAAATGTAAATGGCGACAAAAGCTATTTTTATAATGTTTTTATCTATTCCATGAGTGGCATCCATAACACATAACAGTTCCATTGACATTGTATCACATCCAATGGGCCCAGTGACCCGATTCAATGTCACCGTTACAGCCTCGTACATCATTTCTGTGGTGGAATTGCAACAGATCCATTATCGACGCTCACACCCCATCCCCCAGAAGTACCTGCGACCAGGTGCCAAGTCCATCTCCGGAGCTTGGCTCCTACCTCCTTCTCGCTTCGTTCTCACCATCCTGGCTCTCAGAACACAGACTTGGCCACCCTGGTACTCCGTCTTCTAAATGTGTCTGCCTGCCTGCCCTTGGGCTCGACTTTGGGCTTGATAATTCTGAGGGCTGAGAGAGGTCTGTGTATCTAGCCTTATGTGTTCATGTACTAGGAACTCTGGGTACAAAGGAAGGTGAGGAGGGAAAGGTAGAAGGAAGGTAGTATGCAATATGTACCTGCAGCTCAGATCCATGGACTATTTGACATGGCTCCTTGTGTTTCAAAGCATCATGGGCTGGCACTACTGCTACACTTAGCTGGGTCCCTGGTGGAGGAAAAGTTATTCTTATTTCAGCAACTTGCACAGACGGGACAGGAATCAGGACAGAATAATAATTAATAATAATAATAGCAAAGGTAGGCTCAGCCCATAGTTCAGGCCTATAATCTTAACTACTCAGGTGGCTCAAATCTAGACTATCAAGGTTTGAAGCTAGTCCAGGTAGAAAATCTGACTCTATCTCCAATTTATCAGCAAAAAGATGTGAGCTGGAGGCATGGCTCAGATGGTAGAGAGCCAGCCAAGCAAGTAGGCCAAGAAAGAGCTGAAGGCTATGAATTCAAACTCTGATACCAGTAAAATTAACAACCAAAAATAATAATAGGGCTGGGAATATGGCCTAGTGGTAGAGTACTTGCCTCCTATACATGAAGCCCTGGGTTCGATTCCTCAGCACCACATATACAGAAAATGTCCAGAAGTGGCGCTGTGGCTCAAGGGGCAGAGTGCTAACCTTGAGCAAAAAAGAAGCCAGGAACAGTGCTCAGGCCCTGAGTCCAAGCCCCAGGACTGGCAAATAATAATAATAATAATTAATAATAATAATAACAAAAAGAAGTGTTTTTGAAGGCCTAAGAACACTTTTGGAAATAAAGACTGAGCATAGCTTGGGAATTATCAAAAGCACGCTGGGCTCCAATGGCCCAAACCTGTCATCCTAGCTACTCAGGAGACTGACACCTGCAGGATTGTGGTTTAAAGCCAACCTGAGTAGAAAATGTGTGAGAGACCTTCATCTCTCGTTAACCTGCAGAAGGTTTGAGCTGGAAGTGTGGCTCAGGTAGTAGAGCACCAGCCACACAAGCAAGCCCACCAAGAGCTCAAGGCGCCTGAGGTCAAGCTCTGATAGGGACAAAACCAGCAACAATAAAAATCATAAAACCTTTAGAACACTTTTGGAAATGAATAACTAACATACGGAGATTGCTGCATTCAGTCTAACACTTGTAAGCTGGCTATCTCATGGGGATGGGAGGAAATCCCCTGAGCTGGGGCTCTGAGGGTGGATTTTTGGCTGGAAACCCCACCAGGCAGGCTCTCTTATCATCTCAGACATGCACAGTGGGAACAGCCCAACTCCACAGTCTTACCTGGGTTTAAGGGAATTTCTCACTAATATTGCAATATATTTGTCATTTGTCTCACTGGGAAGGCTGTTTAGTAGTCAAAACTGTAGAAAATTGAATATACACTTACTGTATAAAAATGATATGCTTGGTTAGTGATAGTTTAAAAGAAATAAGTACATCTATCATGGAAGAGCAGGCTGTCAGCTCTTTATATAGAAGAAAAATATTGAACACAAATGTGATAAATGTTAGGTACTGTTTTACAAAAGTTGCCCGACAAAGTTGGTTTACAATAAGTTCTCCCAAGCAAAGGATAAAATAAAAGAGAGACAGGCAGAATACATGAACAATGGAGGAAGAGAGAAAGATTGAGAAAGAAGAGGAGGAGGAGGAGGAAGAGAAGGAGGAGGAAATGAGGAGAGAGGAGAGAAAGATATTGAGGAAGCACAAGAGGAGAAAGAGGGAGAGGAGGAAGAAGAAATGAAAGGAGAGAAACAGAGACAGAGAAGAGAATGATACTGAGGAAGAAGGAGAAGAGAAGAAAGAGGAAACGGGGAGGAGGAAGAGGAGAAAATGAAAGGACAGAAACAAAGACAGGATAGAAATAGATAAGAGAGATAGACAGTAAAAGGGAAGAGAGAAACAGAGACAAGAAAGACAGAAAGATGAGAGACAGACACAGAGAAAATGAAGAGAATGTAAATAATAGGGAAAAGAGAGGAGGGAAGTAGAGGGAAGAGAGAAATACAGAGAAGAGAGATATGAGAGTCAGAGAGATACAGAGAAAGAAGAGACAGAAGGAAAGAGAGTGAAGAAACCTTCAAAATCCTTAAGTTAACCAGGCTCTGGTACCTCGAGGTACCGAGCTATGCAGGAGGCTGAGATCTGAGGACCACGGTTCAAAGCCAGTCCAGGTAGGAAAGTCCATGGGATTCCTATCTTCAATTAACCACCACAAATCCAGAAGTGGCAGAGTGCTAGCCTTCTACCAGTCTACACAAGTGGTACAGCACTAGCCTTGAGCACGAAAGCTTGGGGACAACACTCAGACCCTGGGTTCAAGCCCCAGGACTGGCACACACAAAAATTATGCTTTCCAACCCACCATCCCTGGCTCCCTCTCCTTTGCTATCTGCAACTATGCCCATCTGCAGAGATGTTTCACTACACCTGCCTTCAGCTCAGGCAATAAGAGTTGATTTTTTTGTTTGTGGGTTGATTTTTGTTTTTTGTTTTGTTTTGTTTTTGTTTTGCCAGTCTTGGGTCTTGACCCCTGGGCCTGACCTGGGCACTGTCCCTGAGCTTCTTTTGCTCAAGGCTAGCACTCTACCACTTGTGCCACAGCACCACTTCCAGCTTTTTCCGAGTAGTTTGTTGGAGATAAGAGTCTCATGGACTTTCTTGCCCTGGCTGGCTTTGAACCTCGATCCTCAGATCTCAGCCTCCTGAATGGCTAGGATGACAGGCACGAGCCACCGGTGCCTGGCTTGTTCCTCAAATATACGCCTGAATGGATGGCAAACGAGAGGCCCTTCTATGCTGCACAGTGGAGGTGCCTGGTGGATTTGCAGGCTGGCGGTTCTGCACCGCCCCACGCTCCACGTTGGAAGGTTCTGGCAGCGAGGGTGGAAGTGGGGGCTTCCTGGGTTGTTCCTTCGTGCATAACTCAGGCAGTCATTTGCTCGTCCTCTTTGCAGATGAGGAGAGGTGCTAGACGGCAGAGAAGACGCGTGGCGCTGCCGGCAGCAACTTGATATGGTGTCATTATTGTGCATTAAAATAGATGGAATTTGGAGATGAAAGTGGAGCCGACCACAGCTCTGAGGGCGCGCGAGGCAGTGCGGGGCACACCCACTGCATGCGCCCCCACTGGGCATTCCAGAGCAGCGAGCTCAGGGCAAAGCAGGACAAAGAAACACCCCACTGCTGGAAATGGGGTGCCGGGTGGGGGTAGGGGCGGGGCTTCCTTACCACAGCCCATGACAAGAGATGTGGATGCAAAACTACACGCTTATGAACCTTCTTTTGGTTTAAACTCTTATTGAATGCGAGGAATCAACAATTACTTTACTAGAGTTAGGCTACTTCCTCCTTTTTTTTTTTTAAGTTGGGAAGAGGGATGGAGGTAATCATTAAATATTCTAAGATGGTCCTGAGCTTGTGCTAAGGTGAGATGGAGAGGGAGAAGAGGAAGAAAAATATACATTCTAAGGAACTTGCTAGTTTCTTTGGCAATCTGACGACTAAGGTAAATCATCTTAAAAAATATAATCTGCAATCAGGTAGTATAGATTGTTCAAATAGGGTTGTCAGAAGAAATGGAGAAAGCTAGGCATCTGTAACTCACTCTTATAGCCTAGGTACTCTGTAGACTGAGATCGGAGGATTGTGGTTCAAAGCCAGCTCAGACATCAACATCCATGAGACTCTAACTTTCAATGAACCACCAAAAAGCTTGAAGTGGAGCTATGACTCAAGTGGTAGAAGGCCAGCCTTGGTCAGAAAGGTAAGGGACAATATCCAAGCCCCACTGCTAGCACACACACATAAAAGAAATAAAAATTAGTTATCTAGAAGTTTCTTTTGGTCAGAAATTCTGGTCCAGTTTGACTAAGAGTTTTGGCTCAAAGAAAAAAAAAGGAAAGCTCACTGAAAACATAAAAAATTAGCAGAGTAAACTAGGTAAAGGAGGAGAACGTGTACTCTCTAGATATGAAGAGAAACCACAAAGTGAATAGAGATGCAGGAAAAAAGGACATTCACACAGATTTCATAATGTGAGGTCTAGCAATGCCCTTCCCGCCCATGTCAGCCCTTCCAGTCTCAGATCATGAGACACCAGGATAAAATACTACATCAAGATTCAGAGGTGGGGACTACTACTCAGCCCTAAAAGAGGAAATTATGTAATTTGTAGGAAGATGGATAGAAAATAGAAAACGAATATTATCATCCTATGAAGTAAGCTAAATCAAACACAAGAAGCCAAATATTGCACTGTGGCATACAGAGTTAAAATAACAACAGCACATTACTAGTAAAGGTAAAGTAAAGGATTAGAAATGGAGGACAGTCTAGAAGGGATCAGCAAGAGTAAGGAGGGGAATGGAAAGAAAGACAGGGGTGAAGAGGTCTGCAAATACTGTTTGCAAAATTGTGGTAGAGGAAAGGAAGCAATGGGAATAAGGTGGAGGGGATGAATTTGTACAAAGTACAAGCTCAAGTAAAGAAACAACTCATGTTTCTATATGTGTGCATGCATGGAAATATCACAATGAAAGCCCCTCATTCTACCTTAATTCAAAAATAAGACCCAGGAGCAGGTGCCTCACGCCTGTCATCCTAGCTACTCAGGAGGCTAAGATCTAAGGACCACAATTTAATGCCAGCCTGGGCAAGATAAGACTCTTGTCTTCAATTAATCATCAAAAAGTCAGAAGTGAGAATCAGAGTTGTGGTTCAAGTGGTAGAATGATAGTCTTGAGCAAAACAAACTCAGAGATAGCGCCTAGGCCCTGAGTTCAAGCCCCAGATTCAGCAAAAAATAGATTGGGGTGGGGGGAGTGGGGAGGAGAAAGAGAAACAACAAAGTAAAGAGGAAAAACAACAATCTTCAGAGAATGGAAAAGAATTCTACACAATACGGAGCAATAATATTTGATAAGACATCACTATTCCTCAGATTGCAAGCAGTTTTTGCATTTGCTTGTTGGTTAGTCTGCTGCTCAGCCAATGCAAAGAGAATAGAGTTGCTTGTTTCTCCAAGAAGCACTGAGTTTTTAGGAAGGAAAGGGTATCAGACTGGCCCTCCCTCCATGGCTGCCTCCCTTTGGGATCGACATTGGCATTTCCTAGGTGGTGGGAAACCCAGCCACCACCTCTTTGAGATGCACCTATGAAGGCGATTCACTGAAACTGTTCCTAAAATACATCTAAGTATATGAAAGTCACCTGCAGGCAGGACCTTGTGAATGAAACGCCTTCATCACACCTGTGGCAAATTTATTTTGAGACTTCTTTTCTAGAGGCAGACAAAGGGGTCTGTGCTAGTCTAGAGGGGACGCCTTGTGGGGAAGCTGCTGGACTGGCAACGTGATGGACACCAGGGGTGGGCTGAGGTCACCACAGTTCACTCTTGACATTTCTACTGCATCTCTCAAGGAGACCCCTTCATGCCTCTCCATTTAGGTCTCCCCCATGGTTGACTCATGGGGAAATGAAGAGTGGAGAATAAGTGAGATTCAAAGTGCTTCTGCCTAGGAGTCACACTTTGCTCCTTGAGTTAGATCCAGGACTTACTTCCTTGACTTAGCTTCTCCACTTCACTCAATGACCTAGCACTATGACTTTGTGCCTGACTTAGTTATTTAGCTCTGTGACTTTGTTCCTTGACTTAACTCCATAACTGAGGTCAATGACTTAGCTCCTTGACTCCGGATCATGCCTTAGCTCTGCTTAGCTCAATGGCTTAGCATCCCTGTGTCCAGGCCCCGCCCACTCAGGTCAAGCTTCCCTGTATCCAGGCCCCGCCTACTCAGGTCCAGTTCCACTGTAGGAACTCAGATATTTTCCAAATCCCAGAAGAAACCCACAGAAAAGGAAGAATTGAAGAAGCCTCACCACTTTCACTGAATTTAAATGTCTACAACCTGGATGAACTGATTGCTTAGAGTAGACTTTAAATGAGGAATAAAAAGAGTTATATTTATTCAACACTTGCATTTGGCAAACCCAAGACTGCTATTTGAAAGTTTATATTGTACTTGTGTGTGCGCCTGCCATTCCTGGGGATTGCCATTCCTCAGTTCAGGCCTGAGGACTGCCCCCCTGAGCTATCTTTTCCTTTCTTCCTTCATTCCTTTCCCCCACCCCCCTTTTTCTTTTTCTTTCTTTTTGCTCAAGGCCAGTTTGGCCTGGTTTCAAGCTGCAGTCCTCAGATCTCAGCCTCTTGGATCCTAGCTAGGATTGCAGGCATGAGCCCCCAGGTCCCAGGTATATGTTAATATTTTGCCTCAGATGATGGGGTGATGGATGATATGGGAGGGGAAGTGCTCATACAACTGTTTCTAGGTGGGTAGATCTGAAGTCTCATTCTACTAAAAGATAGGGCTGGCCATTTCTTACTCCAAACAAGGAAGCCCATATCGCTGATTGTAAATAAGAAATTAATGTATGCATCAAAGACAATGTTGAGATTGTGTTAAAAAAATGTTGAGCAGTTCACACCTTTCCCCCCCTCCGAAAAGTTAACTTTGTTTCAGCTTAAAAACCTGATAAATGTTTTCATTAACAGTTACAGAAAAAGAAAATGATACTGCAAATTCATGCAAAACAAAAATCTCCCTTCAAAATCACTTGCCTACTTACCCAAAATCAATTCTTCAGACTGAGCATCCAGCTCCCAAATAGCAAGTACAGATGTTCCAGGGCTCATGCATGTGGGGGTGGGGGGGAGGCAGGTCTTGGGGGCCCAGAACTGCCTTCAGGCTCCTGAGAACAAGATGAGCGAAGGACCATTGAAGGATCCGGTGTGGCTTTGCCAAACATACTCTGCTTCTAGTTCTTTCTGCTCTTCAGGCAAAATGAACAAGAAAGTCTTTTCCTCAGAGGACAGTGGCAGAACGTTAGTTTTATATCCATTAACAGTGGCCAGCCAGCAATAGACACACGGATGCTATGTTACACCACAGTCTGAATAAATCTTTGCTGTCCTTGGGGTCATTGTGGCCATCATTTAAGACTTGGTTGTCATTTGCTGCATCGTGAGGAGAAAGGGAAGGAATGGATCTTGAAATGCCTGGATGCTATGCTGACCCAGGAACCACTAGTTGTCTAGTTTTGTCACGTGTCCATGCTACAGATCCCATAGCTGACAGTAGCCCTGTGGGTGGGCCTGTGTCGGCATCCCGTGTGTACCTGACACAGGTAGCCAGCACAGGGTCCTGTGTATGTCTTGAGTTGCCTTTGGAAGGGACGGGACCTGGCTGACTGTGAGTTCTGATCTTCTGATTCGTGGCCTCCTGAGTAGCTAGGATGACAGGTGTGAGCCACCAGCGTGTCAGCTGAAGTTCTGTGCCATGAAACAGCCACTTCGTACATCTAGCAAAGTCGATCAATGAAGAGTCCCAAAGCTTTGATTTGTTCCTTGTACTCACTTTATTTTTCCTCAAAAAATGTTTTTGTACATTGTGTGCCCATCAGCATAAATTTCAAATTGTCTATCTGGCTACTTTTCCAATGAGATGCTGAAAGAGAAATTGCAAACAAAAGTATATCTACTAACTGGTTACTGGTGGCTCACGCCTGTAATTCTAACTACTCAGGAGGCTGAGATCTGAGGATCACGGTTCAAACCCAGCCTGAGGAAGGGAAGAACATTAGACTCTTATCTCCAACTAACCACTAGAAAACCAGAAGTGAGCGTGATTGTATATGTATATGTATATGTATATGTATATGTATATGTATATGTATATGTATATGTATATGTATGTGTATGTATGTATATATGTATATATAATTTTTATTTACCTATGTAGCTGAGTATTCATTACAGTGAGTCCTCAGTTTCTGCCCTACCAAATTGAGAAGTTGAGATATTTAGCTATGTGTAATGATTGAAGACATAGCAGGGGGTGGGTAGGTTAGCCTTTCTGTAGAGATTCCAAGAGAATCAGTCCCAGGCAGGAAGTTAGTTACCCCAGACAGGAAGTTACTCCAGACAGGAATTTACCCCCGATAAGAAGTTAGTCCCCCAAGTAAAAAGCCATCTGCCATCCCACTAGGAAATCATCTCCCTGAGCAGGAAGTCATTCTCAAGCAGAAAGTTACCAACAGGTAGGAAGTTACCACAGGCAGGATACCATCCCTAGGAAGAAAGTCAAATTCAGGCAGGAAGCCATCCTACTGAACAGGAACTCATCCTCCCAGACAGGAAGTCATCCTGCACCCATGAGCACTGGTTTCAACATTGTCCTACAAATGGACCACGTTGTCTTTTTTTTTTTTTCTTTAATTTGTCTTTTTCAAAAGTCGAAAACAAAACTCTGTGAGACTAGGTCATTGCTGCTACACACTTCTTTCCCTTCCTAGAACTGGTGCAGGCAGTGTGAATGAAGCTAATGATAACAGACAGTATTTTAATGTTAATTAGCTATTCTATGTGTCTGAGTTCATCAGAGAACTATTGCTCTTTTATGTATGGGATGAAAGCAGAGCTCTTGCTTGGAGGAAAACAGTACACAGTCAGAAGAGAAAGTATTTTCAGTTTTATAATTATTCAAATGATTGTTGCTTTTTATAAAAAGCAAAAAGATCTTAAGAGGGCAGAAGGGTACTTAGCAATAACACAACGGCATGGCAGGAAGCCACTGCCGAGCCAAAGAAACCCACCCTTCTCTCTCTCTTAGCAAACACTGTTAAAGAAAAAACTGTAATCTCCAATTAAGAAACAGCCTCTCAGAGAGCCCCAAGTGGCCTCATCAAGGGAACAAGAGGTGGTAGGACCAAAATCTTCTTTGGAATGGACTTGCCCAGCAAGAGAGGGGTAAAAAGTCAAGAGAAAGCCCCCACCCTCCTGTGATGTCCTGTAGTCCCAGTATTGTGCCAACATCCAAAAGAATGACACTGGGCAATCATACAATGACTATATCTTTGAGAGTTATTGAAAAAAAATGGCTGGGGAAAAAAAAAGAAGGAAGACAATTTCATTCCCTCCATGAATTCTGGTTTCAGATTTATAAAATGTGCATATTGAGTAAGCTCAAAAATGTAAATGAACGGCTGCAGGGGTCCCTGATTCTCTGACCAGCAGGGTGCAGGACAGAGGTAAGGGATTAATGGGGATGCTTTTTAAGCTCCTATTACTGGGGGAGGGGGCGGTGAGGAGGTTGGGGGGGGTAATGGTGTGTCCTGGGAGGTTGAAGCAGAAAAAGGATGGATTGGGTTGTCTAATTTACCTAGCAACTCTTTCATTCTTAATTTGAGAATTAGCTAGACCCTCCACAACCGCCCCCTCCCGTGTAGATGAGTTAATGAATAGATAATAGACTGACATCCATTTCTGAAAGAAATATTTATTAATGTACTTTTCTCTCTATCTCTTTTTACTTTTGAATGTCTAATTTTGGGAATCATCTGATATTAAAGAAAAGTTTCAAAAAAAAGAAGAATTCCATCTGCCTTTCATCTAGTTCCACTCGCTACTTACGTCTTACATCTGATATAATTACGGTATATTTGTCAAAACATTTGTGCATTGCTATTAACTAATTCCAAGTTTTAGTAGCGTTTCACCAGTTCTCCTCACCCTCCCATCCCCCCACACACAACTTTTCTGTCCCAGTATTCATTGCAGTTAGGAAATGCTTTTGAGTATATAAATTCTATACTATGCAATGATTGGGGCACATTATTAACATATAATTCAAGGACCCCCTTCTCCAGAAGTTCATTTGTCTGGGAGGCAAAACCACGTCTGCAAAATAGCTTAGGCAGCATCACCTTTCACTCTTGGAATTAAAATGTGCATGGATCCCTGTAGGAACCTCCCCCTCTGCCAGGCACTGGTGGCTCCAAGCTCTCCATTTCAGGAGACTGAGATCTGAGGTTCCTGGTTCAAAGCCAGCCTGGCAGAAGAGTCCACGAGACTCTTATCTCCAATTAATCACCAAAAGCCAGAAGCAGAGCTGTGAGTCAAATGGTAGAATGCCAGCCTCGAGCGTAAAAGCTCAAAGACAGTGCCCAGGCTCTGAATCCATGCCCCAGGACCAGCATGCATATGCACAAGCACAATAAATAATCCACCCTTTGTTGGCCAACACCACCAGCTAAGCCCCGGGCACTCACGGCCAGAGAGATGTGGCTGAAATGGCCTGACCAAGAGCAAGGGCAAATTAGATCAGTCACATGACAGGCCAACACATTACTCTTCATCACATATCCTCATTTTTATTTGTTTGATCTGCTCCTTTTGTGATTATGCAGACTCAATTGGAGATGTGCAAATGATCATTGACAACCAGAAAGAATAATAACATGTGCAAAACACTTGTGTTCAAACAGCTAATGTCTACTTGTAGTGAAGGTGTGGGTAATTGGGTATCACATGAATTATTGGTGGGCAAAGAACGTTATACATCCTTCAAGATGATCATATACTTTGTAGTTCAGGTTGTCATGATTGACAACCAGTTAGCCAAAAGGTAGATATAATGATGCTATGGATAATAACATCAAAGAAAAGGCGATAGAAATGCCTGGCTAAAATTGTTTGGATAAAGTGTAGGACATACATATAAAAGGAATGCACAAGCCAAGCGCTAGTGGCTCATGTCTGCAATCCTAGCCACTTAGGAGACTGAGAACTGAGGATCATGATTCAAAGCCAGCCTGGGCAGGAAAGTCCATGAGACACTTATCTCCAATTAACCAGCAAAAAGCTGGAAGTGGAGATGTGTTCAACTGGCAAAACTATTTCACAGCTTTACAAAACAAGGTTACCAAAGAATGTATAATGATTCAGGGTAGCATTAAAGGAATAACAGTACAGTTATGTCCAGTATGCATTTGTATGTGTGTACATATGTATGTACTTATCTTGACAGTTTTAAAAATAAATATATTAACAGTGATTACTTCCGGGAGATGGGGATTTTGAACCATTTTACTGAGATATAATTCACACACTACACAATTCCCCTATTGAGACTTTGGCTGATTCTAGACATTTCATATAATGGGAATATAAAATACTTATCCTCTTGTGATTGGCTACTTTCATCTAGCATAATATTCCCAAGATCTATATATGATGCAGCATGAATCAGTCAGTACTTCATACTTTTATATTTCTGAATTATAGCATTTCATTGCTGGGATATAGTACATTTTGCTCAAAAACTGGTGGGCAATTAATTGGATTATTTCCATTTTGTGGCTATTATAAATAAGGCTATTTCAAACACTCATGTATAAGTTTTCATGCTGACATATTTTCAACTTGGAGGTACATATTACAGAGACATATAGTACTTTTCTGTGTAATCTTTTGCAAAACTGCCCAACTGTTTTCCAAAATAGTGACACCATTTTGAATTCTCACTGGAGATATATGATTATTTCAATTTATTCAAGTTTTTAGCAGCCCTTGTTATTGTCAATCATTGGAATATGTGAAATGGTACACTATAACAAAGTATGTATCTCCAGTAAGAGGAAATCCCTATCTAGATCTAGTTTCCTTTCTCAGACTTCTGTAAAAATGAAGTAGAATCCATTCCTTCTGCTAGGAAGAGAATAGGTGCTCTGTTCAATTTTGTGTAATTGAGCAAGGAAGTGTGACCTATGAAATATCTGTCTGTCTGTCTACCTGTTTGGCTGTCTGGCTGGCTATTATTTATCTAACCTAACTTCTGTTTTATATCTACCTATCTAATCTATCATGTGTCTGTCTGTCTGCTATCTTGTATTATCCATCTGCCCATCTACATATGGTGTCCAGGTCACATCTCTATAGTTATGTGTCTGAGGCCATGTGGCAAATAATGTGAAAGATTTAAATGAAAGCAAGCTCAGGCAGTGCACCCTGATCTGTAGGGCATGAGACAAGAACAATAGCCTATTTTTTTAAGGAAGGGAACTGTCCCATGCAGGCTCTGAGGATAGAACTGGGAGCCGCCCCTCGTATTAACTCTTGTTAACAGATGCTGAACACATACCCCATACCCATACATAGGACCACTAAATCTATTGGTTCTTTGCCTTTGGGCAGAGTCACCAGAGCTCCAGATACCTTGGGGATTGATTCTCTTCCTTTCTCAGGTCTGCTTTTTCTGCATTGGCTTACACCTCAGAAGGTGTTTCCTCCTTTGCTGTCTTCTGATAAATCTACAGTTGAATAAAACAAGCCTATGAGCCCTTACTGAAAGAACTTTCCCTGACTCTCACGAGTTCCAATGACAGTCCAGTGATTCGCCTAAGGCTGTCTCAGGCCCTCTGCTCCTCCCTGCAGACACACTGTCTATGACAACCAGGAATAGGTGGACTCACCTTGCAAGAGAAGAACAGGAATGTCGGTCAGATGCTGTGATGACTCTGGGTAAGCAGTAATTGAGTTCTTGGTCACAGTCAATGCCAGTGTTCTCTCTGCCTGTGACACTTTTTCTACCTTTAACCTTTTCCTCATCACATGCATGTGGCGCACACACACACACACACACACACACACACACACACACACACACACACCCTGTTACCTGTTATGGACCAAGTGCTTACTGAAGAACCCAGAGAACTGTATGTATGTGGATCAAAACACTCCTTAAGTTAGGTAAAGAGGACATTTCTTTTAGGACAGTGTCCCCCCTTCCCTCTCTCCCAGGGTTTCCCTCCCCCGCCCCAAGTTGTAGAGTTCAATTTTCACAGCATGTCTAGTGAGCACCACTGCTGCATTTGCTCATCCTTGGTCCCCCCATTTCTGTGCCCCTTCTTATCCTCCCAAAGACAGATACATGAACAAACACAACAAAAAGAAAAGAAAATGGAAATAGCAACAAAGACAAAAAACCTCTTGTTTCCATTTCCTGGAGCTCATTTTGATAAATATTATTTCCTATGATCAGAGGCCCATAGGCCTTGCGCCTTTGTGTTCCTCTCCTAAGAGAATCCTCCTCTGTGTCACTGTGTGTGAATGCCTGGTGTGCAAGGGATTTTTTTACATGAAGTTGATAGTCTTAGTGTCACTCTAAATAACAATAATAATAAACCAAATAAAACAAGATAAAATGATAAGGATATAGATTATTTCAACACAAATGATCATTTTATTCAGTGGCCAAATATAGAGAGCCTTGCAACCAACAACAACAGAACACATATTATTTTCAACATACCCAAAATAATAACCCTAAGGGCCATATGCAAATCTATCATGTTCATCTGAAAACACAAAGATGTCTAATAGCACAAATATTACATTTTTGACTATAACACAATCCCTTTAAAAGCCAATAAGAAATAATTTTTAATACTTAAAATGTCTCTCACTTCATGAGAAAAAAAGAATTATTCTTTCTGAATAACTCATGAGTAAAAATAAAAGAATATCAAGAGTTTGGAGATACCTAAAATTGGACAAAAATGAAAGTGCTACACAGCCAAGCAATTCTCAGAGCAAGATATACATCCTTAAATATTTGTGTTAGAGAAAGAAGCCTGAAAATTACGAGCCAAGCATGGCTCTGGGGAAGATAAAGATGAGCAACACTGTAAATCAAAGAATATAGAAAGAAAAAACCAATAAAGGTAAGAGGAAAGAATAATGAAACAGGAAAATAATGAAGAAACAATCTTATTGTGGTTCTCTCTGTTCCCTCCCTCCCTCCTCTCTCTTTCCCTTTCCTCTTCCTTCCTTCCTTCCTTCCTTCCTTCCTTCCTTCCTTCCTTCCTTCCTTCCTTCCTTCCCCTCCCTTCTTTCCTTTGTCCCTTCCTCTCCCTCTCTCTCTCCCCCTCCCTCTCCAACTCTGTCTTCTTCCCTTCTTTCCTTTCTTCCTTCATCCTTCCCCCTTTATTCTTCCATTCACCACTCTGAAGTAGTACACTCCATGTTTTCCTCCTACAAGAGCCTAGATTCCTTCTGTTTGACAGGTCAGCTTTACCTTCTGCTTAAATTGCCTCTGGTTGACACGCTCTCCCTCAGGGAGAGTGACATTACCACAAGGAACCAGTAGATTGGGGTAGCTCACCATAGAGCTTCCATCGGAAATGGTAGTCCTGCCTCCAGCTTCGCTGTAATATAGCAGGGAGAGGCTGACTTCCCAGGCTCTCCCTGTGTGTAATTTGCTTGTGTTACTCAGCACCCAACCAGTCTTTATGGTTTTTATTTGGTTGGTTGGTTTTGTTCATGTGTCTGTGTCTGTATGTCTCTGTGTTCTGGGGGTTGAACTCAGGGCTTATTCTCTTGTTGCTTGGCTTTCTCACTCACAGCTAGAATTTTACCACTTGAACCACACTTCCACTCCTCTGTTTTATTTTTTCAGTGGTTTTTATTTCTTTTCTGCTGGTTCATTGGACCTACGAGTCTCTCAGATTTGTCTGTCTGGGCTGGCTTCGAACTGAGGTCTTCAGATCTCAGCCTTCTGAGTAGCTAGGTTTAGAGGCTTGAGCCTCTGCTGGCCCCTGGTTTCTAACCAATCTTTCTTCCTGAATATTGAGCTTCATCACAGAAATCCAAACAGCACATGCTGAGGGGCCCAGAGAGACAAATGGAAAAATACAAGAAAAAGCTTATCCTAGTGAATGTTTTTCTTTCCCTACACATTCACTTTTGTGTGTGTGCTTCTCGTGAGAAATAGAAAGCAGACTGTTGGATTTTGAGGGTTATTTCTTGCAAGAAAGCAGAACAGGGGTAGAAGCTTTCTTAGTCAGTAGTCGTTGTCTGTGCCCAGAGGATGATGCAACCCCTCCCTGTATCCTGGTGGATGTGAGTTTCTCTGCCCCTGGGATCCGGGCTGGACAGACCCTTGCAGGTTGCTCAGAGTCTACGGCACAGCAGAAGGACATAAATAACCAGACACCAATTCTTCAGCTCCACTATAAAGAAAAAAAAAAAAGAAGTGTGCATATGCTCTGTGCAGGTTTTCTTAAGGTAAGGGACGGAGCTGGGCAAGGCTGAGCTTCTGGAACTATCCATATGGAGAGGCAGTCTCTCCCTGATGATTCTGCAGACAGAAATTGCCCATCTGCACTGTTTTGCAGGTGTTTTGAATGATTATATTATTAGCTCTGTCTGTTCAACTTTGCTTTTTTATGGTGGCTTTCGTATTGCAGTAGTAAAAAGAGAGAGAGAGAAGGAGGAGGAGAAGGAGGAGGAGGAGAAGAGAAGGAAAATAAATAAATATAAAGCAACCATCTGGTTCTCGATTTATGATTGCATTCTCTGTCAGGGAAGAGAGGAGAGGCAGTCTCTGCTATCTTAAGGGTGGGGGTAAGCACTGAGAGACCCCCCCCAATTCTGTCTCCCTGTGTGAAGATATAATTTGAGAGTAAATAAAGTCTTACTTCATCAGAAAAAGGCTGGCTTATTTCTCCTTTCCTCTGCCTCTGCTCTTGGAACTCACCTGGGTACTAGAACCGATGAGTGATATATTTTCTCCAGACCCCAGGGTGGCCAGGAGATTCCAGCTATGAGTGTCACCATGAGCCAGGTTGACATAGAACCATATTCTCCCATTGTTCCGGATCTTCCTTTGGTCTGTGTGAAACCTTGAGGGCACCCTGGTTCCAGAGAGCACGGCAAAGATTTGTTTGATAATCCCTGCATAGGTAAATCAGGGAAGGGCTCAGATGGTGGAGGTGTGGAGTTATTCAGGGCTGGGTAGCACTCCCTGGGCTGGGAGGATGCCAGGAGTCACCAGTCCTGGCAAGGCCAAGATGCAACCACACCATGGGGTATGCCATAGGCATCACCTAAGGCCCGCTGGAAATGCCTTGGAAATTCAAACAAACAAACAAACAAACAAAAGACAGGTGCCAGTGGCTCATGAATCTCAGCTACTCAGGAGGCTGAGATTAGGAGAATTGAGGTTCAAAGCCACTCTCTATACCACAAGGGACACCTGTTACTGATAGACTGAAGGCTGTTCAAATTAGTGGCCCAAAGTTTTCCCTGTGGCTTCAGATTGTCTGGGTTTGAATTTTGACTCCTTTATTTACTACTTGTTTGACCATAAACAAGGGCCTGGTGAGTCTTCCTCCCTCCCTTTCCTTTCCCCTTCCTTCCTTCCTTCCTTCCTTCCTTCCTTCCTTCCTTCCTTCCTTCCTTCCTCCCTCCCTCCCTCCCTCCCTCCGCTCCTTCTCTGCCAATATTCATTTCTTCCTTCTTCCTTCTTCCTTCACCCTCCTTTCCTTTCTCCCTCTTCCCTCTCTCCTTTGCTCTCTTCCTTCTTTCTTTTCCTCTTCTCCCCTCATTCCTTCCCTCCTTCCTCACCTCCCTGCTTCCTTCCCTTCATATTTTCTCCTGCTCTTCTTCCTTCCCTTCTCTTACTCCTTTCTTCTACTGTTCCTTCATTTGCTTGTTCCTTCTTCCTGCCTTCCTTCTTTCCTATTTCTTTCCCTCCTTCCTCCTCCTCTCTCCTACCCTTTTTTATCCTTCCTCCTTCCTTTCCTTCCTCATGGCAATTCTCCTTGCCTCAGTTTCCTTTTCTGCATCGCCCACCTTATGCCAGTGGCACTGCCGCAGCAGACCTGTGGAGAGGGTTAACAGGCAGGCTGCGCCATGACCACCCGTTATGCAATTCATGTTCAGTAAACACTGTCCATCACTGACCTGCCTGTTGTAATTCTCGGCATAATGATTTCCTGTTTCCTTCCTCTATACGGAGAAACAATCAAGCCTCAACACAGACAGTACAGAATGTGAGGCAGGCAGGCAGGATTCAGAACCAAATGTGTTCATTATTTAGCATTATTAGAATCATTACCATCACCAAAGCTCTGCTGTCCGTCTTTACTTCTTCCTTCTGGAATCAGCTCAGTTCCCCGCGAGGCCAGTCCCCCCACAGACCTGCCCAACAGAGGCGTGCTCAGGATTTTGCAGTGACTGGTCAACCCAGAGCCCAGTGGCTGGCCGGCCCTGTGGTCCAAGCTCCACTCAGAGACTCCTGGGGATCCTCAGATTCAGCCCAGCGATCTCGTGCCCTGAGAACCTCACTCTCCTCTCCAGCTCGCTCCACACCTTCACCTATGTGTACCTGGTTCTGATGCTTAGCAGAGATGGGTACACTGTTACCCCTACACTGGCTGAGCCTTGGACCACCTCTGTGCCCTTTGCACCCAGTAGCCTTCGCCCCCCCCACCTCCCGCGCCCAGGCTGCCTCACCTCCCTAGGAATCAATTCCAAGTAGCACTGGAAGTCCTCCATCATTTACTACACGTCAGAGTTCTCCCTCCAAATGCTCCACGAACTCTGCAATTTTCATGTTTTTTGACTTGATAGTTCCAAGGTAGAATATCATAGTGAACCTCCCCATCTAGATGCACAGGTGTGAGCCAGCTCCCAGTCTCTCCTCATCTAGATGCACAGGTGTGAGCCAGTGCCCAGTCTCTCCTTGTCTAGATGCACAGGTGTGAGCCAGCACTCAGTCTCTCCTTGTCTAGATGCACTGATGTAAGCCAGCTCCCAGTATCCCCTTGTCTAGATGCACAGGTGTGAGCCAGCACTCAGTCTCTCCTTGTCTAGATGCACAGATGTGAGCCAGCGCCCAGTTTCTCCTTGTCTAGATGCACAGGTGTGAGCCAGCTCCCAGTCTTTCCTCATCTAGACGCACAGGTGTGACCAAGTGCCCAGTCTCTCCTTGTCTAGATGCACAGGTGTGAGCCAGTGCCCAGTCTCTCCTTGTCTAGATGCACAGGTGTGAGCCAGTGCCCAGTCTCTCCTTGTCTAGATGCACAGGTGTGAGCCAGTGCCCAGTCTCTTCGATGCCTGCAGGAAAGGGAGGAGGCAGTGAGATGAGGGAGGTGGTCTTGCAGTGCTGACTCAGCAGGAGAGTGGGACACAGAGTGTCTCATATCAAGTGTGCACATGGCTCTCTCTGTTCTATGATTAGTCCAGGCCTTAGCATTAATCTTTTTTTTTGGGGGGGGGGGTGTTTAGGTGTGGTGGTTCATACTTGTAATTGCAGCTGCTCAAGAAGCAGAGATTGAGAGGATCATGGTTTGAAGCCAGTCTGGCAAAAATAAAAGCTAGTTTGAGCCTCATCTCAATAGATAACCTGGCATAATAGAGCCTATTGATGATTCCCATGATGTGGAAGGCAAGAAGATCATGGGTCTCAAGCTGGCTCTGGTAATAGGGAGATCCTATCTGGAAAAATAAAGCAAAACAACACAACACACACAATAACAACAACAACAAGCCAACCACAACAAATAAAACCCCAAAGAACTGGGGATAGGGCTCAAGTGATGTGTACTTTCCCAGCAGATACAAGGTGCCAAGTTCCAATTCCAATACAAGACAAGTAAAATTATATTTTTCATATGAGGATTTTCCAAGGCTCAGAATAAGGTAGCCTTCCACGAGACAAGCTCAACTATCAACAGCCAACACAGCTCCAAAATCCTACCCCTACTTCTGTGTACCATAAATCCATCTGCTTATGAGTATAAAGCACACAATGGGGGCTTGGGGCTCTTGGAAGACATCTGTCCCTCAAAAGGCAAGTGGAATGGAGCCTAACTCCAAGACAAATTCTGTTTTGTATTACTTGTCCTGTGGCACAAGGTCAGCTTCTGTCCCCTCCCTTCTCCCTTGTCCTTCTGAACCCTGGGTAATTGTGACTCCGTGGGTGGTTCTCTCTGGCACCCCGGAGGCATAGCAATAGAGTCTAGGGTCTTACTTCTCCCTCACCCTTGCTCACAATTGCTTGCTTGATGCCTTCTGTGTAAGTCAAGGCACTGGACAGTGCCCCTCCCTGCTGGGTTATTGCCCCCTGAACCTTGTAACACTTAAGCTGACAATAAAGTAGACAAAATCCACTGGATTTATAATTCGATCTTCTAGGTTCCCAGTCCGAGGTTTTACATCATTTCCAGTACAATAGAAAGGAATTCTATTAGCACTCCCCAAACTCCAAATTCTGGGACAGAGATTCTAACTCTATTTCTACAGATTAAACACACACACACACACACACACACACACACACACACACTCACACGGCAGTAAGGAAAGGCATATATGTCGAAGTTTACTGTTGATTGTAAAATATGAGGTGGGGAAAGAGTACAAAATACAGGACTCAATTTTATTAAAATCTAATGTTAATTTCAAGTCTTAGCCTATTCCCAGCCTAATGAGAAATTTTGGTATGGACATTTATTGTGTGTGTGTGTTGTGTGTGTGTGTGTGTGAGTGTATGGTATGTGTGTGAGTGTTTGAGTATGTGGTGTGTGTGTGTGTGTGTGTGTGTGTGTGTGTGTGTTCCAGCACTGAAGCTTGAACTCAGGGTTTCATGCTCTTAATTAGCTTTTTTACTCAAGGCTGGTGCTTTACTACTTGAGCCATATCTCCAATTCCAGTAGGGTTTTTGCTGGTTCCTTGAAGATAAGCATCTCACAGTTGTATCTTCCTAGGATGGCTTTAAACTGAGATCCTTCAATCTCAGCATCCTGAGTAGCTAGTGTTACAGATGTGAGCCACCTGTGTCCAATTGTATATTTCTCTTATTAGAAGAAATGTTGCCCTACAAGTGAAGAGAGATGAATGACTTCATTGGAGACAGTGCATCAGGAATGGACTTTACCAAGTCCAGTCACTGTGGTATCAACTACTGAAGTCCTCCTCTGACGTGAGCCGTGTTATAAATATGCTCTCCAGGAACCATTGGAGTCATGAGAGATACAAAAATAAAGAACTGTTCCAGCAAAGCCCCACCCCTCTGCTCAGATTGGTTGCACTCCAGTTCAGTCTGCTCTTTATTGGCTAGTTTGAAGAGGGTAAACTGTATTTACATAGGTTATCTCTAAGAAGCAGGCACTGTCCCTCTCCTTGGACTGGTTGAGCTCAGATTCACAGTTGCTCTTGATTGGCTAGTTTGAAGAGGGTAAACTGTACTACAAAAGATGGCTTTGAAATAAGATTAACAGTACATAAGTAATCTCAACATATACCCAGACCCTCTGCTATTGCTGAACAGTCTGAGGTGTGTCACACTTCCATCTTGAAAAGATGTTTCAAAACTTACAATTTACAAGCCCTTCCTTACCCCAAAGCAGTTCCTCTTTTCCTTCACAAGAGCCAAGCCACTTGGCCAAAGCAGGAACTGTAAAGCAACACACTTTGATAGGAAAGACCATTTTTCTCACAGCAGTAGACACATTGTCATTGCTGTGCTCTGGGACTCTCCGGTCTGTGAACTCTCACACCTGGGTGAGGTTGTATCCTCTACTCCTGGTATAAATATCTGCACAAAAATGGGCATCAACACACACCTGGTTCCCATGCTCTAGCTCCTTAGGCATGCCCCCTCAGGTGTCATTTCTAAGGTCTTTAACTGTTCAGGACATCACAGTAGCAATGTCTAACATTTCCCCACTTTGTGAGTGATGGGAGGGGGGAATGCTCTGTTATGATGCAATGATAAAAGATGAGCTACTTAAAAATGGAGACTCTGAATCAATTGCTGAGCAACAGATTTCGTAGAAGATTATGGGTTTGTAGTTGTTATTGTTTTGCTGCTGGAGATGATCAGTAGTTGTTGTTATTGTTTAAAAAGTGTAATTCGCAGTCTAGGAGCTGCTTAGATCACGTGACTTGGCAGTTCCACTGGGGTTCTTCACAATGATAGGAAGTATCTGTACAGCTGGAAATTTCCACTGTTAAGTCCTACCTCACGAAACTCAGGTTCCCCAGGATACACAGAGTCGATCAGGGGTTCAAAGCCCGTTCTTGAGGGATCCCACCACAATTGGTACTCAGTGTTTATTCCTCACCTCACCTTTGGTCTTAGGAGCTCCAACCTGATGCCATGAAGATCCTTCCTATGGAGGATACCTTAGTCCTGCTACCATTTTCCTCCCAGCGCACAGGTGCACAACTGGCTAGAAAGCACAGCTGATTAAAATGCTACCATTATTAGAGCTCCTTGGCACATTGAATACAGAGGTGAACAGCTCAGGGGCTCCTGCATTCATTACCTACACAGTCCAGAGCTCTACAACACAGAAATAATGTCGAGAAAGCAGCAAACTCAGTCTTCCTTCCCAGCATCCTTTAGTTGAAAACTAAATCCGTATGTAAAGTCAATCATAGCTTAGGTCCTTTCTTAGAATCTTATGAAATATAATATTTGGACCTGGAGATTTTGTTTAAAAAGTACAACAAGACATAAAAAACAACAACAAAAGTACTTGGCCTATACCAGGCATAACTGGCTCACTCCTGAGAAGGATGAGAAGGCTGAGATCTGAGGATCACAGCTTAAAGCCCAGGGAAGACCAGAAAACTCTGTGAGATTCTTAGTTCCAATTAATCACACACAAAAACAAGCTGAAGGTGGTGGCGAGGCTAGAGTGGTAGAGAGTTAGCTTTTTTTTTTTTTTTTTTCCAGTTGTGGGCCTTGGACTCAGGGCCTGAGCACTGTCCCTGGCTTCTTTTTGCTCAAGGCTAGCACTCTGCCACTTGAGCCACAGCACCACTTCTGGCCATTTTCTATATATGTGGTGCAGGGGAACCGAACCCAGGGCTTCATGTATACGAGGCGAGCACTCTAGCCAGTAGGCCATATTCCCTAGAGTTAGCTTTGAGGGGGGAAAAAAAGCTAAAGGACAAGGCCCTGGCCTGGGTTCAAGACCAACACAAGACCAACACAAAAAATAAATTAACTAAAAATGAAAAATACAGCCTATAATTCTAAAAACACAGCCTTTAATTGAGAATTCCCCACTCCTCTGTTCATTTCTGTGTGGTGTGGATGTCACTGTGGGCGGGGCAGGGGTGACGGAGGGACCGTGGGGTGGAGCCTTCCAGATGAACCACCCACGACGATTCAAGGTGGGACGAGTAAGGGACCCAGAAAGCAAGTGCAAAGGAATTTCCTGTTCCAATTAACAGCATTATTTGTGTGTCTCCATTTCATCTGGCAGTGTAAACTCAGCTGTGGCTGTTTGGAAAGTTGGGAGTTATCCAGTGCTGTACCATGACGCTCCGACACACTACTCTCTCGTCTCTCCCCAGATTAGCCTGTTCTTTCTTGCTACTGGAGGCTGAGAATACCAAGCAGAGTTTAGCTGCTCTTCTAGAACTCATCTTGGCCCTTTCTGGTAAGCCCGTGGCTTGACTGCACCATCACAGACCTGCGGCTCCTGCTCTTAAGTTCACCATGAGTTGAGTGTCCAAAATGGAAGCCCCGCTCTATGAGGGCCACAAGGTTAGAAAAGGGATCCTATACCCAGAATTGTCTTTGCTGGGAGAATCCAGAATCTTCTTAACTCTGGATGACCGAGGCCCCTCAGTCCTGCTGCCTTCTGACCCTCAGGGCCTTGTCTGAGCCTTTGGGTCTCACTCCTCCCATTAAGAAGCAAAAAGCTGCTTGTTTTTAGCAAAAATTGGGTTTTAGAAAGTGGTCACAGAGGAGATAGGCTGGAATTGGGTTTTGCCATCCCAGATTACAAAAAAAAAAATAAGAAAAGAATAAACAGATTAAAGCACTCCATGGTTTATGTTAAAATTGTTGAACGGAAGCCATGAGACAGACATTGTCTAGTGAGCAGACTCTTGGGTCTGCCTTAAATTATACAACCTAATATCCTAAAAATAAGAACAGATTTGGGATTCTATCCTCCTTGGCCTGTCTCTTCTCTTGCTTGCTTATCCTCTCTCTCTCTCTCTCTCTCTCTCTCTCTCTCTCTCTCTCTCTATCTCTCCCCTTTCTCTTCCTTCCCTCCCTGTCTTCTTATTTTCTTTCTCTCTCTTTCTGTGTCTCTTTTGCCTCTGTTTCTGCCTCTATCTCTCTCTGTTCCTCTGTCTGTCTGCCTTCTTTATGTCTCCTTTTCTGTCTTGGCCTCTTTCTCTTTTCCTCTCTCTCTTTTGAAACGTAGACTCAAATGAAAAGTCTATGACTTTAGGAAAGGAGAAGGATGCTGGCTTTTTGAATCTCAAAAAGACATAAAAGGCAAAGACAATGACAGTAGTTATATTCTTCAGGTTTGTGTTGTCATAATAAAATGCCTTAGGCCATCTATTTGGAGGAGAAAGGAGGGTTGTGTAGCTCACAGGTGTGGAGATAGAGTTCAGCCTCAGGAGAGCTCCCGGACCCTGGCTAGTTGCCACCGATAGATAGCAATGGCAGAACTATGTGCCAAGAAGAACCACAGAGGCCAGAGGGCACTGGGCAAAGCCAAGCTCAAAGATCAGAGGGAGCCAGCTCCATCCATTCTCTGGTCTCGGAGGCAGACTGTGTCCTCCTGTTAGCTCCTGAGCATAGACCACAGGGAGACTTCACAAGCACCCCAGGCTTCTCTGTCTTGGAGACACACAGCTTCCAGCTTATATCTGGGTCTTGGAACTATCTCCTTGCCAACTGGCTGCATAGTCAACTAAGAGAGCTGAGGGTTTCTCAGAAAGTTTCCAGGACCTGCCTGTCCATCATGTTCTCCATAAACAACCTCTTCCCACAACGATCCAAAGCTGCCCTCCTAGATAAATATCCAATAAAAATCCCATACTGACTGGATGCTGGTGGCTCACGCCTTATCATCCCAGCTACTCAGGAGGCCGAGCTCCAAGGATCGTGGTTCATGGCCAGCATGAATAGGAGTGAGACTCTTATCTCCAAAGAGCCACCAGAAACCCAGAAGTGGAGCCACAGCTCAACGTGGTAGAACGCTAGCCTTGAGCAAAATGAGGTAGGGACAGAGCCCCTGAGTTCAAGCCCCATGACCAACAAAAATAAATAAACAAAAACCCCAAACAAACCCATATTGGCCTTGGCCGTGCTTCAGGTTATAGGGATGGACATTTCTTAGGACGTTGTTCAGGACGTGGATCGTGCAGGCCAGCGTGTGTCTCGTTCTGCTGGGAAGAAACAGTCACACAGGAGAAATTCTATGGAATTTACTTTGTAGTATCTGAGAGGCAAAAGCAGAGATGTTTTTCTTAACTTTTCAAGGAGTCTTCTCTCCGAATATTCTGTGTAAAAACAAAACAAAACCATAGAAGTTGCTGAAGGGATGACTCACACCTGTAATCCTAGCTACTCAGGAGGCTGAGATTTGAGGAGCAAAGTTTGGAGCCAGCCTGGGCAGAGATGTGACTCTTATCTCCAAGAAACCACCAAAAAAAAAAAAAAAAAAAAAGATCTAAATGGAGGTGTGTGGTTCAAATGGTAGCGCACTAATTAGACTTGAGCAAAAAATGAAAAAACTCAGGGACCCAAGTACTGAGTTCAAGCCCAGGGACTGGCACAACAAAAACAAACACAAACCAACAAAACAAAATCAACTTCTTTCTCTCTAGCCTTAAATCTCTAACTTTCCAAGATTATAGGCCCCCAAGTGTGTAAAACATAGCTAGAGATAACTGAGTTGAATTTTTGGAAGTTGATCAAAGATACCAATAACCAACTAAGTTTTTAGCCCATGAAAACTTAATTTTCATATGGTTCACTCCTCACCGACAGTGTTCGGCTATGCTGATGTTTATCATTTATCAAGGAAATGATTGAACCTTACTCATTGAGGTTTGCTATGTTCAAGCTATGCTAACTGGAGCAGCATACTCTTATTGGGGATGAAGAGGTTTTACTTTTATTAGTTTATTTTAAAGTTTAACATCTTCAAATGCTAAAACTAGGTACAAAAGTAAGAACTGAATAAGAGATCAAGTTTAGTTTTCAAGCTGCATTGGCATTTATCTGATTCATAATTATTCTGATCCATTCATGTCATCTACTTCCTGTCCACGAAAATGAAGCAGAATATACTGTATAACTATAAGGTATATCTGTGTGTGTGTGTGTGTGTGTGTGTGTGTGTGTGTGTATCCATATAGGGGTTTGAACTCAGGGCCTGGGTGCTGTCCTTTAGCTTCTTTGCTCAAGGCTGGTGCTCTACCACTTGAGCCATACCTCCACTTCCAGCTTTTTAGTGGTTCATTAGAGATAAATCTCATAGACTTTTCTGCCCAGGCTGACTGAACTGCAACCCTCAGATTTCTGCCCCTTTACTAGCCAGGATGATAGACATAAGCTACTGGTGCCCCATTCAAGGTGTCTGTTTAAACAAATTTATAATTCCTTAGCATCATGAATGATTTAGTATACCCACATGCATCAAATCAAACAAACTATAGTCTGTTTGAAACCTGACATAAATGGGTGCTGTACAATTCTGTTTGGTGGACATACCTCTGAAGATTCCTTTCATCTTCATATTTCTCCTCTAATCAAATTAATTAATTCATTCTCTCTCTCTCTCTCTCTCTCTCTCTCTCTCTCTCTCTCTCTCTCTCTTTCTCTTCCATTTTGTTTGAGTACTGGGACTTAAACTTGGGGCCTGGGCATTGTCTTAGCAATTTTACTCAAGTCTGGTGCTGTACTACTTGAGCTACAACTCCACTTCTGGCTTTTTGCTGGTTCCTTAGAGATGAGAGTCTCATGGATTTTCCTGCCTGGGTTGGCTTCAAGCCAGAATCCTCAGTACTCAGCCACCTGATTAGCCAGGATTACAGGTGTGCGCCACCACCAGCACCTGGCTCAAATTAGTTCTCTTAAAAGATGGCATGGACTCAGGAGGAAATAGGGAGTCCTGGGAGGCTAAATGGTTCTACCCAACATCCCTCAATGAACCTCCAGGCAGGAATGGAGTCCAGATGTTTGGCAGAATGCACAGCCTTCCCGCCCCAGCCCAGAGGCCCAGCCCAGGCTCAAGCAGGAGGGTCTGGCCTGAACTCCCTGGCCCTTCCTGGGGTCATTAGCAATGCCCCCTCCAGATCACTAACTTTGAGTTTGTCTTCCCTCCAGGCAACATATCCCACTGTGAGCACGGTTCAAAGGGTTTCCTGACACACACAGCCCCTAAAAGGCAATATTTTGATGATTTAAGTACAATTGACGAGAAACATGTGGAGTTCATTTCCTGTAGAATACACTTGGGTATGAAAATGAAGGGGAAACATAACTTGGCAAAATACAACCTGGGTTTCCTCTGCCTCCACCCCCACCCTACCCCTTCCCCAGAAGTGGTTTAAGATGTTTAGTGAATGGGAAGAGAAGCTGACCTCTCTCCCCTGCCATCTCCCACCAGGCTCACACTCAAATCTGTGCAGAATGTGCTACTGGTGTGGCCTTGACTTTGTTAGGAGTGGCGGGGGCAGGGAGGTGGAGAACAGGGGAAGCCATGGGAAGAAGAGGCAGAGCCTGGATGGGAAACTAGCTTGGCGCCACTTCCCTTTCCTTTCTTTCTTTCCTTTCCTTCCTTTTGTTTCTTTTTCTTTCCTTTTGCTTCACTCCTTCCCTCCCTCCTTCCTTTCTTTCTTATTCTTCTTTCTTTCATCTGCTGTGCCAGTTCTGGGGCCTGAACTCAGGGCCTGCATGCTCTGTCCCTAAGCTTTTTCTGCTCCAGCTTTAGTGCTCTAACACTTTGCTGGGCTTTGGGGTAGTGCATTGAGGTTAAGAGGCTCAGGGCTTTCCTGCCTAGGCTGGCTTTGAATGGTGATCCTGAGATTTCAGCCTTCTGAGTAGCTAGGATTACAGGTGTGAGCCACTGCTGCCTTGTGTCCTTTGGCAGAACCTTTTCCCCCCTTTTCCATCTGAGACCAGGACTCAAAGTCAGTATCTGACATTTTACACTCACTGGCAGGCAACCTACCACCTAAACTAGAATCTCCATGAACACGTACCACACATGCATTATCTCCTTTTTGTATCAGAAAACAGTTTCACTGGCAAGATTAAATTGCTGTACTTACAGAAAAGGAGCTCACAGATAATAGTGTGATTCCATAATTGCTGTATAAAATGCTGACATACTTTCCTTTCAAAAAGAAATTTGGTAATTATAACCCCCAACTATTCATTAAAATGTAAATATACATACATAATGCATCGATGGGCCATTTTTTTCAAGTTCTCGTTTTGGGGTTTGGATGTTTTCTGTTTGGTTTTTCTTTTTCTTTTTTTTGGTTCCAGTCCTGCAGCTTGAATTCAGGGCCTGGGTGCTGTCCCTGGGCTTTATTGCTAGAAGTTAGCATTCTACCACTTGAGCCACAGCTCCACTTCCAGCTTTTCAGTAGTTAATTGGAGATAAAATTCTCATGGACTTTCCTGCCCCAGGCTGGCTTTGAACTGCAATCCTCAGATCTCAGCCTCCTGAGTAGCGGCGATTACAGGCATGAACCACTGGTGGCTTGCCTGACCACAGCTTTTAGTGGACCCCTGAATTCTTCTTTGGAACTGATCCTAAGAATTACAACTCTTGATTGTCTCTTTCTGAATAACAGCTTTCTGTGAATTCCCAATCTTTGTTTCCCAGAGCTGTTCTTCGGAGGGACTCAAAAAACCAATTTTACACTTAATAAAGTTTAACTATTCCACGGCTTTTTTTTTTTCATTTTAAATCTAAATAACAGACATTTAAAAGAATATTTCCCTTTTTTTCCCCCTTAATGACACTCATGCCACTCTTTTAGAAAGCCAAAGACAGGCACCGCGCATGCTTAACTGCCAAATACTCTTATTAGTCAAGTTTGTTCATATTTACAGAAATTTGTTTTGGATGGTGTTCTGCTATCAGAAGATCTAACATCTGCTTCTGCAGGGATTCCCCATGTGTTCTGCCATTTACAACAATCGAACTCAATGCACTAAGGCTGGATTTTACAGGAAGGCACCCTGCCCCCCACTCCCGGACACAATCTGGGGCTTTCCTTCTCTCCTATAATTTGCCCAAGTGGCGAGACCTTTCTCTGGATGTAGGTGGGCCACATATAGTAATAGTGACTCTCAGCAGACAGCACATGTAGAAAATAATGTTGCCAAAGGCACCCACGTGTGAGCAGTTGTTTCCCTGGAATATATCTGCTGAGAGCCCAGCATGAGAAAAGGATGTCCCTGGAGCTAGTCGTGGGGAACCATGGCAACCGGGGCAGATCCCGCCCTGCTCACTCTATCCAATCAGAAGAGATCTCCCTACCATGTTGCACTCCAACAACACAGTCCAGGAGAACTTGCTGTCATGAGGGGCTACGGTGTCCCCAAGCAGCTGTAGGATATGGAAACTAAGCTACTGAGTCTTTAAAGTTTCACATACGATTGTTTATGTGCCAGTTCTGGGGCTTGAACTCAGTGCTTGGGCACTGTGTTTTCCACTCAAGGTTGGAGCTCTGCCTTCACTTCCGGCATTTTGCTGGTTAATGGGAGGTAAGAGTCTCCTGGACCGTCCTGCCCAGGTGGGCTTTGCACGGCACCAGGATCCTCAGATCCCAGCCTCCTGTGTAGCTGGCATTTTCAGCCCAGCAGCCCAGCTACACCCACTTAAATTTTTTAAAAAATCATTGTAGTTGCTTTACTTTTTTTCTTAATATTGTCCATTGGTAGGCTACACCAGTGCACATCACACAGATAACTTTGAATATTTACATTTAACTTGATGGAACTACGATCCTAACCTAAATGTCGTCAAATCACCCCGCCTTTTCTTAATGACAACAATATTCAATTTAATTATCCAATTGCCCAAATTTTTAGATCTCCAAGAGTGTCTCCCTCCAGACATTTGGTAGGGCTACAAGGGAGAGAGAGAGGGATGTCTCATTTTGTCATGGCCCTAACTGTAATTAAACCTTCTCTTGGCTCTGTCCACCTGGGCTCTGCCATATGATCTTGTTGTTAGAGGATTACTTACTTCTTTCCTACCCATTTCCACAGACACTTCTCTTCCCTTCATCTATCTCTCAAGGAATTTCTTACTTAGGGCCCTGGTAAATAATAGAGCTTCAGTACAGACTCGGCAAAAATGAAATGTGACTATTGTGGAGCTAGAAGCCACTACAAAGAGCCTATCAGCCATCAGAGCTGCTAAAGTTCATGGCCATTGTGGGTTTTAGTATCCATTTGGGGCTGGCAGGGGGGATATTTGATTGTAACTCTCTGGCCTGGAAGTTTTGAGTCAGTAGAAAATCAAACATAGGCTCCAGTAGCAAGATATTAGCTGAGTTACTGGAGAACACAGTTTGAAACTGCAAAGCATCAGAAGATATGCCAGCAAGTTTGGATCTTGAGAATGTGTGTGTGTGTCTGTGTGAGCGCGTGCTGGTGCGCACACACTGGCGCACACCAAGCCTGAAGCTTAAACTCAGGGCCTGGGTTGCTGTCCCTTAGCTTTTTTACTCAAAGCTGGAGCTCTACCACTTGAGCCACAACTCCATGTGCAGCCTTTTGGTGGTTCATTGGAGATAAGAATCTTACAGCGTTTCCTGACCAGGCTTGCGATGAGCCATGATCCTCCGGAGTAGTTAGGATTACAGATGTGAGCCTCCTAGTGCCTAGAAAATCCTGAGAATTCATATACACATGCATGAAGAACAATGACCCATTGCTCAGGGGAGGCTGGCATAGGCTCACTCAAGGGTAGTGTCTCCAACACACTACTCCCACCTCATAGATGAATAGAATTAGTGGAAGTTACTCTCTTCCCATCCCATCCCATCCCTGTTCCCTTCCTGTTTGTTGTGTGTTTTTCCTCCCTGGTGCTTGAACTTAGTGCCTGCCCCTGAGCTTTTCTGTTCAAGGCTAGTGCCCCACAGCTCCACTTCCTGTTTTCTGGTGGTTCACGGAAGATAAGCGTCTCCCAGACTTTCCCACCTGGGTTGTCTCCTGAGTAGCTGGGATTAGAGGTGAGCCACCAGCACCAGGCTCCTTAAGTGGACAGAGGGAGAATAGAGGGCCCTACACGAATCTCTGCCAAGCCCAGCTTTTTTTTGTCTTTATCATCCACCTTTTTGGGGGTAGAAGCTCACAATTTTATAGGCTGAAAACAATCAAAATTGAGAAGCCAGGCTCAGGGTGGGTGGTAAGAGGAGAAAGGAAGCCACGGTGAGGGCTGAGAAAAGCTGAAGTCACTTTATAAGACTGCTCTGGAGGTAAGCAATTCACTCCTAGGAGACCTGAACCACCCCCAAGAGGTAGGCATTAATACCCCGACAAACCTGTTTATCTCCTGTTAGGTATCCACCCCCTCTCACTTTCCTGGCACTGGGTTGGAGGAGACAGACTCTTAGGGACAAACTTCATCCACATCAGGGCAACAGAACTGACTGAGAGCTATGGCGAGACATCCACAGCAGGAATTCTGGTAGATGCAGAAAGATAACATAGTCCCTGGAGTGTCAAGGCAGCTGCCACTGGCACCTGGAAGAAAACATGGCACCATCAGAGAGGTCTCAGGTCACTCGCAGGCCTCTCTTGGTTCTTGTTCAAGCTGGGCATCGGCAGCTTGCACCTGTCATCCCAGCCACTCAGGAGGCTCAGATATGGAGGATCGTGGTTCATGGCCAAGCTGGAGTGAAAACCTACACACCTGCATCTCCATAGAGGAGAGGAGGAGAGGGTAGCACATGCCTGTGGTCTCAGCCAATGAGGGGGGCCTGAGGGAAGCTGCTGTTGTTCAGTGTGTCTCCAAAGGAAATAAGCCACAACAACAAAAAAATCCACAGTCACTGTAAACCAGGGCTGGAGACCAGGCTCAGGACATCTCACTAGCCTCCCAGTGTAAGGCCCTGAGTTCAAGCCACAGTAATAGGGAAGAAAAACAAAAAGAAAAGAAAAATTGCAAATGCTCTGAGGAGGTAGTTCTTACTCAGCCCAGGCACAAAACGTTTGTGAGACTCTTACCTTTCATTTATCATCCAAAAGCCAGAAGTGGAGCTGTAGCTCAAGTGGTAAGAGTGCTAGCCTAGAACACAAAAGCTCAAGGAGAGTTCAAAGGCCATGAGTTTAAGCCCCAGGACTGGCACCAGAAACAAAAACAAAACAACAGCTACTAGCAGCTCACACCTGTCATCCTAGCTATAAAGGAGGCTGAGATCTGAGAATCACAGTTCAAAAGCTAGCCTAGGCAGGAAAGTCCATGAGATTTTTTATCTCTAAATTAGCCAGCAAAAATCCAGAAGTGTTAGTGTGGCTCAAGTAGTAGAGCACCAATCTCGAGCAAAAAACCCAATGAAGGGGCTGGGAATATGGCTTAGCTGTAAAGTGCTTGCCTAGCGTACACGAAGCCCTGGGTTCAATTCCTCAGCACCACATAAACAGAAAAGGCCAGAAGTGGTAGAGTGCTAGCCTTGAGCAAAAAGAAGACAGGGACAGTGCTCAGGCCCTGAGTTCAAGCCCCAGGACTGGCAAGAAAAAAAAACAAAAAAAACAAGGCCAAGTGAGAATGCTAGGCCCTAAATAAAAGAATGAATGAATGAATGAATAAAAAAGTTAAAAGTGATCTCAGTACTATTTTTGCCCTCTTTTTGAAGAGAAGCCACTTGGAGACTCTGAAATCAGAAGGACCATAACCACTGTCATTTTTCTCATCAAACTCTACCTTCATTTCTTCTAGTCTTAATAGATTCTGGTTCTTTTTAGAGTGAAGGGGAGTGTGTGTGTGTGTGTGTGTGTGTGTGTCTGTGTGTCTGTGTGTCTGTGTGTCTGTGTGCCTGTGTGCCTGTGTGCCTATGTGTGTGTGTGATGCCTTAATCTCTCTTACTTGTTCTTATTTCTTTTCTCCCTTTTGTCTTTCTTTGTCTTCTCTTCTTTGATACTTAAAAAAAAATTCCATTTTGAAAGGTAAGAACTGGAGTGGTAAACATACTTGCCAATTAACAGACACTTTCTCATATTACTCAATTATCATACTGGAAGTCGGTCTCTTCTATATAAATTTATGTAAAATGAAAATTAAAGGAAAGAAAAATAAAAATTCACAGGGCAGAATTCTCCTTAGGTTTGTAACCAATGTGGCATCTTTCTTGCTCTGAATGAGGAACAGCCCCCAGAAATGGATAGAAAAGCCAGGGTTGCTTCCTTTTGTAACATCTTGATTTAAATGCTACTGGATGTGATTATCATGAAGTCTTAAACACCCTAAGAATAGCTCCTTCATCTACAGGAGTTTTAGAAAGAAACCCTGGGCTAGCCTTGGGGCAAGGTGCATGTGGTTTCTGGGTCAGAGGTGGAATCCTGCAGTAGCCCCATGAACTTGTCAGCTACATGCCCATACACAAAATTCTGTGCATGGAAGTTCTTTAGATTTGAATTCATTGCTTTTTCAGTTATCTTCAAATATGCAAATGGAAATCACCAAAGAATCAGGCCCCTAGAGAAAGCAGACCTTTCTCTCTAGCACATTCCAGGATGACATCCTTTGCCAAAGTGATTTGCCCGCTCTCCTTGAAAAAAGTGCATTTTTATAAAACCATCTATGTACAAGGAAGGAGAGGGTATTTTTTTCATAGGCTGACTTTTTAATTTTTATTTTTCTCCAGTCTTGAACTCACAACCTGGACATTGTCCAGCAGCTTTATTTTTTGCTCAAGACCAGTGCTCTACCACTTGAGCCAAAGCTCCACTTCTTAGTTTCTTGGTGGTTTGTTGGAGATTAAAAGTCTCACAGACTTTCCCGCCTGGGCTGGCTTTGAACCTTGGTTCTCAGATCTCAGCCTCTGAGTATCTGAGATGACAGGCATGAGCCACCAATGCCCATCAGGGCTGACTTTTTTGAGTGCATTCTGTCACTCAGCATCTCTTTGATGTCACCCTGGGGCCACAGAAAGAAACAAGGTTATTATAAGGACCAATGGCTCATGCTTATAACCCTAGCCACTCAGAAGCCTGAGATCTGAGGATGGTAGTTCAGAGCCAGCAGGGGCAGGAAAGTCTGTGACACACTTGTCTCCAGTGAAGTGAAGCTGTGGCTTAAGTGGTAGAGAAACAGCCTTATGCCAAAGGTGCTTAGAGACGGCATCCAGGCCCTGAGTTCAAGCCTCAGGACTGGCACAAAAAGAATAAGAAAGAAGTAGGCTTATTATGCCAATTGTAGATAGAAAAATGGTCTTTGCCAGCCCTTGGAACGGAGACCCAAAGATGCTGGCACCACAGATAAGGGAGGATGAAGATTTGGGGAAAAATCTATTGTCATTGCTGTCATTGCAGTATTCTAATGACCCAGGGTGGACAGCTGCTCACCCCTGAGCGTCCAAGTGCTGGAATCTGCTAGGAGGTATAGTCCTGACTCAGATGTGGATCTTGAAGGATGCCCCTCTGGAGGTTAAAAACATGGAGGTTCATCTAGGAACACAATGTTTTTTATAACCATCCCTCATTTAGGATTTTCCCCCAGACCTTCTGAGCTTGGATCGCTGCCCAGCTAGTGCCAACTGCTGTATAACAAGCTCCAGATGCTTTCTCTCGACGGCGCCAGGTGAGATTTCCCCGGGCTCCTCCTTCAACCATCTCCCCTCTAAGCCCCAAGCCACCAGTACTTGGAATTCTAGGTCAGATACTTTTGGGCTTTCTCTACCTAGTGCATAGCCTCTGATCAAGTGACTCATAGTCTATCTGCCCAGACAAGAAGTTTAGCTTTGGCAGGGGGCAGGGGGCGGGGAGGAAATCACACCCCCCCCCCCACATACCCCTTGATATTACTACTGGGTCATCACAGCTCAGCTGGAGAACAGGAATCACTTTCGTGTACATCCTAAGCTAGGAAAGGCAGGAGCTGGAGGATGCACCTTGCGCTCCTCTTACTGGGTTAAATCGAATTTGCAAACAGTGCTTAAGCTAGGGGTTTTGAGGGTGATAATTGTCAGGGAAAACACAGAGAACCGCAGCTAAGAGCAGGGAGGAGGGGCATTAGACCACAGTCTGGTAGTAATCAGAGTGTGACCTGCTGAGTGGCCCACACCTGTAATCCCAGCATCTCAAGAGGATGAGATGAGGATCATGATTGGAAGACACCCTGTGCAAGGAAGTCCATGACACTCATCTCCAGCTAAGCACCCCCTCCCCGACAAAAAAACAAAATTGGTGAAACTGTGGTTCAAGTGGTAGAATACTAAATAGCCTTGAGCAGAAAAGGTCAGGGACCATGCTCAGGCCCTGAGTTCAAGCCCCAGGACTGACAGAAAGGAAGGAAGAGGGAAGGAGAAGGAAAGAAGGAAGGAAACAAAGAAAGAACAAAAGAAAGAAAGCAAGGAAAGGAAGGAAAAGGAGAGAGAAAAGGGCAGCCTCTGAGGGCGGTTCTTCAGGACACTGTTTCTGGAAGCCATTAGCCATGCTCCATCGGGGTGGGAGTTTCCAGGCCCGCTGAAGGCATCTGGAAAAGACATTGGGAACATGGTGGCACAACAGTGGGGACAACAGATTCTGACCCATAAGCCACAAGATGCTTCTGAAATAACACCCCGGGTCTCAGGTTTAAGGGCCACATAGGGTGGGAGGCTTAGTGGGAGACCTCTTGCTCAGCCAGGATAGGCAGGACCACGGCTTGGAGGAAGGCAGAAGGCTCGAAGCTGTGTCAGATGGATCCGCAAAGGAGGCCAAAGAATGACTGCGTGGGATCGTGGAGGCCGAACGCGTGCATCTCCCGGGAGAGAGCACACCCCACTTAGCACCCGCCAGAGAAACAAGGGGTGGCTCTTCAGGTCTGGGCATGTAGGAAGGAACTATAACCTGGAGAGACAGACAGACAAACACAGAAAGACAGAGACCAAGACAGAGAGACAGAAGCAGAGACAAAGACAGAGAAACAAAAAGGGACACACGGAGACAGAAATAGAAAGACAGAGCAAGAGAGGGAGAGAGAGCGAGCTATAGTCCCCCCAAAAGTAGGTCTACTGGGAGATAGGAGGGGTGATGGAAAGACGGCATCAATATCTACCCTACTTCCATCTTCTTGGGCCAGTGAGCCGGCAGCTCTTCCTCATGGGGAGGAGCCAGGGACAGTCCAGGCTCTGCCACTCATTATCCTTGCCTGCTGCAATCTGTCAGCTTCCACCAGGCACCTTGGTTGAAGCTTTGTCAAGTACTCGAGGGCTCCCTCTAGTGCAGAGGTTGCAAACTGCAGATCCAAGAGCGGCACTGTGCAAGGAAATGACTGCCTGTGTGTGCACGTGTTTACACGCCCGTGTATGTGCATGCACTTAAAGGAAACAGAAAAACCATGAGACAGAAATTTTAATCCAGGAGCTGGACACAGGTGGCTCATGCCTGTCATCCTAGCTATTCAAGAAACTGAGATCTGAGGATGGCAGTTTAAAACCAGACCAGACAGGGAAGTCCATGAGACTCTTATCTTCAATTAATCTGCAAAAATAGCTGGAAAAAGTGGAACTGTAGCTCAAGTGGTAGGGCAGTAGCCTTGAGAAAAAATAGCTCAGGGACAGCACCCAGGCCCTGAATTCAAGCCCCAGAACAGACAGACAGACAGACAGACACACACACACACACACACACACACACACACACACTCAGGAGATTTTCCCATGACATCCATGCTTTTCAGTGTGGCTGTTGCTCTTACTCTCTCCTTGGTGTGGCTTCTGGACCAGATGACTGAATCTCCACATAGCCAGGGGCTGTATCTTTAGCTAGCTGGTGTGATGAGGTCTCAGCTTTCTGGCTATGAGTGTCTTCGTGTGCAACTTTGGAATATCTGCTTACAGGCTCAAGATCAGCAGATGGATGCCCACTGCCATTTGTTGCATGTTAATCCAGCATGAGCAATAAAGAGGAAAGCAAAGCATGGCAACCCTGGGGTCAGAGACCAAGCAGGACCATGCTATAAAAGGGACAGAATACTCCAGTGACCTAAAGTAAAACTGAGTCTCAGCATGGATGCTCAAAGCCCACAGACACGCTCAAGATTGAGCCTTGATTGAGCCCCCAGCTCTGATGCTCTAGATGGCTGCTTGGGCTGTGGGTATTATATGTGCATGTGTGTGTATGTGTACATGTGCATGTGCACACACACACACACACACACACACACGGACTAGGGCCTGAACTCAGGGCCTGGGTACTGTCCCTGAGCTTCTCGGCATAATGCTAGCACTCTACCACTTGAGCCACACAGCGCCACTTCCAGCCTATTATGAGTAATTCATTGGAGATAAGAGTCTCATGGGCTATCCTGCCTGGCTGGCTTCCAACAGCAATCCTCAGATCTCAGCCTCCGGAGTAGCCAGGATGACAGGCGTGAGCCACCAGTGCCTGGCCCAACCTCTATATTCTATCCCAATACACCCAGACCTCAAAGGCTCTTACCTAGATGGACACCCTGCATGTGTTGGTCTTTTTCTGCTCTCTCCTCAACCTCCTACCTGTCCCCCAGTTTCATCCCAGCCTTTCTAGCCATCTATCTTCAGGTTATTTGTGTCCTGCCTCCTTCCCAAAGCATTTAAGACTCCCCTCCCCTCAAAGCTTCATTATCCTAGCTTCTCCATGGGGCTAAGACCCAAGGAAGCTGTCTGTGGGTCATCTGTGAGATGGCCTAGCCTCAGTAATGCCTTGGAGTGCACACACGGCTAAATACAAAATAAACCCACCAAGACCAAGGGAGTGAGGGTGACGTTTGTGCAGAAATGAAGGTCGTGGGCTAATATTGTAGTCCTAAGTCATCTTGGACTTGAAGAAATGATACAGATTTCATGCCTGAAAGGGCTGAATCTGATGATCTAATAGCTTGGGCATCTCTGTTTGTAAATGTCCTTCATTGCCAGCAGCTAACAGCTGAGGACCATTGAGTGTCTATGGCACCAAGTGGGGAACTTGTTAATAATTCATATTCTTAACCAGGGCGCTGGCAGCTCACACCTATAACCCTAGCTACTCAGGAGGCTGAGATCTGAGGATCACAGGATAAAATCAGCCCTGACAGAAAAACCAGAGAGACACTTATCTCCAACTAACAAGCAAATTGGAGGGGTAGCTCAAGTAGTAAAAATATCAGCCTTGAGCACAAAGAAGAAATAAACCCAAACCCTGACTTCAAGACCCAACACACACACACACACACACACACACACACACACCACCACCACCACCACCACCACCACCACCATCACCACCACCACCACCAACAACAACAACAACTTGAAAAAGAAAAAGAAACCAACCAACCAACAATATATTTGTTAAGCCCAAAGGAAGAAGACAAATGTCCAAAATAAATTGAACAGTAGACACCAAGAGGCAAATCACAAAATAAAATAATAAAATGTACCAACTGTCAATACAAACTAAACAGTGTCTTACCTCATTAGCAATCAAACAGGCTAAATAAAAATAAAAATGACTCATCTTTTTTCACCCATCAGATTGGAAAGGATTACAAATTTGACAACAGCCCAAAATAGCAGAGATGTGGGAAAATTGACATTCTCGCACACTGTTGCTGGGATGTAAATTGATATTCCTTTCTGGAGGGCAGTTTGTCAACTGAAATTAACTTTCTTTATTTTTTAAGAAGCACATCGTTGACCCAGAAATCAGGCTGTTAAGAATTTATTCTAAGGAGATAATTGTTACAGGATGCAATCTCAAGAGTCCCAGTGACATTCATGATGGCTTTAATAGCGAAATTCTGAGAGAAACCTAAAGATCTAGAATCAGATGATTGGTTAAGTACTTTATAATATATGCGTACCTAAAAAACACATTGAAAATACTGCTTGGTGCTGTAAAGCTCTATTTATTGAGAAGGCGATCTCTTACTTTTCTTCCTTTTGTGTACAGTTTTCTTCTCCCTGGTTTGGTCCTTCCTAACTTCTATCCATGGTTCACTCCTGACCATCCCTGAAGTAGTTCAACTGGCCTCTTTTGCTAAGAAGTGTTCTCTGGACTCCCGAGCTGCTCAAGTAGCTGCCAACCTTTTCACAACCAAGGTATTCTTTTATGACTGCCATGGGAGTACATGTTTGATTGATTCAGTCATTCACCAAATACTTTTTTGCTGAGTGCCTACTATGTATCATGCTCATGGCACACTTCCTACATTCTTCATAGCCAGTGCCTCTCACATTCTCTCCTACTGGATTTCAAGCCCCACAAAGGAGGGATGTACCTGGTTCATTGTGTTTCTCCAAATTGCTACCAAGATCCCATTATGAGAAATACATGTTTGTTGAATTAGTGGAAGGACTGATGTAAATATGGATGGATAAGAGATGCATGGATGAATAGATGGATAGATGACGTATGTATATGTGTGTATGGATGGATGGATGGATGGATGGATGGATGGATGGATGATGGATAAAGGAATAAAGAATGGATGTGGATACATGGATGGATTGATGGATGGATAAATGGATGGATGATAGCTGGCTGGATGGATAAATGGAAGGATATATGGATGGATGGGTGGATAGATGGATGGATGGATAAATGGGTGAATGGATGGATAAGTAAGTGGATGGATAAATAGAAGGATGGGTGGGTAAATGAAAGATAGATGGAATGAAGATGCAACTAACACAGTAAGAAGATATATGAATGCATGGAAGCAGGGACAAATAAATGACTAAATGGAGAAATGGAAAATGGATGGTTGGGTGGAATGAGGAAGCAAATGACAAGTAGACAGATAAGTGAATGTACAGAAGTGTGGAGGATGGGTGAATGAAGAAGGGCTTTGTAGTTGAGAAGATGTGTGCCACCTCATTCTCAATGCACATATTAGGAGACAGGTAAGCAGGTCAGTGAGTAAAGGGAGAGGGTACAGGACCCCATCTTTCTTCATGTCATCCTGCTCAGGAGGACAGTCGAGAGGAGCTGGTCACGAAATCACTGAATACAGTTGCTCACTTTCCCATCTCCTCCCTTTCCCATCTGTCCCCTCCCCCTCCCCAAGCCCCACCCAGGACCAGTGGGATCCTGGAGGAAGTCAGTCACTGAGATCAACACAGCAGGAGGATGGTAAGACACAGATGAAAGGACAAGCAGGCCCATAACCTGCACACCCTACAAAATGGAAATCAATAAATATTTAAATGTATCCACAATGTCACATTCTTTGCCAACCAAGTAACTGCAAATGAACTCTTACATATGTTATGAATAAATTATGTTGGATGTGTGTACATTTTAATAGGCTTGATTTACTGTGGAGAGAGTGAGAGAGGGGAGGGGGGAGATTCCTGAGAGGATGGTGAAGTATTAAAGTGACCACCCTCATTCTCTCTGCCTGTTACACAAGTTCAAGGCCCACTTGGCTATTTTCTTATAGAATGATTTCAGACAATTGCTTAACTCTAATACTTTTTCCTTTCCCCTAGGGCTGGGCACTGTCCTTAGCTTCTTTACTTAAAGCTGGTGCTCTACCTGTGGAACCATAGGTCTACTTCTGACTTTTCTGGTGGTCCACTGGAGATAAGAATCTCACAGACTTTCCTGCCCAGGCTGACTTCAAACCATGATCCTCATATCTCAGCCTCCCAAGTAGCTAGGATGACAGGTGTGAGCCACTGGAGTCTGGTTTCGGCTGGAGTTTTCTGCTTATGAGATTCTATTTTAATTTAAAAAATAAATGTAAATGGAGCTTCATTGCATTTGCAGGAACCGACCTCAGCTTAAAAGATACAAAGTAAAGCAGGAGGTGGGAGGGATAGATCCCCCAAGATGTCCCCAATCAAGCATCAGTGCGCTGCAGGGCTAGTGTGGGCTTGGAGGAGACCTGGAAGTCTCTGTTTGGCTCCAAGAAACCCTACAGAACCATAAATCAACACATGTGTATAGTTAAATCCATTGGATTTGTGTTGATAATTTATTACAATAACAATAAAAAACAAATACTGTACACTAACTGCCTGAAAGGAACTTGGAAAACACCATCTAGTACCATCCATACTGTCATTCCCTGCTAATATAGTGATTTTTTCCCAGATCTTTCTGTATGCATGTGTATATATATGTATATACGCAGAGAGAAAGAAATAACTAGATACAGATATAGAAATAGAAATGCGCTAGTTTACATTGACTAAAATTTAGATCCTGTTTCATTTCACTTAAGATTTTTGTTTTCCTGTGCCAATAAATCTTTCTTGAAAAACATGTTTTCTAGTATAGATGAGTCATAATTTATTCACTTCCCCCTGTCTTAATTGTTTCTGAACTTTTCACTATGATAAAAATTGCCAAGGAGAAAAATTCTGGTATATACTGAAGTGTTAAAATGTTAGAAAGGTTACTATCTTCCTTTTGCCATAAAAGATGAATCTATATTTTTCAAGTTCTGCTTGCTTTAAATTTATTCAAGAATATTTTTGATGTATAGGAATTTTGCATTTTGTTTCAATTTTGTAATTAAAATCTCCTACATTACCTTTTTCTTTCTTCCGTGGCGGGAAAGCAAATCCCATTCTCTGATTAATGTTTTCTTCTAGTTCTTTTAAAGGTTCACAAATTTTTAGTTTTATCATTAGTATGGGTGGGATTTGTTTATTAAGTTTCCCAAGTTACTCAAGAAGTTGAGAGATCTAAGGTTTGTGGTGTGAAGCCAGCTAGGAGGAGAAAGCTCCACGAGATGCTTATCTCTAATGAAACAACAAAAGGCTGGAAGAAAGAGCTGTGGCTCAAGTAGCAGAGCACCAACCATGAGAGAAAAACTCTTGTGAGGCCCTGAGCTTAAGTACTAGTGCTGGCATGCATAGATAGATAGATAGATAGATAGATAGATAAAGATAGATAGATAGATAGATAGATAGATAGATAGATAGATAGATAGATAGATAGGATAGATGACAGATTAGATAGGTGAATACATTGAAAGATAGATTTGTGGGTGGATAGATGATAGATAGATGTGTGGATAGATGGTAGATGATAGATGGGCTGGGTGGGTAGATAGATGGATAATAGATAAATGAATGGATAGATAGATGGATGGATGGATGGATGTGTGAATGGATGGATGAATAAATAGATGGACAGGAAGACAGATAAACAGATGGATGGATGTGTGAATGGATGGATGGATAGATAGATGGACAGGGAGACAGATAAACAGATGGATGGATGGAAGGATGGGTGGGTGGATGATGGACAGACAGACGGGTAAATGGATAGGTGAATGGACAGATGGATGGATGGGTGAGTGGATGGATAGGCAGAGATAGAAATTCATAAATAACATATAGATATGTATATACATATGTAGACAGGAAAAGTGAGAGATTCATGGCAGATGATAGAAATGCATAAATAATAGGTACATAGGTGTATAGATGGATACACTGATAGATATAGACACATAGGCAGGTAGACGGAGAGATAATATGTAAACAGAGAGAGCTAGGCAGCACCCAGTGTACAGGTGGCAATCTTGTGAGCCCCAGGTCTTCAGAAGCCAAGCACCCATCCTCTACCTTCTCCCACAATCACTCAAACATGTCTGCTCAGTTTTGGACCCCCACACATGAGAGGGAGACTATATAAGGACAGAAAACAGAGGATTCAAAGGATAGAACCTAAATGACACAGCAACCCATCCCACCCGAAGCTCTGAGGAAGGCTGGCTTGCGCATTTGCTTGTTAACCTGTGGAATGATATGGTCTGTCCTGTGTGAGGACTTCCAATCATCCGCCATATTGAAAAGAGGGAGGGGTCAGGGAAGAAGCCATGAAGGGAGAGTGACCAGGAGGAGCCAAACAGGAGCTGAGCACGGTGTGTGACCTGTCAAAGAGCAGGGTGGCTCTGTGTAAAACTTAGCACACCCAGAAAGTACTGGCATGCATCACCAAACTAAAAAGGGAAAAAGAAAGAAAACCAGGACTTAATCCAAAGCAATCAATCAATCAGTGCTCAAGCTTTGGCCTGCATAAAAATGCATCCAGTTTATCATTCATTCTTGTTTACCAGAGCTCCAAGCCTCACCAGCTGGAACATCCTATTTTAAGTAGCATCTCTTTAAATCTCCCCACAGCAAGGCAGACAGCCTCAGCAGGTTAGAAGTCAGGGCCTGTACTAGTCAGCTTTGCCAGGACTGGAATGAAGGAACTTGAGGTAAGATGCTTTACAAGGGAAAGAGGTTTCATTTGGCTCTTGGTCCTGGAGGGGATCTCCTCTTGGTCTTCCAGAGGAGTCTGCCAGCAGAGTCCTGAGGTAGCACAGAGCAAGACACATTGGGATTTGGATGTATGGATCTGGGTGTCTTTTTGATCTTACAAAGACACTATTGTTTATTAGGGTGGACCCTCCCCCCCCACACACACACCCCAGGTGCCCTGATCTAATCATCTAATACTTTCCAACCCTAAATCCTTACTTACATTAGTTTTCTTCCGTGTGTGTGTGTGTGTGTGTGCGTGCCCACATGTAAGCACACATGCGTGAGCTGAGGCTTGAACTCAGAGCATAGGCACTGTCCCTTAGCTTTTTCTCTCAAGGATGGCACTCTATCATTTCATCCACGCTTCCACTTCTGACTTTGTACTGGTTAACTACACATAAGAGTCTCTTGGATGTATCTGCCTGGCTGATATTGAATTATTTGTCTTCCTAGGATGACTTTGAACCATAATCTTCAAAACAGCCTCCTGAGTAGCCAGGATAACAGGCGTGAACCACTGGACTGGCTTGTAGTCCCTACCTTCTTAATGGCATCAACATCTGGGTTTGAGAATTAAACACCCTTGTGGGTTCTGGGGGCAGAGATCAACCTTTATTCCTACTCTGTCCCTGCCTTAACATATTCTCTGGGTGCAACGAACCCAGTGATCAACTCCACAGAGAGACAAAAGAAAAGAATCAGACCTAAAACTCCCAAAAGCCCATCTCCTAAAACATCAGGGTGATGGTTTGACCTTGGTGAAGGTCACAGGCAAGTTAGTCATCCATGTCCTGCTATGCAAGAAGCCTGCTGGTCCATTAGTGCTGGGACTGAGCTGAGCTGGGGACAGGAGGATGTGGAAGCACAATGGAGGGATGAACTTCAGATCTGACTTTGTCACTGGTTAGAGTCTGGATAGTCTCCAAGACATGCATGCGTGAGTTGGAGTTGTTCGGTGCCTTGTTGATTGTGTGCTTCTGATGCTATGGCGATGACTTGAAGCCAGGAGAGAAATGAATGGGAGAAAGCAGATCACCACTCATGAAGTGCCTGTCCCCAGTAACCATTTGATGTGTTTTGATGATACTTGGTCTCGAACTGAGGACTACCAATGTGCTATAGACCTTCAGTCCACTAAGTAGATATCATTTGTCTTGATATGTAATTCTTCATAAAAGTCTATCCAAATAGCAATTTAAGAATAATTTTAAGGCATGTATTACTGTGTGTGTCTGTGTGAGTGTGTATGAGTGTGTGTGAGTGTGTGTGTGAGAGAGAACGTACTCTGGGACTTGAACTTGGGGTCTCTCTTGATTAGCTTTCACACTCGAAGCTCTCACCACTGGAGCCTCATCTCTATGTTCAGATTTTTTTCTGGTTAATTGGAGGTAAGTGTCTCCTGGACTTTTCTTTTCACACTGGCTTTGGACCACAATTCCCAAGCTCCCTGCCTTCTGAGTAGCCTAGGATGAAAGGCACAAACCATCAGTGCCCACTCTAAGACATTTTGATTTTAAGAGTCTTATCTAGGCTTTGTCTACACTGTCCTTAAAAAAAATCAAAGCCAGGGCTGGGGATATGGCCTAGTGGCAAGAGTGCCTGCCTCATATACGTGAGGCCCTGGGTTCGATTCCCCAGCACCACATATACAGAAAATGGCCAGAAGTGGCGCTGTGGCTCAAGTGGCAGAGTGCTAGCCTTGAGCAAAAAGAAGCCAGGGACAGTGCTCAGGCCCTGAGTCCAAGCCCCAGGACTGGCCAAAAAAAAAAAAAATCAAAGCCACACCCAACCAGTACAATTGAACCAAAAATGACTTGAGCTAAAATGAATTATTGCCTAAAGTGAAGGGTTCACACATGGCTTGAGCACATGCTATGAGACAACAGAAACAATAAAGAAGACCTGAGTTAAACTGACCTGGGGTTGAACAGAGAGAAGAAAATGAAAGAGAAAGCAAGAAAGGAAAGTAGATGGAGGAGAGAAAGAGGCCCCCTCCATTCAGCAACCCTGCAGAGAAATGGAGTGTTCCCAGAGCTCTCACTCAGTCTTCTCCAGCTGCTTTTCCTTGTGGTTTTCAATTTCTCCTAAAACTACCACCTTCGACCAAAGAAAAGAAAACATGATTGTGTATGTGCATGTGTGTATATGCACACACGCAAGCACACATACATACACGTTCTAGTCCTGGTGCTTGAACTCATGGCCTGGATGTCCTTGAGCTTCTTTTGCACAAAGATAGAGCTCTACTACTTGAGCCACAGCTCTACTTCCAGCTTTCTGGTGGTTCATTGGAGATAAGAGTTTCATAGACTTTCCTCCTTGGGATGGCTTTGAACTGTAATCCTTCGATCTCAGCCTCCTGTTTAGCTAGCATGACAGGCATAAGCCACCAGCACCCCAAATACACACACACACACACACACACACACACACACACACATATAAATGTGATTTTTACCCAGATGGGCACTTTTTCCTTCTCTGTCTCTGTATGTGGCATTAGAAAGGAGAAGTCTTTAAAACTAATTTCAACCAAACATATTCACTTTCTCCCTCTTCATTCTGTGTTTTTCTCTTCTGCCTGATCCTCAACTAAAAGAGAAATATGAGTTCTTTTTGATTTTCTTTCTTTCTTTTTTTGAAAAAAAATGTAAGGAAAAAAAAAACTATGGACAGAAGCATACCCTTCTCTAACTCTTAAGCATTCTGGAACGTACCTGAGTTAAAATATGAAGAAATAAAACAAATATAAATTATGCATTTTCCAACTTAATTTAAAATGCATTATGCCCTGCTTTGTTCTCTGGAATTAGTCTTATTAAGGGGACAAATCTATATGGATTAATTTTGAGTCAGTTTATTCTTTGTAATTCACTGGCCAGGATTTTTGTCTCCAGGCTTCATATTAATTTTTTTTTTTTGCTGTAAGTAACACATACAAAATACAAACCTCTTTGTGTTATTTCTTTGTTTACCTAGCATGCAAGAAATTCCTCTGTTATATTTCCACCAAACCTTACATCTTTTAAATTTAAATGCAAATTTTTAAAACTTTCCTGATGATTTTGTGGCAAACCTTGGCCACAATAGTGAAATTGGCCATCAGAAGAGAATCATCATTTATGTTAAAGACCACATGGATTTTCTCACTCCGAACTCTGACATCGGCAGCCCCCAGTCCTCCCTGTCTTCCCATTGATTCTTTTTCCCCCTGCAACATGTGAACTGCTATTTTATGACTATTTAAAATATGTCCCAAATCATCATTGCTAAGCATCGTTTCAGTTACAGTAATGCTTTGTTCCGCTTAAAATGTTTTAAATCTTTATTTTCCCCCCTCTGCTCTTCCCCCCCTTTTCCTAAACCGAGCAAAAGAAGCGTCTGCATTCTTAATTAGTCTTTCTTCACACAAAAAAATATCCTTTCATATGCCCTAATAAAGACTAAGGATCTTTCCTCTCTTGTTTAAATAACTGCTTGCTGTAGTATAAAATTGTAAAAGACACGATGCAGATCAAGTTGAGGGTTTGAAGTAAGGGAGGGAAAAAGGAAAAAAAAAACCCAAGCCGTGCCATAATAAGCAGATTTTAATGATTTACTATAAATCAGCATTTTTTGCCCTGTCAGTGAGATTGAAGAGGCAGACAGTTCCTCACATGTCTGCCGAGCAAATGTCTTCGTGATGAATCACGTGTCTTGAATTCTTGATCACAACATTCAGAAAGCACGTCCAAATAATGAGAGAGACATATACACAACTTCCCGGGGCCTGCTGCAAGGCAATGGTGGATCTGTGAGTGTGCGTGTGCATGTGCATGTGTGTGTGTGTGTGTGTGTTCTTGTGTGGTATAGTTAAACCCCTTACACAGCTCTCTCAGAGATTCCACTAAGGGTAATGGAAGTGAATATTATTAACTGGGTTAACCACTGGCACCCGAACACACTTATCTGCATACACCCCCACCCCCACCCCCACCATCTAATCTGGTCTTAAGGAGAAAGAAGGGAGGTAAAGAAGGGATGGGGGGAGAAAGGCAGGCTTTAAGAACAAACCTCAATGCAAAGAATCAAGAAGCAGAAGCCGATAAGAGATCGGACTTCATTTCTGATGCCTTGAAAGGGTCATTGAGTCTGGGGAGAACTTTTTCTTCCAGAGCCCAGACCCCCCTCCCTCACTACTCCACCCCCCTCCCCTGCCGTTTGAATCTCCATCCATATCTTCCTGCCTTCCCATCAATCCACTGTAGCTAATATTTCCCTACATGATTGGGTTTCACCCTGGTAGAGGAAATTCATCTGCCAGCCAAGGGCAGATGGACCCTTTTGGCAAATTCCTATGCTGCAACGCCCCCAACCTTCCCTGAGGAGGGAGGAGTCCCAGGCCTCTGAGCCCTTTTGGACCTTTTGGACCTTTTGAGCTGTTTCTGTTTAACCCTTCAAGGTCTTACTTGTCCCCACCTGAATGCTGCAACCTGGGGGCAGCATTTGACCCGGGGACAGCATTTGTCCCCAGTCCGAATTACACACTCACCGCTCCCAGTGGCCAGGGTATAGTGTGAATTTCGCTGAAATACTCATAATATCTTGTGCACAGAGTTAGCTTCACGGTTAAACCTCACTCCCATGAAGGATGAGTGAGTGAGTGGTTGGATGCATGGATACATGCATGGATTCATGGACGGATGGATGAATGATGGATGGATGATGGTTAGATGATGGATGGACAGATGAGTGAATGGATGGATGGATGAGTGAATGAGTGAGTGAATGAATGAATGAGTGAGGAGCCCATACTGAACTGAAGCTGCAGGAGTTTTCTGGGATCTCATGTTCTTAGAGAAAACAGGAGGAAAGCCTTGAGTCAGTGGTCACAGGTTTTCTCTTTGCCTCTGGCAAAGTCCCTTCTTCTACTGGTTAGAATTCTACTATGGCTAACGGTAGACCCCCAGGGTAGAACACAGAGGCTGGCCATCATGGGGACAAAAGACAATGCCACATAGTGACCAAGTCACTTCCATCCCCTGGGACAGCATCTTTTGAGTCTTTTTTTCTTCTTTTTGTTGGTTGTGGGGCTTGAACTCAGGGCCTGGTCATTGTCCATGAGCTTTTCTACTCAAGGCTAGTGCTCTATCTCTTTGAGCCACAGCTCCACTTCTGGGTTGGGGGTAGTTAATTAGAGATAAGCATCTTGTGAACTTTCCTGCCCAGGCTGGCTTTGAACCATGATCCTCAGATCTCAGCCGCTTGAATAGCTAGGATCACAGGTGAGAGCCACCAGTGCCTGGCTCCTCTGAGTTTGCAAAGGCAAATCCAAGAAAAAATCAGAGTCAGACACTGGTGACTCTCTTTTACTCCTTGCTACTCAGGAGGCTGAGATCTGAGGATGACAGTTTAAAACCAACTCAGGCAGGAAAGTCACTGAGACCCTTATGTCCAACCAAAAGCCAGAGGGAGAGCTATGGCTTTAGTGGTAGAGTGTCAGCCTTAAGCAAAAACAGCTAAGGGACAATGCTCAGACCCTAAGATCAAACCCTAGTTCACACACACACACACACATACACACACACACACACACACACACACACACACACACACACTCCTACCCTCCAATTTTAGGATGACTTCAAGCACAATTAGAATTCCTTTTCCGGGAACTTTTTTTTTTTTCTTTTTTGCAAACTAGCATGGAGGACCTGGCTGTCAGACTCAGAGGCCTGTTTTCTGTCATTCACTGAGGACCTCCATTCCCAACAGACGCAGTCTTCCTAGCTCCTGATGAGTGTCTAGAATATTCAGCGATGATTAAACTTGCCCATGGATTTCTCTCAACTCTGGATTTTTTTTCACCTCCATGGACATCTCCTACCACGATCTTCACACACACACTCCTGCTTTACCCTGGAGCCTCCAAAGAATTCTCCTACCCTGTGCCCAGCTCACGGCTGCTTCTGGAACTGTAAAGAAGTCCAGGCCTGCGCAGCTGTGTCTAGGGGAAAGCCTTCTGCGGGATTCTTAGGAATGAATGCCCAGGCCTTCGCCTAGCCCGGGGCTTAGCTGACTGTCTGGATGCTGGTGAGGAAGAGCTCCAAGAGAAGAAGGTCAAGCCAGAGAGGAAAGGGAGGGCCGGGAACAGCATGGAAGCACACACCCTACATCCCAGCCCAGCAGTGTTCACCCTGTTTCCCTCCACACACAGAGCCTCATGTGCCACCTCTCCCCCACATGCCTCGGCCTGTGACATCTACTGATCCCCTATTTAAATCTACCTCTTAGGATGGAGCTCCCCTCTTCATTACTTTACTCACTAATTCATTAATATTTCTTAAGATAGAGCTTCTCTTATTCATTCATTAATTCATACATTCATTCATTCATGTATTCAATGATTATTTAATAGAAAGCACTCAGGCTACACAGGAACATATAATGGTGATGATTCACTCAGTCTCTTGGATTTGTCCCCTAGGTCAGAGCCTGTCTGTCTGGTCTCATCTGACAAGGGGGAAAGGAATCATGGTGTCACAAATATTCTTCCTTCCTCCCTCCCTCCCTCCCTCTTTTCTCTCTCTCTCCCTCCCTCCCTCCATACTCTCTCTCTCTCTCTTTCTCTCTCTCTGTTGCCATGCTAGAACTAGGGCTTGAACTTAGGGCCTGGGCACTGTCCCTTAGCTTTTTTCATCAAAGCTGACACTCTATTACTTGAATCACAGCTCTACTTCTGGCATTTTGCTGGTTAAGGAAATAGAGTCTCAAGGACATTTCCTGCCCAGGCTGGCTTCAAAGTGTGACCCTCAGATCACAGCTTCCTGAGTAGTGAGGAGTACAAGTGTGAGCCACCAGCACCCAGAGCTTGCAATATTCACTTTTTTAGCATGCATTGAGTGCCTAGTGTATGCCAGGTGTGTGCTGGGCATGGCAGTGACTCATTAAGGACTGGCCTGGGTCCTTTCTTGGTAGCTGTCAATGGTGTGGCCACTATCACCACTCTGAACCTCAGGCTTGCCAAGACTTCTTGACGTAATGCTTGAGCATCAGGCCTTTTGATTCTCCACAGGTAGATCCTGCAGCGTTAGAGTGTGAAACCATCTCGCAACCCTGCTTGCTTTCTGGGAAGCACTTGCCTTGGGGAGTATGGAGGCAGGTATGGGAAAATAAACAGAACAACCACCAAGCCTCCAGAAAATTCTGGATAGTTCTAGAGACAGAGAGGGGGTGCTACAGAAGAAGCAACTCAGACCTGGAACCCAGAGCTGACTATGTAGATCTGAGTGAGATAAACCACAGTTAAACTAGGGATAGAGTAAGGAAGGTCACTCACCCACAACTCACACACATCGGAAGTGCCCCAAATTTTGTTACCTAGAATTGTGACCTGTAGATGATCCCACCCCACCCCTGGGGAACAGAGAAGTCTGGAAACATGATGCTGCTGGGAGGTACCCCAGCTCCCAAGGCATCTTGGACCTGTGGGATGCAGGTGGTGTACAGTCTCTGGCCTGCAGTAATGAAGAAAGGCCTCTCGTAGGCCTTCCTCCCTTTGTGTCTCCAGCCCGGTCCTGGGTATGCCCCTGAGCACTCGGCTCAGACTCCATCTCCTTTTCCAGGGGACATGCACACGTGGCTAGCGTTGGGGAGGCCGTGCCATGGATGCACTTGTTGATAGACTCACAGCTGGACCTCAGTGCCCTCTGGGAGACTGACGATGCCAACCATGACATGAACCAGGGCCACAATGAGGATATGAGGGGATAGAAGCAGAGTCACCTCCTCTAGGCTGTCCTCTATCTTCAGCAGACTCAGCCATGGTCCTTGGTTCCAGTTATTTACCTGCCGTTACCAACACAGGAAATTCAACCCTGGCTAAAATACCCCCAGGACATGATCAGTTAGACAGGACTTGGCATTTACACACAGAGAGACCAAAGGAGAATATCTGAGGAGAGGAACACAAAGGCACAGTGCCTCTGATCATATAAAATAATATTTATCAAAATGAACTCCAGGAAATGAAAACAATAAATGAAAACTCAACTATGGGGATGATATAGTAGAGAGTGACATCTGTTTGGGGCGGAGGGGGTGGCAATCCCCTAAGCCCCTTGGGGACTTAATACCCAGCAAGTCATGCAGGAAAGGGTGGTCAAGAGACATGAAAGGGATTAAGAGATGAATGAAGATAAAAAGAAGCAAGAGCCTGGCGCTGGTGGCTCACCCCTGTCATCCTAGCTACTCAGGAGGCTGAGATGTGAGGATCATGGTTCAAAGCCAGCCCTGGCAGAAAAGTCTTTGAGACTCTTATCTTCAATGAACCACCAAAATAGCCAGAAGTGACGCTGTGGCTCAAAGCGGTACGGTGCAAGCCTTTAGCACAAAAGCTCAGGGACAGCGCCCAGGCCCTGAGTTCAAGCCCCAGGACTGGCACACACACACACACACACACACACACACACACACACACACACACACAGCAAGAAAAGAATCCAGAAGGGTTAAAGAAGAAGACACATCAACACAACAAGAAATGACAGAAAAGTGTGCAGTTGAAAGCTGATATCAGCCACAATGTAATTATCCACCCAAGGGGGAGAAAGGGGGGAAAAAAGCGGGTCCCGTCTCCTGGGACAGCTACTCATGTGAAGAGAAAGGAAATAAACTGATTCTAGGTCAATTTAAAGGTTAAATGGCAGTCGGTGAGGGGGAACCAGCGGCCATCCTCAGAGCTGAGCACGCGGCAATCTCTCCCCGGGCCACTCACGCAGCTCTTTAACCTTTGGCTCTCCCATCCATCTGGAAAAAGAAAAAAAAAAAACAAAAACAAAAACAAAATACCAGGAAGCAGATAATTAGGTATTAGTACACATACCGTTTTAGTAATTTCAGAAAATAATAATAATAAAAAAAGAGTGATTACAAAGCCCTTGGCAGTTAGTTTAGAAAGATAGTAATGTGTAATTCTCGGTTTCTCAGACTGTAACTTCTGCACTTACCACTAATTTCTCCAGTGCAGTGTATACATTTAGTTGAGAATTTATCATCGCCATTTGTGTATATTACGCCAGCAGCATAATACATCCTCATGAGGCTAATGTTCTACATTAGGAAAATGGACTCCGCTTGCCTCCTGCCGGGGCTCCCAGACACCGGGCATGCTTGCTGCCTCCCCCGACCGGCCGGCCAGGGCCTCTGTGGTTCTCCCTGTCTCCCAACAGCGTGGAGGGCTCGCTGCAAGTTGCTACTGTCCATTGTCTGGAGATAGATGTCCAAATTTTTTTTTAAATCAGTGACCCACATAAGATTTTGATCTTGCCCTGAGAATTGAGAGAGAGGGGAGAAAGGGAGGGGAGGAGAGGAGAGAGGGAGAGAGAGACAGAAAGCAACAGAAAGGGAGACCCATGGACAGAGAGAGGGAGGCAGAGGAGAAAGACAGAGAGGGGAGGAAGGAGGAGGAAAGAGAAGAAGAGGGGAAGAGAGAAAGAGAGAGAAAACAACAGAAAGAAGGGTGCAGAGACAGAGAGAGGAAAGGGGAAAGAGGGAAGGAGGAGGAAGAGAAAGAGGAGGAAGGAAGCAAAGGAGAAGGAGAGGAGAGGAGAAGAGGGAGGGAGAAGGACAGAGGAGAACAGAGAGACTGACAGGGAGATTGGGGAATAGAGAGGGAAAAAGGCAGAGGAGAAAGAAAAAGGAGAGGCGTGAGGAGAGGACAGGAGAGGAGAGGGGAAGAGAGGAGAGGAGACAGGAAGGGAGGAGAGGAAAGAAGCAGGAAGGGGAGGGGAAGGGAGAGAAAGGTTGATAAGGGAATGGGAGGGGAGATGAAGGGAGGAGAGGAGAGGGGAGGGCTTGGGATGCAGATAAAAACATAATGAAACCTTCATGTTAAAAAAATGAGTATGTTAAGCTCAAAGAAATGCATTTCCAAGAGATATCCTTTCTTTTTCCCTCTTTTTAATAGGGATATATTTAATTTCATGGGCATTTCGATTAAAATAGCTGATTGTACTATGGGTTTATTGAGCTGGGCATGCTGGTCATCAGAAGTGAACTCTCTCTCTCTCTCTTCTCTCTCTCTCTCTCTCTCTCTCTCTCTCTCTCTCTCTCAGAACAAACCCCAGTGTTCCAAGACTGCAGGGAAAGAACAGTGACTTGCTGCTTAAACATCTTAGGAAATATTCAATCTTTGTTTTTATTTTCTTAAACAGAGAGAGCAAGTGAAAAGAGCGAGGGAGAAAGTGAGAGAGTGCCTCAAATCGCTGATTTCTGCAGAAAAAAAAAATAAAATAAAACCTGCAAATGAACTCTTCTATTAGCACACCACACATACCCAAGCCTGTAGGACCCCTCTCTTCAAAAGCATAATTAGATATTTATTTCAGACCTACTCTCATCTTTGCAGTCGCTAATAAGATGCAGCCCATTTGAATATTAATATAATAAATGATTAAATTAAACAGCAAGATTCAGACTCAGAAATAGCCTTTATAGGTCCCAGGGGGGTCAGTAAAACTGTTTTCATTTCTTCCTACAGTTAACATAGTGCCAGGGACGGGAATGCATAGAGCAATATTTGTCTTAGGCAATGCGGAGTTTGATAGGGTGCTGCACTGACTGTTTTACGACTCCTCCTCCTCCTCAGTTGGAATCTGAGGCCCAGAGTGAAGTCATCAGGCTGGGGGCAGGAGAGCTCTTCTTCCTGCCTCATAGCTCCCTGGCATTCTGGATATAGCCCCCTGCTTGGTACAGTCCTTTCTAGAAGTCTCCATGCTGATAGGTAACTCCAAGGCAAACAAAAATTGCAACAGAGAAAATAAAGACAAAAGGAAAAAAAAGGCAAAAAGCAAGGCATTGAAGCTAGCCTATTACCCAAGTTCATTCTGTGTGAGCACATGGGTGCATTTCCTAGCTCCCCACAGGCAACCCCTCTGGTTGGGTGGCCACCCAGGAGCCAGAGGCACACCCAAATGTGGGCAGGTCCGGAGCAGGTGCTTTGCCTCTCAGGGGGAAGAGCCGGCACCACCCCCCCAACCTCACCCAAGGAATAGGCCATGTCACCAACTATAATTGGCCATCATTCCAATATAGGTGTTTCCTTCCTCTAAATTGCTTCACCGAAACTGCACGTTCTCTAAAATGCAGGAACCTGGAAAGTGTTAATAAACATCTGGGCCTGGTGTGTGTACTTTTTTTTTTTTTTACTTAATTAGCATTGCTTCCTTTGGACAGAAGTCTGTTTATGTACAACAACACACACACACATGCACACGCGCACACACACACACACACACACACACACACAAATTCTATTCTGGGGGCTGGGGATATGGCCTAGTGGCAAAAGTGCTTGCCTCATATACATGAGGCCCTGGGTTCAATTCCCCAGCACCACATATACAGAAAATGGCCAGAAGTGGCGCTGTGGCTCAAGTGGCAGAGTGCTAGCCTTGAGCAAAAAGAAGCCAGGGACAGTGCTCAGGCCCTGAGTCCAAGCCCAGGACTGGCCAAAACAAACAAACAAACAAAAAACCCCCACAAATTCTATTCTGTAAACCTCAGAGCCTTAAAGAACTCCACAAGCAGCCTCTAGTGATGCCTCTAGTGATGGCTAGGGACTAGAGGCTTTCCAATATTCTTGTGTGTGTTTTTGTGTGCATGCATGTTTGTGTGCCCATCCTGGGATTTGAACTGAGGCACTGAGGAGCTGTCTTTTGCTCAAGGCTCGTGCCCTCCCACTTGAGCCACAGCTCCGTTTCTTGTTTTCTTGGTGGTTAATTGGAGATAAGAGTCTGACAGGCTTGTCTGCTGGGCTGGCTTTGAACCATGATCCTCAGATCTCAGCCTCCTGAGTAGCTAGGATTACAAACATGAGCCACTGGTACCCAGCAACATTCCTATTTGTTAATGGAGCAACAGCAAGACAAAGATACTTAGATCTGCATGTTTAATTTGATTATTTAAATCTCCCATGCAACATCTAATGAGTTGACAAGAGTCATACTCTTCAAAAATACTCACATTTAAAAAAAAATGGATATTGGAAGTTTGGTGGCCAGCTTGAATAAATCTGAAAACAACATACACCAGCCTTAAGTGGGTCCACCCACACACAGGCCATCATATTAATACCCTCCCAAATCTCCCCAGCCTTATCTGTCTGGAGGAACAGCCTCTGCAGAGCAAGGAATGGATAAATCGTAATCCAGCTCTTGCAAGACTGGACTGTCTAAATTAGATTTTTTTTTTAAAAAGTGGGAAGGAAGCTCCAAGATAAGTGGTACAAAGTAAATCAAAACAAATCATCTTACCAAACTTTATTCACATCTGATACCATTTTTAGAAATTAAGGTCAGTTTTGTGGAACTAATAGGGAATTATACCTATATATCTTGACTACCATGACAATAGCAGAGGAGAAGATTTATATAGCACGGTTGCAGATGCAGAAGAAAGATAGGAGAGATCAAATGCGAGTGCATGATAACAAATGATAAATGGTCCCCACAGCCCATAAATTAATTGCAAGAAGAAGGTTGTCATTATTTGGAACATGCTTGAAAATAAGGTATGGGGTCCAGATGGCTGAGGAGAGATAGGTCCACAAAGTTTGAGTAATTGATGACTTAAAAACCCAATGAGATCCTCAAGAAATGAATCACATTGGGCAAGATAAAAGGGGAATATTACAAAAGAAAAGAAGAGATTTGGGGAGGGGGGAAGAGCACACAAAGCAAAAGATTGAACCCTAAAGTCTCAGGCACTATTAAAGGAACGTGTGTGTGTGTGTGTGTGTGTGTGTGTGTGTGTGTGTGTGTTATAAATATAATAAAGAGAGAAAGAAAGTGTATTTGATGATCCTCAAAAATGGTGGGGGCAGGGCAGAATTGAAGTCTTATTAAAATGATATGTCAGATGTTATTTATTAATCTATTCAACATTATTTGGAATATGCTGTTGTAGACATCTCCTTTTCCCTTCCCTTCCCCTCCCCTCTCTTCCTTTCCTCTCCCCTCCCTTTCCCTCTTCTCCTCTCCCCTTCCCTTCCACAAAATAAGGGTATACTAAGGTGGGCCACCTAGACTGCAAATTTTCTGTTTCTGCTTTTTAGAGTAATCCCCAACTGGAAAACTCAAAAACATTTGCCTTTGGGTACATGTGGTGTCTGGGGTAGGATGTTGTTTCTTTGGGTTTTTTTTTTGTTGGGGGGGGGGCGGTTTGGAGGTAGTGCAAGTCCAATTGATTTTTCACAGCTAGAATCAACCAGAACCTTCTCTAAGAAGGAGATCTCACCACCTGGCTGAGCCTCTCTCTTCTGTTTCCGGTTGCCAATCAGAAGGTGGTAGTCACTGAGGATTTCTCTTCTGGGAACAAATTCTCTGCAGGCAACCAGATGCTAAATGTGTTCTCACTTAACAATAATTCTTCCCTCTCTCTCTCCCTCCCTCCCCCTAGCCCTCCCTCTCTTCCTTCCTTCCTTCCTTCCTTCTTTCCTTCCTTCCTTCCTGCTTGCCTGCCTGCCTCCCCATTTCCCTTCCTGCCTGCCCTCCTTGTTTCTTGTCTACTTGACTTTCTGCTTTCCTGCCTGCATTCTGTCTCCCTTCCTCCCTTCTTCCCTTCCTGACTTCCTTCTTTTCTCTCCTTTCTCTCTTCTTTTCTCCCTGCCTTCTTCCCTTCCTCCCTCCTCCACTCCTTCTTCCTTCCTCCATCCTATCTGTCCTCCCTCCCTTTTCTCTTCCATCCTCTCCTTCTTCCTTTTCCTTTCTGCCTCTTTTGGTTCCTTCTCTTCCACTGGAAGTCTTTGCTTACTTCCTCTCTCCTTCTTCCTTCCTTTCCCAGCTCATGGCTTGTGTGTTGCTGTCTGCAAACCCCTCCAAGCTTGAAGTACAGGAATGGAAACACCGGCCAGTGTGTTCCATATTTATGATTTCTCAGTACATTAGACCATTACTGACTTTGGAGAGCCCCCATCTAAGCACAGCTCGGCAGAAATGCTGTGGGCAGGAGCCAGAAGAGGACGACATGGGGCCTGAAGAAGCTACCCCCACCCCCACGGAAGTGTGCACATCCCATATCTCGCAAAGGCTCCCTATTAGGGCTCCCCTCCTGCCTTGCTTTTCACTCCTCCCTCATTTCTCCTCTTTAAACAACACATGTTTTTGCCTTCAAAGCTCCATGATTTTGTGTGTGTGTGTGTGTGTGTGTGTGCATGTTAAGAGGATCTTAGGAATATTCCAGAGAAAGAAGAACATCAGATAGGACACTAGACACAGAGGAGGACGACAGTTTCTGCAGCTTCTTTTCTTTACTGAGTGAGGAACCCAAACATCTGTCTCCTCACAATTGCCTCTCCACTACGCACCCCGTCCAACTCATTGGCAACTGATTACCGATGGCAAAAACAAGAATAGGGCAAACAAAAAAGTACATAAAGCAACAGAATCCTACCATTGCTAGTCACAAATAACCTTTCAGTGCAAGATTGTACAAGTTTGTGCCTCAAGGTAGCCTGCATGTGCATGCGCGTACACACACACACACACACACACACACACGATGTGCAAGCCAAAGCATTCCTGATACGAGCTAGTAAGACCAATATTAAAAAGTCTTTTGGCTGAAAGAAAAAAGTGCCACTGTTCTCTCTCCTATTAAATTGCAGGCATCCAGGAAGAAAAACACCCAGGAACTAAACCCAAACTCTGACCCTGGAATACTGAGGGCCAATCAAAGGACTCTCAAATAATCCAAACAGTGCAAACATTTCCAGGCAAGGAGTTTTTGTTTTGTCCCCGGGAGGGTTGATTTGAATTTTCTTTCTGTAGATTTATTTGGTCTTCTTGTTCTAAAAAGTGCTGGCCCTCCTTTCTGCCTGCCTGTTTTATTTTCTTCCTTCCTTCCCTCCTTCCTTCTTTCCTTCCTTCCTTCCTTCCTTCCTTCCTTCCTTCCTTCCTTTCTTCCTTCCTCCTTTCTCTCTACCTTACTTCCTCTTTCCTTCCTTTCCTCCTCCTCCCTTTCTTCCTCCTTTTTCTACCTTTCTTTAATACTACCTTCTTTCCTTCCTCCCTCCTTTATTCTTCCTCCTTTCTTCCTTCCTTCCTTCCTTCCTCCTTTTTGACTTCCTTCCTTCTTTTTTTCTACCTTCCTTCCTTCTTTCCTTCCTTTCTTCCTTTCTCTTTCCTTCCTTCTTCCCTCTTTCCCTCCCCTCTCCTTCCTTCCATTTCTTCCTCTTTTACCCATCCTAGGCACCAAGAAGGAGATGCACCTTATCTTTGACCACCATGGAGATAGCTGTGTCTTAGAGGCTAAAATTGGATGGGAAATATGAGAGGAATGATTTTGTGTCGTCTCCACAAAAAAAAAAAAGATTCAGAATAGATGAGCCAACTTCTTCACATGTTCAAAAGAAAGAAATGTGAAATGCTAAGGCAGTGGAAAGTGAATGCTAAATAATTTTTAACCACCCCCCAAAAAATAGACTTATTCAAATGCATGTCTTGCTTGCCTTTAACTAAAGTGAAATTTCTTAAATCCAGCTGTAGTCCTGTGGGTGGGGTGGTGAGGGGGATGGAGGAGGGCAGAAACGGAACCAAACAACCAACCAACGTTGTCATTTGCAGAGCAGAGGCACACGCTATTGATTTTTTTTAAATACAAATTTGGCAGATTTCACATGATCGATTACATTTCTCAGGATGGTTAAGACGCAGCTTGCATGATTGATTCAGAATAAGGTCCATTTTTAGCTATATTTAAGTCTCCTATTTGTTATTTAACATGTGTTTAATGTTTTCTGTCCCTGCTGGGCACAGCTGCAAGCTGCTATTTTTTTGGCAATTTTTGTGACTGGAAAATGATTTGTGTCTTCGCATCTCACCTTTCTATTCTATAGCCTGCTGTTTTGGATTTTTTCCCTCTCTCCCTAAACTCTCAGAAATAAGTTTTTCTATGTCATGACCCCTGCTTCACTAGGCTGGGAAAACAGAAAAGAATAACGTAGGCTATGACAGATCTCTTAAAGGGAATTTGGAAAGACATTGCCAAGGTTTGGGGTGAACTGAGATGTCAAGAAATTGGTGTTTAAAGGACAAAGCTACTGGGTTTGGTAGCGCATGCCTGCAATCCCATGTACTTAGGAGGCTGAAGTCTGAGGATCAAGTTCAAAACCAGCCTGGGTAGACAAGTCTATGAGACTATTATCTCTAATTAACCAGCACAAAACTGGAAGTGGAGGTGTGGCTCAAATGGTAGAGCCCTAGCCTTGAGTAAAAAAAGGTAAGCAAGAGTGCAAGACCCTGAATTCAAGCCTCAGTACCAAAATGAATGATAAATAAATAATAGGCAAAAATGCCAAATGCTCGCTTTTAATCAATCCTAGCTACTCAAGAGGCTGAGATCTAATATCCTGTTTGAAGCCTGCCCAGTCAGATAAATCCATGAGACCCTCATCTCCAATTAACCAGCACAAAGCAGAAATGGAGTTGTGATTCAAGGGGCAGAACAGTCTTGAGGGGATAAAACCCAAAGCTAAGTAAAAGTGCAAGAACCTGAGTTCAAGCCCCAATACTGGCACCCAAAATAAATAAAGAAACCAACAAATAAATAAGTAGAAAAGGCAAAGTTGCCCAGTGTGGTTGCACATACCTGTAGCCCCAGAGCTCAGAAGGCTGAGAGGATCAAAGGCTCAGGGCCAGCCTGGGTTTCATGTCAAGACCCTGCTCATGGAAGGAGCAAAGGGAAGCAATTGTTTCCTATCTTCGCTCCTCTACAGAATTCCTTGAAGGCTGACAATTTGGGAAGCCCACTGTCTTTCAGTGGGAATGCCTATGGCAATTCAGTGTGAAGCTGACAGGATCCTGGAGGACTTAGAGGAGAAGCAACATTCTATTCATCACATACCAGCAGAAGATGGCTTCCACTGGCCTTCACTCCTCTGTGTTCCATGAGAAACATACTCCTCACCACCTGCTTACTTCTCTGAGACCAACAGTCCCTGGAAAAAGGATGCTTTCCCTGCGTGAGATCAAAGGTCCTGGGGTCACTGAGCTCTTCCCTCTCCAACCTTCCTAGAGACAACGGAAGTCAGCCACTGAGGAATCCATTGCAAAGTGTTAGCCCCAGGCGTCGACACTAGCTGTTGAGTAGTTTGGGTAGATCACATATAAGTAAAAAGTCTGTAAGTGTTTATCTGATTTAAACAAACATGATGATGGCTCAGTCAGAGACTTGGTGATTTATTTTTCCTGAGCCTAAAGGACCCTACTTAATATTGCTTGATATATGCTAGCTTTCCCTTTCTAGGGTCTGCAATTGAAAGCCATATTGAAATGCTTTTCACCCTGGCCTCTTACTTATCTGAAACACTCTGACTGTGCAGTGAAAATTGAATCTTTTTCTGCACAATCTTCCTGACACGGAAAAAATATATAATACAGTACATGATTAATGCAGTTATAAACTACACCTGAGATAAGATTTAAGTATTCATATTTCTATCGTGTTCATACAACATGATAAACCTATGAAGCAAACTTGACCGGGAAATTTGTTATTCTGTCTGGTGCTCAATTATTTTTTGTCCAAATACAATTTAAGAGTTTCCTATAATGCAGTCACCTAGGAGATAATAGTCCTACCTCAATGGTCAGCCATGGAGAGCCTGCTTCTTACAAGGCCTTGAGAAAGGCAGAGAATATGCAGACAGACAGCAAAGGCCCTGGCCCAGGGTAGGCCTTTCCAAGGGATTGCTGGCTCCAGAATGCAAAGCTTATTTTATTTGCCCTTTTAGAAGAAAGTCTTCTGTCAAAGAAAAACGTATTTGCCATAATCTAAAAGGAGCTCATCCATACGTGCAGTTTCTTTAAGGCTGCCTTCCCCTAACACTGAATATTGTATTTCTATCTGTGTCTACAGCAAAGCCATTTCTTCAGTAATTATTATTAGTATTTTGTGAGGGTCCTGGAACTTGAACTCAGGCTCTGGGCACTGCCCCTGAGTTTTGTTTCTCAAGATGAGTGCTCTGTCACCTGGAGATACAGCTTTACTTGTTACTTTTTGGTGCTTAATTGGAGATAAGCATATCATGAACTTTCCTGCCTGATCTGGCTTCCAATCTCGATACTCAGATCTTCTTCCTGAACTAGGATTACAGGCGTGAGCCACTGACACCCTGCAAAAGCCATTTCTTTGGTGGGTCTAAAGGGATCCCTTCCAGTGGCCCATTCACCACACACCTGGCTATTCTTATCCTTTCCGATGATGCTGGTTTTGATTCTCAAATGCCAGCCATTTATAGCTAATACTAAAATATATACAGAGAGAAAGAGGGACTAAGTGGTTCTCAGGTATTACTGGCCTCATGTCTATAATCCTAGCTCCTTAAGAGGCTGAGATCTCAGGATCAAAGTGTGAAGCCAGCCTGGCAGGAAAATCTGTGAGACTTGTACTTCCAATTAGCCATTTTTTTAAAAGCCAGAAGTGGCATTGTGGCTCAAAGTAGTAAGGCATTATCCTTGAGGCAAAAAAAGCTCAGGGACAATGTCCAGGCCTTGAGTTCAAGCCCCAGGACCGGCACAAAAGAAAGAAAAGGGAAGGAAGAGCAAGAGGGAGGGAGGGAGAAAGGGATGGAGGGAGGAAGAAAAAAAAGAAAATTAAGCCATCCATCATCTCTGCCATTAGCTTTTTGGGGGCATGGGGAGGAGGGTCTCCCTAAATTGAGGAAACACAATACAGCACAGTAAGTATGGGCTAGCACATAACACCCCAGATCTGTTCCTCATTAGCTAAGAGACCTTGCAGAAGTTATTTCTCTCCAAGTCCCTAGCCCCTGCCTACAAAGGCATAATGATACTTTTCTATCACTTAGCTTTCATATGCAACCACTAACAGTATTTGGCAGACAGTAAGTTCTCAACAAATGTTAATAATTACTAACATCGTCATTCTTTTCCTGGCTTCTCATGACAATAAATAAGCAAAATTAGATGACAGGTTCATTATGAGTGTCTATCTTCTTAAATGTAGTCAAGCTACACAGGAGTGTTTGGTTGCTTGGACTCTGGTGGTGGCTGTGACCTCGAGGGACCTTTCTGCCTCTGGTATTCTCATTTCAGTGCCTGGAAGGAGATGGGTCTTGGAAGGTTTTCGAAGGCCAGTCTAGGCGGACAGACTTGCTCAGCACCCCAGATACACAGAGCTCAGTGTGAACTGAAACTTAAGATAATTGTGTTGAAGTAAACATGAGCCTTTGGGGGACTTTGTTTGAGTGTGAACTGGTTGTAACCAAGCCACAGACTCTTGTAGTAAGAGTCAACTCATCTGGGCAGGTGCTCATGTTCTTCAGGAAGGCAAAATCAACACCAATCACCCACAAAGGGCTGCCCATATGTTCAGAGCCTGGTCCCCAACCTGTGACATTATGGGAAAAGGTTGGAACTTATAAGATGGAGGTGAAACTTGATGGGAGGAAGTAAAGTCCTGGGAACCACAACCATTAGTGAGAATACTGGGACTCACCTTCTCCTGTCCATCTTTTCTGCTTCCTGGCTTCTATGAGATGGTCCACCTTTTCCCCGACATGTTCTTGCAGTGATAGGCTTGACCAAGAGACCCCCAGGGCAATGGACCCACCAACCATGGAGTGAAGTTTCCAAAATGGTCATCCACAATAAACCTTTCTTCTCAGGAAGTCATTTTACCTCTGGCATTTTGCCATCGTGGCAACCCTATAGAATAACACACACCAAGAGGAAGGCATGATTACTGAGTGATTCTTGACTCCTGGCTCAAGACTAAACACCTGTCCTGACTTCATATTTCAGCCTGAGGATTTTCTATTATCTAGTTGAGAGAGTTGACACTGTCTGGGTGGTAATAAGTTTGAGCCAGGATTTAAACATAGATGCTTCCAGCCAGTATGTACACAAAGCCACTGGTTGGCTATTGGCGAGCCAAATAGAAGCATGGTTCCTTTGTCAGTATCTCATCTCTATGAAGACTCATTAACATCAGGGCAACAGAGAAAAGAGAATGTTCATTGAAGTGCAGACCCTCCAAATGCTCATGGAAGGGCCTTTCACAAGATGCTACTGTGGTTTAGGATGGAGTCAATGTGTAGACTAAGAAGACTGAACATCACATTCCTGACAGTTAAAGGTGACGGTAATTCCAGCTTGGTAGGGCTGGACCAAGGTCTTTTTTGGTGAGAAGTCGAAATATACAATTCATGAAGGGTTTTCTTCTTGGGCATTGAACATCTCTATGCCTCAAGTTTCCAACTGGCTTTCTAGACAAGATTCCTAGCATCAAATAATCTTGGCTGAATTGACTAAACTCTGGAGGTTGTTGGGAGGAGTTATTGGTAAATTCAATCAACTAGGACATGGAGACAATCTCTAATGTTCTTTACAAAGAAGCTGTCAGTGGGTACTGGTGACTCACACCTGTAATCCTACTCTGGATGCTGTGATCTGGGGATCGTGGTTTGAAGCCAGCCTGAGCAGAAAAGCCTGTGAGACTCTTATCTCCAATGAAGCACCAAAAAAGCCCGAAGTGGAGCTGTGGCTCAGTGGTAGAGTGTTAGCCTTGAACTAAGAAAAGATTAAGGACACAGCTTAGGCCTGGACTGGAACAATAAATAAATAAATAAATACTCAAGGTGTTTGAAGATAAACTCAAGATTCCCAACACGGTAACACTCAATGTACATATGTGAAAATGGAAACAGATAACTTGAGGGGAGGGGTGGGGCTGGGAGAGATGAGGGAGCTGATGGAAAGAGTGACATTGGTTAAGATGCATTGTACTCATAAACCAGCATGTTGAATTAAGACTCCTTTCTAAACAACTTTAAGATAACAGTACAAATAAAAAATAATGAGAAGTTTACCAATGTGGGTTTAGAAAAGATTTTTTTCTAAGAAGCTGGAATTGCTATTCATGACTTAAGAGTAATTGAACTGCAAACAAAAACAAAGCATCCACTGAAATGTTAAGCACATTAATTGCAATTTAGAAGAGGAAATATCAAAATGCAATTGGATGGTTGGTTGAAAATTTCTTGCTGGATTAAAGCACTTCACTTGTTCAATTAATACTGTTATCCCGCCATTCTCAAATAAAGAAATGCTGAATGTGGGGGGAGGGCACATGCCAATACTGGAAGCATAGGTATGGGCCATCCCAGAGGACCAGGCGGAGATAATCACAGGCAGGAGAAGAAGGTTCATAAGGAGGTTTATTAGTGGGGCCATAGTTCCCACGAGAGAGGGAGCTACATGGCATCTGCACCTTATCCAGGTGGCAGCTTCTCTCTATGGGGGTGAAGGGGAAAGAAGTTAGGTAGTGAGTAGGAGTGGCTCATTAGGTAAGGATGGATCTGGGGGCTAGTGGGAGGAGCTGAGGACCTGAGGCTAGGGAAATGCTAACAAAGACTAGGGCTTGAACTTGGAGCATGGGAGCTGTCTATTAGTCTTCACTCAAAGCTGGCACTCTACTAATTGAGCCACAGCTTACCTTCCAGTTCTTCTGTGGGTAACAGGAGATAGGCAGGCGCCAGAGCTCGCTTTGAAGGGACATCCTCCCATCTCAGCCTTCAGAGTTACTAGGATTACAGGCCTGAGCCACTGGCACAAGGCAAAAACTCTGGTGTATTCTTTTTTCTTTTTACGACAAATGGTGTCATTGTATTTCTACAAGAAGACTCATGTTTATACATGATATTAAATTATATTCTACATGTGTTAATTATATATACATTATGTTATCTCTGTGACAGATCTCTCTCAAAAGATTTATAACACAATTGATAATTATAATGGGGCAGTGGCCTGATAGATATTTTCCAACTCTTCCTCTGTCTTTCACTGGAATTTTCTACAATGCCTGATTTTAGTCCTAAGAACACTTGCAGGGGAAAAAATGTAAATCTGAGGCCAACGCTCTCTGCTTTCTCAATTTTATGCTAAGCCCAATTTGTATATCCACAAAGCATGATTTCTGCTGCATGTGTGCGGTGATATTTTATCAAAATTGCATCTAGACCTACATCCCTGGACATTAGGCCGTCAGAGGGGAAGGTAGGTGTTTCTCCATTCAGGGGCAGGGTAACAGGCTAGCTACCAAGCCTTAGGTAGAGCCTGCCTTTTGTTTCTCCTGGTGACAGCTGCCAGTGTGCGGGTGGATGTGAAATGTCAAGCTCTCTGGCACCCTTCCTGGAAGATTCTGTAATTTACTGCTCTGCCCTGTCACTCTCTGAAGTATTGCCTAGGAGACAGGCTATGACCCATACTGAATTTCCATGGAGTTTTCCTTGAGAGACCCCTCTCAGGATGCTTTCCGTTAGGGCTCTTGGTGAACGCCTCCTCACCCGTATGTCCTCTTCTTCCACATGTCTTTGGGATTGTGATTGGGGGTGGGGGGTGTCTCTGGTAGCCTCTTGGGGTTTAGTTCTGTTGCACTTCTGAATGAAACCCTGTGGAAATATGAAATGTAGAATGGGACATAGTGTTCCTCATATCCTAATTTTTTTAAATTGTTGTTGTGCTAGTACTGGGGCTTGAACTCAGAGCTTGGGTCTTTTCCTTTAGCTTTTGTTTTTTATTCTGCTCCAAGCTGGTGCTCTATCACTTGAACCACAGCTTCACTTTCAGCTTTTTGGTAGTCAATTGAAGATAAGATTCTCACACTTTCCTGCCCCCAGCTGGCTTTGAATCTCCATCCTCAGCTCCCAATCATGTGAGTAGCTAGGAATACAGGCATGAGCCTCTGGTACCTGGCTCCTCATTCTGTTATAAACCATGATAATATAGTTGCGTCTTCAGTAGTTATTGAAGTTATCACCCAGGAAGAGTTGCCCAGAAAGGGCAAAAGAGCAGTAAAGCTAACTCCAAAAAAGCTTTGTGCTGGTGCTGGTTGCTGATGCCTGTTATCCCAGCTACTCAGGAAGCTGAGACCTAAAGATCACAGTTCAATGCCAGCCTGGGCAGGAAACTCCCTGAGACTCTTACTTCCAATTAACCACCAGAAAACTGGAAGTGGCAATGTGGCTCAAAGTTGTAGAGCATGAGCCTTGAGCAAAAGAGCTCACGGACAGTATCCAGGCCCTGAATTCAAGCCTCACGACTGACAAAAACAAAAAGGGGTGGGGAGCTTGGGTACATGTGGAAGCTTGTCAGAGATCCACTTCCCTTTTAATTTATTATAATTATTTTTAATATCAATTCAGTAGACCAAACTAACCTAAAGGCAGTGTGTGGATCACTTTCTAATTGCTGCAAATGAAATTCAGAACGAAATGCCATAAGCTTAAAAACAAAACAAAACAAACCTCACCCTGAGATGATCTCACCATACTAATCAAACACAACAATCCACTCTCTGTCCAAAATGGAAAGAAAGAGCTAGCTTGCCCTCCATGGGTGAATATTCCAGAATTCTGGAAGGAGATGGGCATTCTTGCACAGAGCTTCCTAAGTACCTGCAAGCCAGGAAAATTGAGACCACAGATTCTACCCACAGATTCTTATGAACATGACAAACTAAGCTTCCATTTTTTTATTTACTTTGTTTTGTGGGTCATGGGGCCTGAACTCGGGGCCTGGGAGCTGTCCCTGAGCTCTTGTCATTCTACCACTTTGAGACACAGCTCCACTTTGGGGTTCCTGGCAGTTCACTGAAAATAAGAAATTCGAGTCTCAAGGCCTTTCCTGTCCAGGCTGGTTTTGGATTGGGATTCTCAGATCTCAGCCTCCTGACTGTCTGGGATAATAGGCATGAGCCCTCTGCACTTGACTTTAAATTCACTTTGACATCTTGCTATTGTGCATGCAAATCTTTCAGATGCAGTGATTGTCTAAGACACAAGAATCAGAAGCCACTATTAGGACAAGTCAGACAGGAAATCAAGGCTGTGGTACCTAGGAATCCCCCTCCCTTTTTCCTGCTCACTGGAGCCCAGACAGGCTGCCACCAACCCTGAGTTGTCATCTTCACAGAAACTTGAAGCTGTCTGTCTGCAGCTCTATCAATCACCCTCCATTCGCAAAGGCTCAAATTCATTAGGAGGGTAAAAAAGCCTTTAACAAAATGTTGTCAGAAAGAATCAATCAATGTGTGCATTTAAAAGTAAAATGTGTGTCAGTTGGTCTCCACATCAGGAGTGGTTTTCATAATGTGGGGAGTTTCCCCCTGGTCCCCAGTGAGCCAGGCACCCTGCAGCTTCCTCCTGGGGCCTGGCTGCTCTTAGAATAGAGTGGATAGGTGCCAGAAAGGAACTGGGAGGGGCTGAGGTGGAGAGAGCATTGTCTCTGTCATTTCCTAAGTAATAAGGAAGGAGGGAGGGAGGGAGGGAAGGAAGGGAGAAAAGGAGAAAGGAAGGGAGGGAAGGGAGGGAGGCAGGGAGGGGGAAATGGGAAAGAACAGAGGGAAGGACAGACAGCAGAGTGAGGAAGAGTGTGAGGAAAGTGAAAGGGAAGTAGGAAGAGTGAGGGGGAGGGGGCTTTCCACTGGCATGGTGATTTCATTATGCCTCCCACCTTCTGCCCCTGGCTCTTCCTTCCTAGTGGCTCTGCAGGCTGGTTAGGGTCATCCTTGCCTCTGAGATTCAGAGGTGTTAAATAACTTGCTCGGAGGCATCACTGCTATGCTGAGGACCACTTGCTCAGCATCTACCCTTTAATTCTATAATTTTTCTTTCAAATACAAATGGGAAGAGAGAAAGGCAACTAAGTGAACCTAGAAGCATTTGCATTAGCCTTGGGATGGCATTCCAGGTACAAAGCTTAGCAGGCTGCCTTTGAGGTGCAGTTTGGCAGGGTGGGAGGAGGCCTCAGATGGGGAGAAGGTAAACTAGAAGAGGTGGAAGGGGTGGGAGAGATTGTGGACTCTGTCCAACAAGCTTCTACGCGGGTGATGCTTCCAGAAGCCAGCTCTCCCTCTCTGAAGACACGCCTTGCCTTTCTGAGGCTCCTCTCAGGGGACAGATGCCATCCTCTGGGGGTGAGGGAGGCTCTGTGTGGGCACTTGTTCTATCAGGTGACCAATCTGTTCTGTTTCACTGGAGACTACAGAACTGCTTGCTTTGACCATTGTTACCTCCTCCCCTGAGCAGAGGGGCAAGTCAGAGAAAGCTTTTCATATAGTGGTGCATTTCCAAACGCTGCTTGGTGATTGACAGCTCGGCATGCCGAGTCCTATGATGACACCTGCAGATAATGAGGGATCTTGAAGCTGGAATTTCCAGCACCTGGGCCTGCCAGGAATCTGATCATCAGCGTTCTAGCAAGCCAGTCCCACAGCATGCGTGACCTCTACAAATCCGAAATGTCAGAACACTGACAGGAACTGAAACCCAGACCCACTCGACACCCCAAATGGCTCGAAGTGGTTCTTGACTGTACCCAGAAAAAGAGAGTCCTATATCTTGGGAGAATTAGGAATTACCAGAAAATAGTGATCTCTTCATGAACCTGTATGTATTTAGAATGGAGATAATGACCATCTTTGATCATTCTCAGAGCCTATGTCTGTGTGGAAAATGATATAAAGGGTAGAGCCTCCGAATTGGCCTCCATGAAGCTGGTCCTGCATGTGAGCTAGCTCAAGTCATCAAATTTCTTTGTCCTCAGTGGTAATTTTGTACCTTAATTTTGTAGGTATTATAAGTCTTTTAGCATGTTTCAGAGAATCTAAAGGCAATGGATGTTCAGTCCTAAAATTGGAATTTAAATCTTTAACCCTCATGTTTTTATTTCCTTTCTAGTTGAGCTACAAGCCGAGAGTTCTAAGTTCCAGGTGGGTAGGGACTCAGCTGTCTATTTACCTGACCTATGATGTTGGGTGCTTAAGATGGAGCTGCAAGTGGGGTACTGATGATTCATGCTTATAATCCACGCTACTCAGGAGGCTGAGATATGAATATCCCAGTTAATCCAGAGCTAGCCCAGGCAGAAAAGTCTGCAATACTCTTATCTTCAATTAACCAGTAAACAAACCGAAAATAGAAGTAAAGCTGTGGCTCAAGTGGTAGTGTGACAGCCTTGAGTGAAAAAGCTGAGGGACAGTGCCAAGGTCCTGAGTTCAAGTCCCAGTGTTGGTGCATATAGAGAAATCAGACACTGCAGAGACTTTTGTTGTACACAGATGGCACTGGCTTCAGGCTGCCATTGCCACCATGAGCAAACAGAGTTGGAGTGAGTAGAGTGTGGGCAAAGGAGAAAGGGGCTTCAGGAGCAGACTATCAGAACTTCAAAGGGTGGACCAGGCTTTTGTCAGGCATGAGCTGGTGCACCAAGAACCAAACATGGACAGGTTTCACAGGCAACTAGATCTCTGAGCACACAGCTCTTCAGGCCTACAAGGTACATAACATGTTGAAGAGATGGAGAAAGATCCAGAAGACCTAGACCATTCCATGTTAGGCACTGGGGAAGCTTGGCTGCTGAGATCAGCTAGGACCTCTTATGAAAGCCATCGTGTCACACCCAAAAGTTCTAGATCTTTCTCCCCAAACCGAAGGACTTGGAGGGGTAGTAACAACTCTGTTCCTTCTCTTCACTGAGCACACAACCCTCCCTTGCTCTCTACCTGCACAAGGACCAGCCCTGTGGCGAAGGCCTAAGGGAAGGCATGGGAGACACTTTAGGCTACCGATGAGCTCAAGGTGGATGAGGAACCAAACAGAGCCATTGAGAATCAGATTTGGGATTTTAGCTGGGGTGGCTGAAGTATGTCACTTTCACTGAGATTCCAAAGCAGCAAAGCAGAAGGTTGGTACTACTGATGGTCAACTTGGCACAGTTTGGAGGGAACCTGTTCATAGGTGTGCTGATGTGAAGTACACAGAACAGAGATGAAGAAAGACAGAAGCTGGATAGTATGATGGACAAGAGGATGAATGGATGGATGATGGATTAATAGTAGATGGTCTTATAGATAAAGATGGATAATGATGAGATGATGGACAAGAGAATGGATGAATGATGGATGAATAATGCATGTGAGAATGGATGAATGATAGCTGAATAGTGGATGGGATGATGGATAAGAAGATGGATGAATGTATGGATGATGTATGAATAATGGATGGGATGACAGATGATGGATGGATAAAGATGAGATGATAGACAAGGGAATGGATGGATGATGGATAGATAATGGATGAGAGGAAGGATGGAAGAAAGGATAAGATGATGGGATGAGTGATAGTATCCCTATCATTCCACACTGAGATGTAATTGGACCATGAGGACTCTAACCTAATCAATGGATTAACCACTTAATGGATTCATAATTTAGTGGCATAATTTGTAGATGATGAAATCTTCTGTAGGCAGGGCCTAGATGAAGGAACTAGGTCACTGGGACTATGTTCTTAGGGAGTAAATCTCATCCCAATCTTCTCTTTCTCTCTCTCTCTCTTTATCTCTATCCCTCATCTCTCATTCTGTCTCTCCTTCTAGATGCCATGAAGTGAACACTTCCTTTATTATTTATTCTCTCTCTCTCTCTCTCTCTCTCTCTCTCACACACACACACACACACACACACACACACACACACACACACCTCCCCCCTCTCTCCTTCTCCGCCATGAGGTGAACAGCTTCATTCTATATCTCACCATGCTTCCACCATGATGGCTTTTCCTTACTTGGGGCTGCAAAGCATTGGATCCAGTCAGCAGTGGACTGAAACCAGGGGCCAAACTTAGTTGTTTTCACAGGGATTTGTCACACTGACACAAAACTAAGAAAGAGAAGTGCACAGTCATGCGAAAGCTCTGTCTTTCCATTTTTTCTAGATACTTCTCCATCTGCCTTCTCTCTCTCTCTCTCTAAGAGCATGCACCCTGCTGACAGAGACATGGATACATAGATACACAGAGACATATATGTACACATGCATGTACAGAGACAGACATACTTAAAGACATGCATATACACATACTTGTACACACAGATGTGTATTCATCCATATACCCTCAGAGACACAGGTACATAGGCACATATAGAGACACACATACACCCATGCACATACACATGTGTATACACAGAGACACATACATACACATACACCTACCAAGCCAGGCATATACACATACACACAGAGAGACACATATGTACACATATGCCCAGAGAGGCACACAAAGCACATACACAGAGAAATACTCCCAGGCACAGAGACACACACATACACATAGACACCATAGGTATACAGATGTGCACAAATTACAGAGAGACACACATATACAGACAGACAGACAGAAATGCATTTATGCATGACAGTCACATACACTCTGACACATACATATATAGACACATCAAAATATATTTGACACATAACACACAAATATATATATTTGATACATGAACAGAGATATGAACATATATTCATAGATACAACATATGCACATAGAGACCTATAAACAGATAGACAGACATGCACAAATATCCAGAGACATGCACACACATCCATGCAGAGACACATTCATACACATAAACACAAAGAGATGCCAGTATAGATAAAGACTCATGCACACAGACACAACAAGATATTTACATACACATACAAATACATAGACCCGCAGAGACAGATATGATACATACATGCAGGCACGTGTATGTGGACATATGTGTAGCATATACACACATATAGAAATGCACACATATGCACAGTTTCACCTCAAACACACCCAAAGAGAAACATAGGAAGATATACATTCATATTTGCAGATACAAACACGCATGCTGGAGTAATCACACAAATGTGCACACACAACACAAACTTGCATGAACACATGCATGCTAGTCTTCAGAGACAAAAAGGAAGTCTATTCTACTAACAGTGGCAGCCTGTGTTTCCAATGGACCCAGCTGACAGTCATCTTCCCAGGATCTCTGTTTTGTGAGAGGGGTGTGTGTGTGTGTGTGTGTGTGTGTGTGTGTGTGTGTG